>NC_057361.1:79735923-80045736 GCF_016509475.1 Prionailurus bengalensis | reverse complement strand
CATTCTTTTTTTCTTTTTTTTTTTTTAAATTTTTTTAACGTTTATTTATTTTTGAGACAGAGAGAGACAGAGCATGAACAGGGGAGGGGCAGAAAGAGAGGGAGACACAGAATCTGAAACAGGCTCCAAGGTCTGAGCTGTCTGCACAGAGCCCGACGCGGGGCTCGAACTCATGACCGTGAGATCGTGACCTGAGCCGAAGTCGGACGCTCAACTGACCGAGCCACCCAGGCGCCCCTCAGTTGCATTCTTATACACTAACAATGAAACAACAGAAAGACAAATAAAGAAACTGATCCCATTCACAATTGCACCAAGAAGCATAAAATACCTAGGAATAAATCTAACCAAAGATGTACAAGATCTGTATGCTGAAAACTAGAGAAAGCTTATGAAGGTAATTGAAGAAGATATAAAGAAATGGAAAGACATTCCCTGCTCATGGATTGGAAGAATAAATATTGTCAAAATGTCAATACTACCCAAAGCTATCTACACATTCGATGCAATCCCAATCAAAAGTGCACCAACATTCTTCTCAAAGCTAGAACAAGCAATCCTAAAATTTGTATGGAACCACAAAAGGCCCCGAATAGCCAAAGTAATTTTGGAGAAGAAGACCAAAGGAGGAGGCATCATAATCCCAGACTTTAGCCTCTACTACAAAGCTGTCATCATCAAGACAGCATGGTATTGGCACAAAAACAGACACATAGACCAATGGAATTGAATAGAAACCCCAGAACTAGACCCACAAACGTATGGCCAACTCATCTTTGACAAAGCAGGAAAGACTATCCAATGGAAAAAAGACAGTCTCTTTACCACATGGTGCTGGGAGAACTGGACAGCAACATGCAGAAGGTTGAAACTAGACCACTTTCTCACACCATTCACAAAAATAAACTCAAAATGGATAAATGACCTGAATGTGAGACAGGAAACCATCAAAACCCTAGAGGAGAAAGAAGGAAAAGACCTCTCTGACCTCAGCCGTAGCAATCTCTTACTCGACACATCCCCAAAGGCAAGGAAATTAAAAGCAAAATGAATTACTGGGACCTTATGAAGATAAAAAGCTTCTGCACAGCAAAGGAAACAACCAACAAAACTAAAAGGCAACCAACGGAATGGGAAAAAATATTCGCAAATGACATATCGGACAAAGGGCTAGTATCCAAAATCTATAAAAAGCTCACCAAACTCTACACCTGAAAAACAAATAACCCAGTGAAGAAATGGGCAGAAAACATGAATAGACACTTCTCTAAAAAAGACATCCGGATGGCCAACCGGCACATGAAAAGATGCTCAACGTCCCTCCTTATCAGGGAAATACAAATCAAAACCACACTGAGATAGCACCTCACGCCAGTCAGTGGCCAAAATGAACAAATCAGGAGACTATAGATGCTGGAGAGGATGTGGAGAAACGGGAACCCTCTTGCACTGCTGGTGGGAATGCAAATTGTTGCAGCCACTCTGGAAAACAGTGTGGAGGTTCCTCAGAAAATTAAAAATAGACTTACCCTATGACCCAGCAATAGCACTGCTAGGAATTTACCCAAGGGATACAGGAGTACTGATGCATAGGGCCACTTGTACCCCAATGTTTATAGCAGCACTCTCAACAATAGCCATATTATGGAAAGAGCCTAAATGTCCATCAACTGATGAATGGATAAAGAAATTGTGGTTTATATACACAATGGAATATTACGTGGCAATGAGAAAAAATGAAATATGGCCCTTTGTAGCAACATGGATGGAACTGGAGAGTGTGATGCTAAGTGAAATAAGCCATACAGAGAAAGACAGATACCATATGTTTTCACTATTATGTGGATCCTGAGAAACTTAACAGAAACCCATGGGGGAGGGGAAGTGAAAAAAAAAGAGGTTAGAGTGGGAGAGAGCCAAAGCATAAGAGACTGTTAAAAACAGAAAAAACTGAGGGTTGATGGGGGGTGGGAGGGAGGGTGGGTGATGGGTATTGAGGAGGGCACCTTTTGGGATGAGCAGTGGATGTTGTATGGAAACCAATTTGACAATAAATTTCATATATTGGGAAAAATATATGTTAACTTGTCCAAAGCTACAAAACTAATAAGTTTCCGAGTGCATAGACTCCAAAGGGGAACTAGTGATTAGGTTAGCCAAGGAGCATGAATTACAAACGAATATGGATTTTATACAAAGCTACAAGATGAATATCCTGGAAGTTACTTTGGACATGAAGCAGATGTTAGTACCATATATCAAAACCAAGAATAGGTTCAAAATCAGCCAGTACCTTTTATAATCAGCCTTGGAGTTTGCCATGATTAATGAGGCTACTGCTTGAGGAATGCTGATTTTTAATGAAATCATGCTTAACAGCAACTTATATTAAATTTGTGTTAAATAAAATAAACTCCCAAGAGGAAAAAGAAATAGGCTTGGAGTAGATAGGCAGAAATGAAGTGGGAAAGCATTTAGGATAAGGGAACTAGCATGAGAAAGTACATGGAAGGTAAAATAAATACTAGGAAATAGGAGGTAATAATATGATAGAGAAGGACCAGATTATTCAGGGCCTAAAAAGCATGACAGAAACTCTTTATTTGAATTGGAAGGCAAAAGGATACTACTATAGGATTTTTCTTTTTTACTATAAAGTATGTCATACACAAAAAAGAGTGCATAAAGTGGTTTAAAAATAGATAATATTAAAGACCAAAGGGAGAAAGAGACAATCTAAAAAACAGACTCTTAAATATTGAGAACAAACTGATGATTGCCGTAGGGGAATAGGGTGGGAAGTTGGGCAAAGTGAGTGAAAGGAAATGAGAGACACAGGCTTCCAGATATAAAATGAATAAATTATGGGAACAAAAGACACAGCATAAGTAATATAATCAATGATATTGTAATCGAGTTGAATATTGACAGATGGTAGTTACATTTTCAGTAAGCATACCCAGTGTATAAACTAGTAGAATCACTAGGTCCTGAACCTAAAACTAATGTAATATTGTGTGTCAGCCATACTAAAATAAAAAAAAAAACAAAGAGTACAGTTACTATATGAGTACTAAGTAATATATAGAATTATTGAATCAATATTGTACACCTGGAACAAATAATAAAACTGTAAGCTAATTAAAATACTTCTATTAAAAACCCTCAATTTTCCTGCACTCAATTTAAGACACAAGAATACTAGTATTTAAATAACCCTTTATATTTACTCCCAATCACATATTTCCTCCATTGCAGAGGTAACGACAATCTTAAGTTTTGTGTTATACAATGATTCTGTTGGTTTTCTTGAATACTTTAATTCTTATGTATGTAGTCCTAAACAATACATTGTCCATTTTTGCTTAGCTTTGGACTTTATATAAATATTATGATGCTATATACATCTTTATTTCACTTTTTTCTTTTGCTCAAAATTGTATTTTGGAGATTCATGTGTACTGATATCTGTATCTGTGGTTCATTAAAATTTTATACTAGTATACAGTAGTCCATCCATAGTGTGAATATGATGGAATTTCTTTTTCCTGTCAACTACTGATGGACTGTTGGTTTTTCTTTAGGTTTTGCTGACATGAACATTGCTGTTATGAGCTTTCTTGTATGGGTCATTTGGTAATACAGCTTGAGAGAAATGCCTAGGAGTTTTGTTGGGTCATAAGGTATTCATATGCTCAGTTTTGCTAGATCACGTCAAAATTTTATTCATCAGAAATTTATTCTTCCCCTAGCAAGGCATGAAAATTCTTGCTTCATGTTCTTGTCAACACTTGAAATTGGCAATCTTTTAAATTTTTGCCAGTCTGGTGAGTAAAAAAAAATATTTAACCATTATTAATTGCATTACACTGCTTATTAATGAGGTTGAGCATATTTTATATATTCATGGGCCAGTTATATTCTATTCTCTGTGAAATGTCTAATTGTGTTTTCTCATTATTTTTCAAGTAGGTTACACATGATGTGTTATATCAATTATAGGTGATGCGAATATGTTCACAAATTATTACTTGTGTTTTAACTCTAATGTGTCTTGAATGAACAAGTTTATTTTTATTTTTTCACATAAAACATATCAATCTTTTACCTTATAGTTTCACATCCTGATTAAGAAGTCCTTTTCCACCCCAAGGTTGTAAAGATAGTCTCCTACTTCCATTCATCATAATGCTTTCTGAAAAGGAAATGGGCAACTCGAGGTAACAATGAGTTTATAGTCATTAGAAGTATTTAAGGAGAGGAATATTAAGGAAGAGATTCATGGACTGCCCCCAGATTGTTTGCTTGCCTTCTTTCCAGGAGCATTGCAATGCCAGCCTGGCTCTATTTCATTCAAACCTGCTGACCTTTATAACTCCAGGCTTTAGGGGTGCCTGGGTGGCTCATTCAACTAAAAATCTGACTCTAGATTGCAGTTTAGGTAATTGATCTCACAGTTCATGAGTTCAAGCCCTGCATCAGGTTCTGCACTGACAGTGCAGAAGCTGCTTGGGAATCTCAACTCTCTCCTTCTCTCTCCCACTTCCCAACTCTCTCTCTCTCTCTCTCTCTCTCTCTCTCTCTCTCTCAATAAATAAATTTTAAAACTCCAAGCTTTAGAGATGTGGTGTGGGTGGGGGCTTGTTCTGGTCTTCTGGGGGAGGAGTCCATCACATTGGGACTGAAGTGAGTGCAGACAAGTGTGGCTCAGTGTAAACAAGTTAGGAAGCCCCTATAGGTGCTGTATGAAGTGATTGAATCTTGAGTAGCTTAGCTTAGGCACATCTTTGAGAGCTCTGACTCTAGAAATAGAAATAGAAATGAGCTTAAGTTACAGTTATGTTACTTATCTATTTTATCTGAGGCAATTTGTATAAGCATTCTTTGTCTCAGGTTTACAATTTATAAAATGGGAAAAATAACGTTTTATTTATTAAGTTACTATGAAGAATAAGTAAGATAATGCACATAATGTTCTTAGTAATATTAGGTGGTCCAGAAATGTTAGCAGTTATTATTTTAAAGGCATAATGCCTGCACAACATAAAAGGATATCTAATTAACAATTTTACACCCAGGCTTTAAGTTTTTGTATATACCACCACTTTTTAACTCTTACCAAAGGAAACGACAAAATAAAAGTAAAGATGTACAGTTAATGGAAAATAATGGGTGCTCTCCAAACATGTATTTGTCTTAGATTACAGCCAGTCATGCATTTTTTCCATTTTTTCTTTTGTGTCTGCCTTCTGTCCCTGCTGCTACCAATGAAGCAACCTGGGAGGAGAGGGAGGTTGAGAATTGAAAGGTGATGGTATACAATAAAAGGAATTAGGACTAGGGCAAGAGAAGAAAGAAGCATGAAGAAGATGAAGATAAGATGTGAAGAGCTTTGAGAGCTCCTGACTTCATCAGTATATGTCATTTGAGAACATACATAATTTCAAAGAAATCCTGTCAGAATTTTTAGAGTGAATCATTTTCATTCTTACCACTGAAGATTTCCCAGGATACATACTAAAGTTGTGTGGGAGAGGCACAAGAAAAAATGAGAAACATGAAGTTTATACATTAACCCTTTATATCCCTTAGCTTCTTAAAAGTGCCTCCACATACAATTGGCTGAAGAGCTTGTGCTGTGGAGGAAGGTCAGAGAGTGGCAACATGAGTGGTAGAAAGAAATCTGCCAGCATTTGAGAAATGAAGCATAATAAGAGAGCTCTGCCAATCAATATTTCTAAAATTTCTTTTTCCATGTAACAGTAATCACCAACCAACAAAATACTCCTGAATTCATTTGAGTAGATGAGCTATAAATCTTGTCTCTTCTACACTTGAGGACAGAAAGAACTCTAGTCAAAGAACTATAACTATAGCTTGAATAAAAACATGACCACAGATAAGGTTCTTTAAAAATGAGAAAGGAAAATCATTAGCAGAAAACAAGAAAGCAAAAGAAAAAAGAAATGCACAATTCATAAAAGAGACAATAATCAAAACTTAGCAGTCTCTTATAGTTTTCTCTGTAAAAGAGATAGAGTGTGTGAGGCAAGGGACTCATTATCCTGCTCTTAGCTAATAATTCACAGAGAACAGAAACTGGAAATGGGGTGGTGCTGCCTAGAGAATTATAAGTCAGAGATGAGCCCATTAGTTAGCACCACTTACTGTTTACATAATGAGAAGCCATTTGAAAGATTCTCAGTATGTTTTAGAAGCTCTTCCACAGCCCAAATACCAAATGCACAATTGGCCACAGTGGACTTTTTTTTTTCTTTCTTATATGCTTTGCATTTCAGACACTCAAACTAGGAATGTTGAGTGGCAGAAATCACTCCAGAAAAAAGGTGCATCAATCTTTGTATTAAAAAAAAAGTGTGTGTGTGTGTGGGGGGGGGGGGATGCAGCAACATTTTAATCATGGTAGATACTTAAGTACAATTGAGACCAGCTTGTTTTCTTTTCCTTCAGTGAGTGGAAAGACCAAATTGAACTCATTTTTCAGGGACAAATTGTCCAGAACCCTATATTTGGGTATTTTCTCTGAATAATCCTGTTTCCTCTAAATTTAGAAACACTAAACAAAAAATAAACACAAATGATGCTTATTGTATTTAGTGAGCATCAATTATATGCCAGTTGTTAGGCTAGATGATGATGATGATGATGATGATGATATTGTGTGCATATGTGTGTGTACCTTCCTTTATCCTCACAATACACCTATGAAGTAGGTGCCATCGTTATCCTCTTTTTACAAGTGTGGATGCTGAACTGAGGATAACTTATTTAAAATCACCAAATCACACAGTAAGAAAGTAGGAGAATTTTAATTTGAACCTAGATCTAGCTGACTTAAAAAATCATGTTTTTAATTACATCTGCCTCTCTACTCTGGCTGCTGCAGACATTAATGCTTGCATATAAGTGACCAATGACAACAGCTTGTCCACTTAAAATGTTTCATAGTTCCACAGCATGCTTACTGATGGTAATGGCTGCCTTCCCTTTCCTCCTTTCTATCAGTTCATTTGCGTGGCTCATATAGTTTTTTCAGTAATCCAGTCTGAAGTTATCCCAATGGGGAGCTTTCTATTGGGAATCAAAAAGGGTTTTATCCACTCTCACCAGTTCTTTCTCAAATCAACTGCCACAAATCCAGCTCTCTCAATTACTGCCATGGAATCACAGGAATAAGAACTACTGTCTACAGGTACTTCCATTAAATAGGAATTGAGTAGCCTGCAATTATAAATTTGCTTCCTTAATAATATAATCTCCCTACGGAGGAGCTCATATATATTGAGAATTAGCATCTGATTATATCCTATCTTGTGCCCTGTATATAATTCTTCCATATGTGTCATTTTCATCTTATGTACAAGAACGTTGGCCCTTTGAGAGGAGGAAATATGCCTTATAATTCTTTTGTATTTCCCCTCCCCTAACTGGTGGCATAGTGTTGCATGAGTACTTGACTTGGTTGATTAAAAAAAAGAATGATAGAAATACTGCATAAGTTGGCTTTTACTAGATAAAACCACTCCAATATCTAGTGACTTTAATCAATAACTATTTATTTAGTTCATGAGTCTGTATGTTGCTAATTTGAACTAGGCAGCTGGGCAGTTCCTCTGATGTCTCAGTCATGTGTATGCAATTAGCTGCCAGTTAACCAAGCAGTTCTGGTTTTGGTGGTTGGTTGACTGTTGGCCTTGGCAGCAAGGGTACAATGGAGGATAACTATTCTATGTGTTTCTCATTATCCAGTAGATAGTTCTAGTAGGATTATAAAACTTAGAATAAATGCGTACAAGAATTTTTGAGGTCTAGGATGAAAACTACCTCAGTGTTGTTTCTGTTATATTCTACTGGCCAAAAAAAGTCAAAGGGACAGCTGAAGAATAAGAAGTGTCTGATATCCATCTTGATGTGGAAAGCTGAAAAGTTGCAATCTACCAGGAATGGCTCAAAATTATTGAGCACCTATTTGTGCAAAGTACTTTTATTTACTTTTTATGTTTTTAAAGTTTATTTTGAGAGAGAGAGAGAGACAGTATGTGCAGGAGCATGTATAGGGGAGGAGCAGACAGAGAGAGAATCCAAGTAGTCTCCACACTGTCAGCACTGAGCCTGATGTGCGGCTGGAACTCACAAACCATGAGATCATGACCGAAGCCAATATCCAGAGCTGGACTCTTAACCAACTGAGCCACCAAGGAGCCCCTCTGCAAATTAGTTTTAAAGTTATATTCATATTAACTCTGCTTAGAGGATGCAAATAACTTGCTCAAATTTACACGAATTAGTGACTCATCTAAATCTAAATTTAGATTCTAGTCTGAATCTAAATACAGTGCTTTTCAAACCACTCAACACTGTCTCTCAATTAAAGATGAGGTTAAGACAATATATCTCAGTAAACTTCTCAACATATCATTTTACTTTACTTTATTTTATTATTTTATTTTATTTTATTTTATTTTATATCAAGTTTATTGTCAAATTGGTTTCCATACAACACCCAGTGTTCATCCCAAAAGGTGCCCTCCTCAATACCCATCACCCACCCTCCCCGCCCTCCCATCCCCCATCTACCCTCAGTTTGTTCTCAGTTTTTAAGAGTCTCTTATGGTTTGGCTCTCTCCCACTCTAACCTCTTTTTTTTTCTTCCCCTCCCCCATGGGTTTCTGTTAAGTTTCTCAGGATCCACATAAGAGTGAAAACATATGGTATCTGTCTTCCTCTGTAGGACTTATTTCACTTAGCATAACACACTCCAGTTCCATCTACGTTGCTACAAAAGGCCATATTTAATTCTTTCTCATTGCCAAGTAGTATTCCATTGTATATATAAACCACAATTTCTTTATCCATTCGTCAGTTGATGGACATTTAGGCTCTTTCCATAATTTGGCTATTGTTGAAAGCGCTGCTATAAACATTGGGGTACAAATGCCCTGATGCATCAGCACTCCTGTATCCCTTGGGTAAATTCCTACTAGTGCTATTGCTGGGTCATAAGGTGGGCCTATTTTTAATTTTTTGAGGAACCGCCACACTGTTTTCCAGAGCGACTACACCAGTTTGCATTCCACCCTATGACCCAGCAATAGTTGCCTGTCTCACACTCAGGTCCTTCATGCATTTTGAGTTTGTGTTTGTGAATGGTGTAAGAAAGTAGTCTAAGGTTGCGGCAAGATGGCGGCTTAGGAGGACGCTGGGCTCACCGCACGTCCTGCTGATCACTTAGATTCCATCTACACCTGCCTAAATAACCCAGAAAACCGCCAGAGGATTAGCAGAACAGAGTCGCCGGAGCCAAACGCAGACGAGAGGCCCACGGAAGAGGGTAGGAAGGGCGGCGAGGCGGTGCGCGCTCCACGGACTGGCGGGAGGGAGCCGGGGTGGAGGGGCGGCTCGCCGGCCAAGCAGAGCCCCCGAGTCCGGCTTGCAAAAGCGGAGGGGCCGGGCGGACTGTGTTCCGACAGCAAGCGCGACTTAGCGTCTGGGAGAGCAGAAATTAACAGCTCTGCTCGGAAAGCGGGAAGGCTGGAGGACAAAGGGAGGGAGAGCTGCTGAGCCCCCTGACAACAGAGCTCAGTTTGGTGGGGAACAAAGGCGCTCGCCAGCGCCATTTCCCCTGCCCATCCCCCAGCCGAAATCCCAAAGGGAACCGGTTCCTGCCAGGGAACTTGCTCGCTCCGCGCAAACACCCAACTCTGCGCTTCTGCGGAGCCAAACCTCCGGCAGCGGATCTGACTCCCTCCCGCTGCCACAGGGCCCCTCCTGAAGTGGATCACCTAAGGAGAAGCGATCTAAGCCTGCCCCTCCTGCCCCCGAGCACCTTGCCTACCCGCCCCAGCTAATACGCCAGATCCCCAGCATCACAAGCCTGGCAGGGTGCAAGTAGCCCAGACGAGCCACACCACCCCACAGTGAATCCCGCCCCTAGGAGAGGGGAAGAGAAGGCACACACCAGTCTGACTGTGGCCCCAGCTGTGGGCTGGGGGCAGACATCAGGTCTGACTGCGGCCCCGCCCACCAACTCCAGGTATACACCACAGCACAGGGGAAGTGCCCTGCAGGTCCTCACCACGCAAGGGACTATCCAAAATGACCAAGCGGAAGAACTCCCCTCAGAAGAATCTCCAGGAAATAACAACAGCTAATGAGCTGATCAAAAAGGATTTAAATAATATAACAGAAAGTGAATTTAGAATAATAGTCATAAAATTAATTGCTGGGCTTGAAAACAGTATACAGGACAGCAGAGAATCTCTTGCTACAGAGATCAAGGGACTAAGGAACAGTCAGGAGGAGCTGAAAAACGCTTTAAACGAAATGCATAACAAAATGGAAACCACCACAGCTCGGCTTGAAGAGGCAGAGGAGAGAATAGGTGAACTAGAAGATAAAGTTATGGAAAAAGAGGAAGCTGAGAAAAAGAGAGATAAAAAAATACAGGAGTATGAGGGGAAAATTAGAGAATTAAGTGATACACTAAAAAGAAATAATATACGCATAATTGGTATCCCAGAGGAGGAAGAGAGAGGGAAAGGTGCTGAAGGGATACTTGAAGAAATCATAGCTGAGAACTTCCCTGAACTGGGGAAGGAAAAAGGCATTGAAATCCAAGAGGCACAGAGAACTCCCTTCAGACGTAACTTGAATCGATCTTCTGCACGACATATCATAGTGAAACTGGCAAAATACAAGGATAAAGAGAAAATTCTGAAAGCAGCAAGGGGTAAACGTGCCCTCACATATAAAGGGAGACCTATAAGACTCGTGACTGATCTCTCTTTTGAAACTTGGCAGGCCAGAAAGAATTGGCAAGAGATTTTCAGGGTGCTAGACAGAAAAAATATGCAGCCAAGAATCCTTTATCCAGCAAGTCTGTCATTTAGAATAGAAGGAGAGATAAAGGTCTTCCCAAACAAACAAAAACTGAAGGAATTTGTCACCACTAAACCAGCCCTACAAGAGATCCTAAGGGGGACACTGTGAGACAAAGTCCCAGAGACATCACTATAAGCATAAAACATACAGACATCACAATGACTCTAAACCCGTATCTTTCTATAATAACACTGAATGTAAATGGATTAAATGCGCCAACCAAAAGACATAGGGTATCAGAATGGATAAAAAAACAAGACCCATCGATTTGCTGTCTACAAGAGACTCATTTTAGACCTGAGGACACCTTTAGATTGAGAGTGAGGGGATGGAGAACTATTTATCATGCGACTGGAAGCCAAAAGAAAGCTGGAGTAGCCAGACTTATATCAGACAAACTAGACTTTAAATTAAAGGCTGTAACAAGAGATGAAGAAGGACATTATATAATAGTTACAGGGTCTATCCATCAGGAAGAGCTAACAATTATCAATGTCTATGCACCGAATACCGGAGCCCCCAAATATATAAAACAATTACTCATAAACATAAGCAACCTTATTGATAAGAATGTGGTAATTGCAGGGGACTTTAATACACCACTTACAGAAATGGATAGATCATCTAGACACACGGTCAATAAAGAAACAAGGGCCCTGAATGAGACATTGGATGAGATGGACTTGACAGATATATTTAGAACTCTGCATCCCAAAGCAACAGAATATACTTTCTTCTCGAGTGCACATGGAACATTCTCCAAGATAGATCATATACTGGGTCACAAAACAGCCCTTCATAAGTTTACAAGAATTGAAATTATACCATGCTTACTTTCAGACCACAATGCCATGAAGCTTGAAATCAACCACAGGAAAAAGTCTGGAAAACCTCCAAAAGCGTGGAGGTTAAAGAACACCCTACTAACGAATGAGTGGGTCAACCAGGCAATTAGAGAAGAAATTAAAAAGTATATGGAAACAAACGAAAATGAAAATACAACAATCCAAACGCTTTGGGACGCAGCAAAGGCAGTCCTGAGAGGAAAATACATTGCAATCCAGGCCTATCTCAAGAAACAAGAAAAATCCCAAATACAAAATCTAACAGCACACCTAAAGGAACTAGAAGCAGAACAGCAAAGGCAGCCTAAGCCCAGCAGAAGAAGAGAAATAATAAAGATCAGAGCAGAAATAAACAATATAGAAACTAAAAAAACTGTAGAGCAGATCAACGAAACCAAGAGTTGGTTTTTTGAAAAAATAAACAAAATTGACAAACCTCTAGCCAGGCTTCTCAAAAAGAAAAGGGAGATGACCCAAATAGATAAAATCATGAATGAAAATGGAATTATTACAACCAATCCCTCAGAGATACAAACAATTATCAGGGAATACTATGAAAACTTATATGCCAACAAATTGGACAACCTGGAAGAAATGGACGAATTCCTGAACACCCACACGCTTCCAAAACTCAATCAGGAGGAAATAGAAAGCTTGAACAGACCCATAACCAGCGAAGAAATTGAATCGGTTATCAAAAATCTCCCAACAAATAAGAGTCCAGGACCAGATGGCTTCCCAGGGGAGTTCTACCAGACGTTTAAAGCAGAGATAATACCTATCCTTCTCAAGCTATTCCAAGAAATAGAAAGGGAAGGAAAACTTCCAGACTCATTCTATGAAGCCAGTATTACTTTGATTCCTAAACCAGACAGAGACCCAGTAAAAAAAGAGAACTACAGGCCAATATCCCTGATGAATATGGATGCAAAAATTCTCAATAAGATACTAGCAAATCGAATTCAACGGCATATAAAAAGAATTATTCACCATGATCAAGTGGGATTCATTCCTGGGATGCAGGGCTGGTTCAACATTCGCAAATCAATCAACGTGATACATCACATTAACAAAAAAAGAGAGAAGAACCATATGATCCTGTCAATCGATGCAGAAAAGGCCTTCGACAAAATCCAGCACCCTTTCTTAATAAAAACCCTTGAGAAAGTCGGGATAGAAGGAACATACTTAAAGATCATAAAAGCCATTTATGAAAAGCCCACAGCTAACATCATCCTCAACGGGGAAAAACTGAAAGCTTTTTCCCTGAGATCAGGAACACGACAAGGATGCCCACTCTCACCACTGCTGTTTAACATAGTGCTGGAAGTTCTAGCATCAGCAATTAGACAACAAAAGGAAATCAAAGGCATCCAAATTGGCAAAGATGAAGTCAAGCTTTCGCTTTTTGCAGATGACATGATATTATACATGGAAAATCCGATAGACTCCACCAAAAGTCTGCTAGAACTGATACAGGAATTCAGCAAAGTTGCAGGATACAAAATCAATGTACAGAAATCAGTTGCATTCTTATACACTAACAATGAAGCAACAGAAAGACAAATAAAGAAACTGATCCCATTCACAATTGCACCAAGAAGCATAAAATACCTAGGAATAAATCTAACCAAAGATGTAAAGGATCTGTATGCTGAAAACTATAGAAAGCTTCTGAAGGAAATTGAAGAAGATTTAAAGAAATGGAAAGACATTCCCTGCTCATGGATTGGAAAAATAAATATTGTCAAAATGTCAATACTACCCAAAGCTATCTACACATTCAATGCAATCCCAATCAAAATTGCACCAGCATTCTTCTCGAAACTAGAACAAGCCATCCTAAAATTCATATGGAACCACAAAAGGCCCCGAATAGCCAAAGGAATTTTGAAGAAGAAGACCAAAGCAGGAGGCATCACAATCCCAGACTTTAGCCTCTACTACAAAGCTGTCATCATCAAGACAGCATGGTATTGGCACCAAAACAGACACATAGACCAATGGAATAGAATAGAAACCCCAGAACTAGACCCACAAACGTATGGCCAACTCATCTTTGACAAAGCAGGAAAGAACATCCAATGGAAAAAAGACAGCCTCTTTAACAAATGGTGCTGGGAGAACTGGACAGCAACATGCAGAAGGTTGAAACTAGACCACTTTCTCACACCATTCACAAAAATAAACTCAAAATGGATAAAGGACCTAAATGTGAGACAGGAAACCATCAAAACCTTAGAGGAGAAAGCAGGAAAAGACCTCTCTGACCTCAGCCGTAGCAATCTCTTACTCGACACATCCCCAAAGGCAAGGGAATTAAAAGCAAAAGTGAATTCCTGGGACCTTATGAAGATCAAAAGCTTCTGCACAGCAAAGGAAACAACCAACAAAACTAAAAGGCAACCAACGGAATGGGAAAAGATATTCGCAAATGACATATCGGACAAAGGGCTAGTATCCAAAATCTATAAAGAGCTCACCAAACTCCACACCCGAAAAACAAATAACCCAGTGAAGAAATGGGCAGAAAACATGAATAGACACTTCTCTAAAGAAGACATCCGGATGGCCAACAGGCACATGAAAAGATGTTCAGCGTCGCTCCTTATCAGGGAAATACAAATCAAAACCACACTCAGGTATCACCTCACGCCAGTCAGAGTGGCCAAAATGAACAAATCAGGAGACTATAGATGCTGGAGAGGATGTGGAGAAACGGGAACCCTCTTGCACTGTTGGTGGGAATGCAAATTGGTGCAGCCGCTCTGGAAAGCAGTGTGGAGGTTCCTCAGAAAATTAAAAATAGACCTACCCTATGACCCAGCAATAGCACTGCTAGGAATTTATCCAAGGGATACAGGAGCACTGATGCATAGGGGCACTTGTACCCCAATGTTCATAGCAGCACTCTCAACAATAGCCAAATTATGGAAAGAGCCTAAATGTCCATCAACTGATGAATGGATAAAGAAATTGTGGTTTATTTACACAATGGAATATTACGTGGCAATGAGAAAAAATGAAATATGGCCTTTTGTAGCAACGTGGATGGAACTGGAGAGTGTGATGCTAAGTGAAATAAGCCATACAGAGAAAGACAGATACCATATGGTCTCACTCTTATGTGGATCCTGAGAAACATAACAGGAACCCATGGGGGAGGGGAAGAAAAAAAAAAAAAAAGAGGTTAGAATGGGAGAGAGCCAAAGCATAAGAGACTGTTAAAAACTGAGAACAAACTGAGGGTTGATGGGGGGTGGGAGGGAGGAGAGGGTGGGTGATGGGTATTGAGGAGGGCACCTTTTGGGATGAGCACTGGGTGTTGTATGGAAACCAATTTGTCAATAAATTTCAGAAAAAAAAAAAAAAAAAAAAAAAAAAAAAAAAGAAAGTAGTCTAGTTTCATTCTTCTGCATGCTGCTGTCCAGTTCTCCCAGCACCATTTGTTAAAGAGACTGCCTTTTTTTTTTTTCAACGTTTATTTATTTATTTTTTTGGGACAGAGATAGACAGAGCATGAACGGGGGAGGGGCAGAAAGAGAGGGAGACACAGAATCGGAAACAGGCTCCAGGCTCTGAGCCATCAGCCCAGAGCCTGACGCGGGGCTCGAACTCACAGACCGCGAGATCGTGACCTGGCTGAAGTCGGACGCTTAACCCACTGCGCCACCCAGACACCCCGAGACTGCCTTTTTTCCACTGGATATTCTCTCCTGCTTTGTCAAAGATTAGCTGGCCATATATTTGTGGGTCCAATTCTGGAGTGTCTATTCTATTGCATTGGTCTATGTGTCTGTTTCTGTGCCAATACCATGCTGTCTTGATGATTACAGCTTTGTAGTAGAGGCTAAAGTCTGGGATTGTGATGCCTCCTGCTTTGGTCTTCTTCTTCAAAATTACTTTGGCTATTTGGGGTCTTTTGTGGTTCCATACAAATTTTAGGATTGCTTGTTCTAGCTTTGAGAAGAATGCTGGTGCACTTTTGATTGGGATTGCATTGAATGTGTAGATAGCTTTGGGTAGTATTGACATTTTGACAATATTTATTCTTCCAATCCATGAGCAGGGAATGTCTTTCCATTTCTTTATATCTTCTTCAATTTCCTTCATAAGCTTTCTATAGTTTTCAGCATACAGATCTTTTACATCTTTGGTTGGATTTATTCCTAGGTATTTTATGCTTCTTGGTGCAATTGTGAATGGGATTCTTTATTTGTCTTTCTGTTGCATCATTATTAGTGTATAAGTATGCAATTGATTTCTGCACATTGATTTTGTATCCTGCGACTTTGCTGAATTCGTGTATCAGTTCTAGCAGACTTTTGGTGGAGTCTATCGGATTTTCCGTGTATAATATCATGTCATCTGCAAAAAGTGAAAGCCTGACTTCATCTTTGCCAATTTTGATGCCTTTGATTTCCTTTTGTTGTCTGATTGCTGATGCTAGAACTTCCAACACTATGTTAAACAACAGCGGTGAGAGTGGACATCCCTGTCGTGTTCCTGATCTCAGGGGACATCTTTCAGTTTTCCCCCATTGAGGATGATATTAGCTGTGGGCTTTTCATAAATGGCTTTTATAATGTTTAAGTATGTTCCTTCTATCCTGACTTTCTCGAGGGTTTTTATTAAGAAATGATGCTGAATTTTGTCAAATGCTTTTTCTGCATTGGGAATGAATCCCACTTGATCATGGTGAATAACTCTTTTTATAAGCTAGTGTCTTATTGAGAATTTTTGCATCCATATTCATCAGGGATGTTGGCCTGTACTTCTCTT
Source organism: Prionailurus bengalensis (assembly GCF_016509475.1). NCBI lineage: Eukaryota > Metazoa > Chordata > Mammalia > Carnivora > Felidae > Prionailurus > Prionailurus bengalensis. Next base: position 80,029,207 of record NC_057361.1, on the reverse strand, counting down.
TTTTTTACTGGGTCTCTCTCTGGTTTTGGAATCAAAGTAATGCTGGCTTCATAAGAATTAGTCAATCCCTCAGAAACACAAGCAATTATCAGGGAATACTATAAAAAATTATATGCCAACAAACTGTAAAACCTGGTAGAAATGGACAAATTCCTAAACACCCACATACTTCCAAAACTCAAACAGGAAGAAACAGAAAGCTTGAACAGACCCATAACCAGCAAAGAAATTGAATCAGTTATCAAAAATCTCTCAATGTATCATTTTAAATGGCACTTTTTGGCTGCAATACTTTAAAACTTTGATTTTTCTCCATAACTTTAGATGCATTTTATATTGTTTTTCACAACTTGGTCACTGGAGTCAGATAGACCCAGTCCAAATCCTGGCTCCCCACTTTCTAGCTCTGGGTAAATAATCTCTTTAAGTCGCAACATTCTCATCTATAAAATGAGAACAGTAATAATTCCAATCATATAAAGCTATTATGAAAAGTAAACTAATATAGTATTTAATAAAAGTATGGCACTGGGCACTTAAATAGATGTACATATATATATTAATATTCACATATTTATATATTCAAATTATGTAATAAATATGCTTAGTAATATCTCCCAAATTATATGCTATTTTTTTATTTAATACATCAGAGAACCAACCTATCTAGAGAATAATAGAAAATATAAAAGATGGGGAAAAGATGTAATAACTAAAAGGCATAAGCTATACCTTCCCTTTACTATAGAGTCAGCACTATCAGGATACTGGAACTCTCACTATTAGAGATGGATCATCAAAAACAATGCCAAAGGAAATGTAAGTTTTATTTAAATAACTGTATTTTCTAAAGTGTATCCAGAGAAATGCCTTGGGGCTGAAACTCTGACGTTTAGAGATAGCTGCCTTGTTGAATAAATGTGTATGCCATTACCTTGAAAGGAGGGTTCTGGGGCGCCTGGGTGGCGCAGTCGGTTGAGCGTCCGACTTCAGCCAGGTCACGATCTCGCAGTCCGTGAGTTCGAGCCCCGCGTCAGGCTCTGGGCTGATGGCTCAGAGCCTGGAGCCTGTTTCCAATTCTGTGTCTCCCTCTCTCTCTGCCCCTCCCCCGTTCATGCTCTGTCTCTCTCTGTCCCAAAAATAAATAAACGTTGAGAAAAAAAATTAAAAAAAAAAAAAAAAGAAAGGAGGGTTCTGTCTTTGGAGTGCTATCTACCTTCAGAACTTTCTATCAGAAGGGCAGGTATACTAAGAAATGGTCTTGACTGTTGCCTCATTTATGAAGTGAATTATTTTTGGACTATTCAACTTTTAGGCTGTGTAAATGATTTTTGTGTTCAATTTTTAAAAATAAGTATTTTCAAGCAAATATTTGAAATGAAATAGAATGACTTAGTGGTCTAAAAATGTTATCAGATAACCTATCTCTTTTTAGGGAAGACATTTTTCAATGTGTGAATGCATTAATCTTATTTCCACATGACACCTCAGCAAGAAGCATCCCAGGCTACCAATGTTGACTTTGTCTCTTGGTGCTATGATTTGTAAGTAATTTTTTCTACTCTTTTAAGATCATAAACATTATTTTAAATGTCTTGACAAAAACATATTAAGAGTTACAGCTCTAACACTTGCAATAATTTTCCCTAATAGCTGGAATATCCATTTAAATTTTCAAGTTATAGTTAATAAAATGTGCTCCAGTAGCTCTCAAAATTCCCCTCACTTGGAGCCTAGTTAAGGCACAAGGAATGCATAAGCAAATTTCAAATATGAAAGTACACAATTCTGGACATCTTTTTTTTTAATGTTTTTATTTATTTTTGAGACAGAGAGAGACAGAGCATGAGCAGGGGAGGGGCAGAGAGAAGGGGAGACACAGAATCTGAAGCCGACTCCAGGCTCTGAGCTGTCAGCACAGAGCCCGACACAGGGCTCGAACTCACAGAGTGTGAGATCATGACCTGAGTTGAAGTCGGACGCTCCACCGACTGAGCCACCCAGGCACCCCAATTCTGGACATCTTTAGGTTATGAAAAACATCCTACTATTTCACAAAGAACAGCAACAAAATAAAATTGGAGAACATCATCTCTTGGGATGTATAAATTGTTTCTTAATCCTTCCATTTTCACCATCTCATTTTACCCTCCTCTGTATAGTTGATAAGACAGATATTGAAAAATTTTATCAATATTTTTGTATTAATTTGAAAGTGAACATGATATTTCTGGGTTAAAGGCAAATTATTTTGACTACTAGCATGAAACAGATTGGTTCTTTTGCTGCAAATATCCAAACACTCTGCAGTGAAATATGATGAGGGGAAGATGTCACCATCCACATAAAGAAAGAGAGCTCTGAAAATAAAAATCTGAGTGCCTGTATACACTTTCCCTCCCCCTCTTGAGAGAGGGTTACAAACTTAATCTCCCTAATGTAAACAAATCTACTTAGGAGGAAGAGGAGGGCCTTAGGTTTTTAAACTTTGAGTTGTAAGTAAATATCTGTGGGTGGGAAAGAGAAGACAAATGTTTCAGGGTTGAAAATCCCTGTAAAGTCTTCATGGCTTTGGTCTCATACTCTTTTGGAAGGTAGGCATTTTATGGGGAGATAAATCTCTTACTATTTAGTCATGATTTAGATTACAAAGTGTGTCCTTTAATTCAGGTCACATAAAGTATTCTTAGAAAGCCTTAACTATAGAGTCATAAAACTATTTTTTCTATGTCTCATAGGTATCATAATTCCCATTTTATGGACAGGAAAAGAAAGACTAAAAAAAATTAACTGACATTTCCAAGGCCTTACATTTAGAAGCGAGAGGAAAGGACACTTAATAAATATCATTCTGACTCCAAGCTTCATGTCTTTATACCACACTGGGTCAACAAACTTTTATAAAACATTGAAACACATAGTAACTGGAATTTAAGCCATTCCTGCTTCATATTTTATAAGTAAATAAAATTATCTCCCCTTTACTAGCAAACCCTTGAAATTAGTTGCAAAGTCAAAATTGATAGACTGTAGGTTTTTATTGGTTTGATGAGAAGAAAAGAGCTTTGAAATGTGTTTTTCAAAGGCTGGGTAGAGTGACTGGGGAAAAGCAGAGGAGGGTAAAGAATAATTAGAAAGATGGGAAAATAAGTGTCTTCTTGGTAGGAAGTACTTTAGATGGGGAGATGTTCTAAAAGGAATGGATATATACTTCTAAAAAAAATTATGCTCATTTTACCATTTTTCCTATGGACCTCTGGCCAATGAAAATAGTCTTTGTCACTTATTTTCTATAACTTGCTTAGCACCTGGTATAATGAAAATATCCATAAATACATTTATTCAAAAAGTGTAATTTCAGATAATATTATATGACAATATAATATTTTTTGTGGAAAAGTTACTGTGCTGGTATTTAATGTCCAAGAAAACACTCTCACATATAGAATAGATCAAGCGTTTCTAAATTTTTGATCATATACCTCATTTATTTAGAGAAAAACCTTTTTGTTAATGCATTCACACCCAAATATATGTTTTTTTAATTTATGTACATTCATTTACTACCATGTATGATTTTATATATATTAAAAAAGGATAAAAATGGGAATTGTTAAAAATGAGTTTAAAACATAAGTAGAAGTTTTAATATCTGCATCTTCCCCACCACAGAATTGTCAATGCCCACTTTGAAGATTACTAGACTATATGATAGTACTACAGTCTAAATCAAATCACAAGTGTTCTGAATCACTGTGTAAGCTGTCATTTTTTAACTTATCCCTAACCATCCCATTTCATTCCATATAGCTCTTATATTCTTTCTAGCATTTTCCATGTATTTATTTTTCTCTTTGGACTTTTCTATTGATCTGCTTTCCAGTTCAACAATCCTCTTCTACTCTAATCTGTTAAACCTAAATATACTATTTTTATTTCAAGTACTGTACTTTTTGATTCTAAAGTTTCCACTCCATTTTCATTTTTAATAGATTCAAATCCTCTGGGGAAGATTCTCCATATTTTCATCTTTTTTGTCTCTTTTTATTTTAGTAAATATACGAACCATGGCTACTTTTAGACTTTATCTGCTATCATCAATGTCTGAATTATCTATGAGTCTCTTCTCTTCTCTTTTATTTTGGATTTGGGGGATTTTATATTGTTTCTAGATACACATTTTACATTTCTGTCAAATGTCAGACTTTGTGTAAGAAAATTTGTAGATTATCTGAATGATACACTCTTCCTTCTGAAAAAGTTCATTCTTTTCTTGCAAGGCATATAGGCTAGAGGTTAATAACAATTCAGAAATGGGGCTGCCTTTGGGCTATGTTGCCGTATGTATAAGACCCAAATGCCTCTAAGTCACATATCCTTCAACATAGCCCTCTGGTTGTCACAACAGAAGGATAAGGTTTGACAGAACCTTCTCCACCTTGAAGGTATTTGTTTCCACAGCACCATCATATAGTTAAAAATTCTGGACTGGTTTTCCAGAGGCTTTTTGCTTAGCTAATTAATTAAACTCTTGCTCCACACAACTTCAGAATTTGGCAAATATTACCGGTAATGGGTAATAAGTAATTAGTAAAGCCCCATTCCATTCCTAGTAGGACTTGGGATCCTCAAGTCTCTATTTTTTTTCGCTACAGCTACTGTTTTGTTTTATTTGTGCCTTATATATAACTTCTTTACTTGTGTAAAGGATAGGGGATTGGAAGTCCATAATCTCAGCCTTTTTGCCTTGTGTTCAGTATTAGCAAATGTCTAAAGGAAAAAAAAAAGTATGGATGTAGAATGCCACCCCACCTCTATGTGGATCCTTCTTTTCCAGAAAATTATCCCCTGAAGTTCTGGTTGCCTCAATGGCTCTCTGATGCACACTATCTATCTATCTATCTATCTATCATCTATCTATTTATCTATCTATCATCTATTTATCTATCATCCATTACCTAATATCTATCTATCTATATCTATCATCCCTCTATCTACTCATATATCATCTATTTTTATAAACTTTAATTTAACTTATAATTTATATATGTAAATATATTATTGTTTACATACACATATATTTTTGATATATTATATTTGGTTGTTTTGGCAGAAAAGTTTGTATGTCAATGTTATTCCATTTTGGAACAAATCAACATTTCTCAAACCTGTATCTATGTCAGCATAATATCAAGAATAGTATTTTAAATTACAAATTTTCAATTCTAGTATAAACCAAATGAATTAGTATGTCATAAGATTGGATTTTGGGAACTGGCTACTTTAAAAAAAATTCTAGATGACATGTACGAATCAATTCTAAGACTGGCTATTGAGTACCAGAGGACTGGATGACCTCTCATGACCTTCTCAGCTCCAACATTTAATGGTTTTATTATTTTTAAAAAAGTTTATTTATTTGAGAGAGACAGAGAGAGCATGAGTGGGGGGGCAGCAGAGAGAGAGGGAGAGAGAGAATCCTAAGCAGGCTCCACACTGTCAACACAGAGCCTGATGTGGGGCTCGATCTCACGAACCTTGAGATCATGACCTGAGCCGAAAGCAAGAATAAGACATCAAACTGACTGAGCCACCCAGAAGCCCCTATATATTTTATTAAGATAAGAAATAATGAAGCTTAGGACTTCTTCTCTTTGCACATTTTACTTTGAGTTAGTGAAAAACTTCACTTTGTTTATCAAAAATTTTACAAAATGTAAAACACTGTTTTTATTGTATTTGTTTTATATATATAATATATATATATATATTAATGAATGTTTATTTATTTATTTTTGAGACAGAGAAAGCACGAGCAGGGAAGGAGCAGAGAGAGAAAGAGACAGAGAATCCCAAGCAGGCTCTGTGCTGCCAGTGCAGGACCCCACGAGGGGTTCAAGCCCAAGGACTGTGAGATCATGACCTGAGCCAAAACCAAGAGTCAGATGCCAAACCGACTAAGCCACCCAGGAGCCCCTATTGTACTTGATAAAGTCAAACAAAAATCTAAAAAGCATTTTGTTCAGTTAGCACTTCTGCTAATATTACAACCCACAGGGTTTCTTAGTTTTGTGGTTATTTCTCTTTTATTTACATATAAGTGAGAGAGTGTGATTTTCACATAATGTCTGAAAAACATGAACTCTTCAGCAGATTAGCAATTGTTTTCAGAAGTTTTGGTGATAATGCTTCCTCAGTAAACTTTCAGTGACACATAAGGATCTTAGCTTTATCCGTGTGTATGTGTTTTTTCTATTAATGAACATTTAGGTAATTAAGCTACTATAAGGAAGGTAAATTCGTCTCCCAGAAGGAAGATTCTGTGCCTATGTGCTTATCATGGTGTAGTGATGAATGCAACACCATATGCTGACACTAAATAAAAGCCCTCAAATATTTAATGTTTATAGTACCTGCATCTTTTCACAATATGATGCCCCTCTGCTGGGTACTTTAGCTCCAGTGTTTCTTGTAATTTGAAGAAATGGGGATATGTTTGGGTAATGCCCTCCAAGTGATTTTTTTTTATGCTTCCAAATTAAAGAAAAATTACCTCTCCAGAATAAAGTGCACAAGACTACAAGTTGAGGGGCTATAAGAAAAACAGTGTGTGTGTGTGTCTATGTGTGTGAAAGAGAGAGAAACATACAGACAGAGACAAGCAATGCAGTGACTCTTTGTGTATAGCCAGTTCTATCTGTAGGGTAAAATGTAAGCTCCCCTCTAGTTTCATGATCTGGCATAATATCTCCATTGGAGAGATTATCCAGGTGAAAAAAATGATTTTCAAGATCTGAAGAGAATAGTTTAAAGAAAAGTTAGGGTGAGATCTGTTGATAGATTGGTTGGTGGTGAAGTTATATTTTAAGACCTGGCTCTTGCAGTCAAATCAAAAGTAAAAAAAAAAAAGTAATTATCTAAGAAATCTATATAAAACCGTAGTGTTCACTTAATTCACTTTGATTCATTCAATCCATCACCAAGTATTTTTTTGAGCGCGTGCTACCTGAATTTTTTGTGCATCGCAATGGCAATTTGTGCTAAATCTGTGCTCATATATATAATGAAAATTAAGTGGGGGCAGTTGGCCAGAAATTTCACACAATCTCAGTTTTGGAGGTACTTGAAAGATTATCTAATCCAAGCTTCATTACATACCTAAATCTACAATACTGGGTCTAGTCCACTTAAGGACGCTTCTTTCATTACGACTAAACAAAAAACACTCAAAATTTTAGAAAGCTATTTTTATAGGTCTACTTACAATTTCTAACCCTTAGCACTAATTCTATATTGTGAATCACTGATGGATATTGCTTATAGGTTTGTTTGTGAGTATCAAATCTTCAGAAGTTGGAATAAAAAGTGTTTCATCAAATTTATAGAAATAGTACTAGCAGATATTTTTTTATTGCTTAAAAATAACAGAAGCTGAGACAATACTAGTGTTAAGGATTTCGATAGTGAGTATAATTAGGAGTCGAAAAATAAGTTGGTATTGGTCAGCAGAGGCCAGCCATAATATTAACATAAATAATGTTTTAATTTATTAAACTTGCCTTCATAGGAAGTAAAAAATAGTTGAGCTAAAAGTAGTAAGATTCCTTCTAATTTATCTGGGTGTTAGGAGAAAATAAATTGATGAGAGATAAGCCCCTTATTCTAATGTAAGAGCCTTCCTGAAGAAAGATCAGTAAGAAGCTGGTTTTGCACTGATAAAAAATTTTGGAAAAATGGGGGCGCCTGGGTGGCTCAGTAAGTTGTCTAACTTCTGCTCAGGTCATGATCTCACAGTTTGTGGTTTCGAGCCCCACATTGGTCTCTGTGCTTACAGTGCAGAGCCTGCTTGGGATTCTCTCTCTACTCTTTCTCTGCCCCTCCCCTGTTCTCTCTCTCACTCACTCTCTCTCTCTCTGCCCCCCCCCAAATAATAAACTTAAAGAAAAATTGAGAAAAATGTAAAAATTTATACTTTTTAAATTTTTTTCACAATTTTTTTAACATTTTATTTCTTTTTGAGAGACAGAGATAGATGGAGTGCGAGTGGGGGAAGGGAAGAGAGAGAGGGAAACACAGAATCTAAAGCAGACTCCAGGCTCTGAGCTATCAGCACAGAGCCCTACATGGGGCTCGAACTCACCAACTGTGAGATGGTGACCTGAGCTGAAGTCTGATGCTTAACCTACTGAGCCACCTAGGCACCCCCTCCCAAAATTTATACTCTTTTTAATAAACCACTTTATTCAGACATGATTCATATACCTTATGCTTTCCAATTTAAAGTGTACAATTCAGTGGGGGTTTTTTGTATATTCATTGAGTTGAGCAACTATCACCACAATCTAAGAACATTTTGTCATCATATAAAGAAACTCCCTACCCATTAGCAGTCACCCCTATTTTACCACATCCCCAGGAAACAACTGACCTAATTTCTCTCCATAGATTTGCCCATTCTAGAAATTTTATATAATTAAGTCATACAATAGGTGGCCTTTTTGTATCAGCTTTTATTTAGAATAAGATTTTGAAGTTTCATCCATGTTGTAGCGTGTATCAGAACTGTATTTTTGTATTGTTAAATAACATTCCATTGTAAAAATATACAGCTTTTTAAAGCCCATTCTTTAATTAATAAACATTTGAACTGTTTCCTTTTTTTGGCTTTTATGAATAATGCTACTACCAACATTTCTATGCAAGTTTTTGTGTGGATGCATATATTCAATTCCCTTGAATGCAAGAGTGCAATTAATGGATCATATTGTAACTAAATTTTTGAGCAACTACCAGACATTTCCCAAAGTGCCTGTATAATTTTCTATTCATACTAGCAGTGCATGATATCACCATATCCTCACAAATACTAGTTCTTGGTTTTTTAAACCATCCTAGTGGGTGTAAAGAGATATCTCATTTTAAATATGATTTCAATTTCCCTAATGATTCATGATGTTGAGCATCCTTTTTTTTAAATTTGAAATATAGTTGATATATATTATATTAGTTTCAGGTGAAAAACATAGCAACTTGATAATTATACACATTATAAAATGCTCACCATGATAAGTGTATTACTTTCTATAACCATACAAAATTGTGACAATATTATGGACTATATTTCCTGATGATAGATTCCACCCCCCCCATTTGCTTTATGATTGGAAGGCTGTATCTCCCAATATCCTTCACCTATTTAACCTATCTTTCTACCCCCACTATCATCCTTTCTGGCAATCACCAGTTTGTTTTCTGTAAATTTTTTTGTTTTTTGTGAGTTTTTTTTTGTTATTGTTGTTTGTTCTTTGTTTTTCAGACACCACATATATGTAAAGTCATATAATATTTGTCTTTTTCTGACTTATCTCACTTAGCATGATACCCTCTATGTCCACCTATGTTGTCACAAGTGGCAACATTTCATTTTTTTTTTTATGGGTGAGTAATGTTCCATTGTGTATATATATCACATGTTCTTTATCCATTCATCTAATGATGGGCATTTAGGTTGTTTACGTAACTTGGTTATTGCAAATAATGCTGCAATTAACATAACGGCATATTTATCTTTTTGAATTAGTGCTTTCATTTAATCTGAATAAATAACCAGAAGTAGAATTACTGAATCATATGGTACTATTTTTCATTTTCTTTTCAGGAATCTTCATACTGTTTTCCAAAGTGGCTGCACCAATTTACATTCCCGACAATAATGCACCAGGGCTCCCATTTCTCTACATCCTCACCAACACTTGTTTTTCCTTGTATTTTTGATACTAGCAATTCTGACTTGTGTGATGCAATATCTCATTATGGTTTTGATGTGCATTTCATTGACAATTAGTGATGTTGATCATCTTTTCATATGTCTGTTGGCAGTCTGTGTCTCTTCTTTGGAAAAAAGGCCTATTCAGTTCTTCTGCTCATGCTTTAATTGGATTATTATTTTTTTTTTAGTGTTGAATTTCATGAGTTCTTTAAATATTTTGGATATTAACCCTTTATCAGATATTCAGTAGGTTGCCTTTTCATTTTATTTATGTCCTTTTTTGCTATGCAATTTTTTTTTTATTTTTATGTAGTCTTAATAGTTCATTTTGGCTTTTGTTTCTCTTGCCTGAAGAGACATATCCATAAATATGTTTCTAAGACCAATATCCAAAAGATTACTGCCTATTTTTTTTCTTTTAAGAGTTTTGTGGTTTCAGGTCTCACAATTAGTTCTTTAAAACATTTTGAGTTTATTTTTGTGTGTGATGTAAGAAAGTGGAGCAGTTTCATTCTTTTGCATGTGGCTGTTCAGTTTTCCCAGCACTATTTATTGAAAAGACTATCTTTAATGGATAAAGATGTAGTATATATATATATATATATATATGTCTATGTGTATATACATATACATGTGTATGTGTATATGTATATACACATAGACATATATATAAGGAAATAGTATTCAGTCATAAAAAAGAATCAAATCTTGCCATTTGCAATGACATGGATGAGTAGAGTGAAGTACTTAACTTAAGTACTTACTTAAGTACTTACTTAAGTGAAGTAAATCAGAGAAATATAAACACCATATGATCTCACTCATGTGTGGAATTTAAGAAACAAAACAAACAGGCAAAGGGAAAAAGAGAGAGAGAGAAAGAGAAACCAAGAAACACTCTTAACTGTAGAGAACAAACTGATGGTTACCAGAGGGGAGATCAGTGGGGAATGGGGGGAAATACTTGACGGGGAATAAAGAGCACACTTGTTGTGATGAGTACTGGGTGGTGTATGGAATGGTTGAATCACAATGTTGTACACCAGAAAATAATATTACACTGTATATTAACAAAAATGAAATTTAAAAATATATACATTAAAAAACAAAACAAAACAATGGTCCTTCTGGCCTCAACCGGCCTTTCCCCACCCATGTCCTGCTCAGGCTCTAAAAAAAAAAAAAAAAAAAAGACTATCTTTTCTCCACTGTATATTTTCGCTTCCTTTGTCATAGATTAATTGACCATGTAAGTGTGGGTTTACTTCTGGGCACTCTATTCTGTTCTACTGAACTGTGTGTTTAGTTTTGTACTAAATACCATACTTATTGATTAATATAGCTTTTTTAAAAATTGTTTTTAAAGTTTTTACTTCTTTTTGAGACAGAGAGAGACAGAACACATGAGCAGGGGAGGAGCAGAGAGAGAGGGAGACACGGAATCTGAAGCAGGCTCCAGGCTCTGAGCTGTCAGCACAGAGCCTGACACGGGGCTTAAACTCACAGACTGTGAGATTATGACCTAGCTGAAGTTGGACGCTTAACCGACTGAGCCATCCAGGCGCCCCTGATTAATATAGCTTTATAGTAAGTCTTGAAATCTGAGATTGTGGTACTTTCAGCTTTGTTCTTTTGTCTCAATATTCCTTTGACTATTTGAATCTTAATTGGTTCCATACAAATTTTAGGATAATTCATTCTAGTTCTGAGAAAAGATTATTGGGATTTTGATAGGAATTTCATTGAATTTGCAGATTGCTTTGGGTAGTATAGACTTTTTAACAATATTTCTTCTTCCAATTCATGAGCATGGTATATTATTCCATTTGTGTCATCTTCAATTTCTTTCATCAGTGTTTTACTGTTTTCAAATATTAAGTCTTTCACTTCCTGGTTAAACTTATTCTTAGGTATTTTATTTTTTATGTGATTGTAAATGGGATTGTTTTCTTAATTTTTCTTTCTGCTACTTTGTTATTAGTGTATTGCAATGCAACAAATTTCTGATTATTAATTTTGCAGCATGTAACTCTACTGAATTCATTTATTAGTTCTATTAGTTTTTAAGGTGTAGTCATTAGGGTTCTCTATATATAGTATTATGTCATATGCAAATAATGATACTTTTATTCTTCTTTACAAACTTGTATGACTTCTATTTCTGTTTCTTGTCTGATTGTTGTGGCAGGGACTTCCAATATTACGTTGAATAAAAGTGGTGAGAGTAAAAATCCTTGTCTTCCTGATCTTAGAGGGAACACTTTCCTCTTGTCACCATTAAGTATGATTTTAGCTGTGGCTTTGGCATATATAGCCTTTTTTATGTTGATGTATATTCCTTCTATATCCTTGATGTTGAAAATTTTTATCATAAGTGGAAGTTTAATTTTGTCAAATGCTATTTATGTTCTCTTCAGATTATCATATGATTTTTATTCTCCATTTAATTAATGTGGTGCATCATGTTGATTGGTTTGTATGTATTGAACTATCCTCGCATCCCTGGAATAAATTCCACTCGACTGTGATGAATGATCCTCCTAATATTTTTTGTTTGTTTGTTTGCTTAATTTTTGTTTATTTCATAGTGTCTTTGTCTGGTTTGGTATCAGAGTAATGTTGGCTTCAGCATTTTTTATGTGCTTACTGATAATTTATATATCTTCTTTGGTGAAATTTCAGTTCAAAATATTGTCCTTTTTTTCTTTGACTGGGTCATGTACCTTATTATTTAATTGTGAGAGCTTTTGTATATTCTAGATAAAAGTGCCTTATCAGATATGATTTACAAATATTTTCTCATTATGTGAGTTATCATTTCACTTATTGATATTATTGTTTTTATAAAAACGCTTTAATTTTAATGAAATCCATTTTATTTTTATTTTGTTGCTTATGCCTTTGGAGTCATATCTGTGAAACCATTACTGAACCCAAGATTCAGGAAGATTTACTCCAATTTTTTCTTCTAAGATCCTTATAGTTTTAACTCCGACATTTAGGTCTATGACCCGTTTTGAGAAAATGTTTTTTAATATGGTGAGAGATAGGTGCTCAACGTCATTTTATGTGGATATACAGTTGTTCCAGCACTATTTGTTGAAAAGGTTATTCTTTACTGAATTGTCTTGGCATTCCTTTCTTAATAAACTGACCAGAAATATAAGGGTTTATTTTTAGACTTTAAATTCTATTACGTTATATGTCTATTCTTATGCCTATACTTACTGTTTTGAAATCTGTAACATTTGAACATGTTTTAAAAGGGGAGCATGTGACTTAAGATTCAAAATAATTTATTTTTCAAGATTGTTTTGGCTATTCTTGCTTTGAATAGTGGAAATAGCCTTGGGTTTTCACTTCATTTCCCAGTTTATCCACTAATACTAACGAAAAAAAAAAAATACAAGCCACACAAGAGAGATATAGCAGGAACTCTGTCCTCTTGAATTTATCTCTCTTTCATCAATGTGGTGCTGTTTCCTGGAAATCTGAGATATTGTCCTCTCACCTCAGTTTTACTAGACATTCCCAAGTCTTTTCAGTAGTTTGCCATTATGTTGCAAACTCATTATAGTAGGCACTCAATAAAGGTTGATTATAAACTAACCACAAGCAGAATAAAAGTTGGTCTGTCTAGAGTACAGCATTTTTGAAAATCACAGACACAATCACGCTTGTGCAACGACCTTGACACTAGATGTCTAGTGATAATCATGCTGCATAATCTAATTTTTAGACCATCTAATTTTTGTTTAAAAGCTGCAACTATGTGAATGGAACTGGAGGGTATTATGCTAAGTGAAATTAGAGAAAGACAAAGATCATATGACTTCACTCATATGAGGACTTAAAGAGACAAAACAGATGAACATAAGGGGAGGGAAACAAAAATAATATAAAAACAGGGAGCGGGACAAAACAGAAGAGACTCATAAATATGGAAAACAAACTGAGGGTTACAGGAGGGGTTGTGGGAGAGGGGATGAGCTAAATGGGTAAGGGACACTAAGGAATCTACTCCTGAAATAATTGTTGCACTATATTGTAACTAATTTGGATGTAAATTTAAAAACATAAAAAATAAAATTAAAAAGAGTAAAAAAATAAATACATAAAAGCTACTTATAGACAGGACTGTAATTTCTAAAGTGTAAGCTATAACAATTGCAGTGTCAGAAAACTTAAGAAAATGAAATAAGTTTTTTGAGAGAAATAATTATCTTTCATATTTTTATAGCTTTATTGCTAAAGAGGATTTGGCAACATGAAAGAAAGAAAGAAAGAAAGAAAGAAGAAAATAAGTAGAAAGAAAGAAAGAAAGAAAAAGAAAGGAAGGAAGGAAGGAAAAATAAAAGAATAAAAGAAAAGAAAGAAGAAAGAAAAGAAAGAAAGAAAGAAAGCAAGAGAGCAAGCAAGCAAGAAAGAAAGGTGTTTTTTTCTTTCTCTATTGGGCAGTTTTCAGACTCTGGTATTCAGACTGTCTAGCTAGGAATTACTAGAAAACTGCCTAAAAATGCAGATTCACCCAACTTACCACAGCTCCACCAGTTTCTGAGATATCCCCAGATTATTTTTTAAAGGTTTTATTTAAATTCCAGTTAGTCAACATACCACAAAATATTAGTTTCAGATGTACAATATAGTGATTCAACACTTCCCATACAACACCCAGTCCTCATCACAAGTGCACTTCCAAATCCCCATCATCCGTTTAACCTAACCCTTCACCCACGTTTCCTAAGGAAATTATCAGATTGTTCTCTATAATTAAGAGTATCTTTCTCTCTCTCTATTTCTCTATCTCACTCTGTATAGAAACTATAGCACAAGTAGGAACCTCCAGATAATTCTAATATAAACTGCAGTTTCAAAACCATGGATATGGGCATCGTGGGCATCTCAGAAAACAAAGCTGATTTGTTGAGTAAAGCAGTGAGAAAGGCTTTCCTCCCAACTCATTTTACTATTTCTTTTTTACTTTGCTAACAACAGAGAATTATTTTTTCTACTTAAAAAAGTTTATATTTTTGTCATTTCAAGGATGGATCCATTTCAGCCTCCTTATTAGTGAACAACAATATTATTTTATCACCCTGTAGTGAGGCTCAGAGGGTCTGCTCAGTGGGAAATGTTCTACCTTTGCATGAGAATCATGTGACCTGGTCTCCTAGTTGTGGTTAAGAATAGTTCCAACTGAATTTGGTTCGGGGAGGATTGTGTGCTGGCTGCACTGCCATTTACTGATTTCAAAAATGTTTGGCTTGCTTTCCAAAAGAGGTTAGCTGCCGCTGTGTTTGTGACTCATTTTATTTTAACATGAAGAGGAATTAAAAGGGAATTGTTTTGAAAGATTTTGTTCTACTAGCCCCTTTATCTCTATCAGCTATTCAGATAATGAGTGCAACTCACCATTGGAGGGAAATGTTCATGCCACTAGAGACTTGTCCAGGTGTGAAAAGTTAACTTTCTTTGTTAGAGGGTTACTGAGGGGTCATCAAATGCCTTAGGTAAAACATGCTTATGGCTTTTAGGTAAGTTTTCCCAATTCAGTACACTGCTGTTAAATCAGCAAATGTCTCTTTGAAATGCAAAATGGATAGATATTATAGACAATGAAGTGATTTTTTTTAAATTAAAAATTTAGCCCATCTGTTGTGCTAGTGTTCAGAAAGAAAAATGCATCACAGAATTCTAGGACTCAAATGTATAATGGGAAATTAATTAAGCTTTACTGATTACTGTCCACATACACTTATGTTTTTCTCTCCCTACCTGTCAATCCCTTTTATACTCACCCATTCTTTTCTATTTTCTTTGTCTTTCCTGACTGGGGTACACCATCAGTATCAAATAAAATCCAACAACGTTACTTATAATCTCATCTAATTCATTTTCAGCACAGAGAACTACACTAAGCCTCTTATGAATACAATGAAGTATAGCAAGAAATACTCAAGCTGTTAAGAGAAAGAAACTTGATTTTAAATTTTGGTTGCGAGGGTTCTCGTCTGACTCAGTTGGTAGAGTGTGCAACTCTTAATCTTGGGGTTGTGAGTTCAAGTCCCACTTTGGGTGTAGAGATTACTTTAAAAAATCTTAAAAAAATAAATTCAGATTATGCAAGTAGCAATGTAATCTTAGATAGTGGTCCTCAAGCTATCAAAACCTCTTTTTTTCTTTTGTTTTGTTTTGTTTGTTTTTTTGTTGTTTTTTTTTGTTTTTTTTTCAATATATGAAATTCATTGTCAAATTGGTTTCCATACAACACCCAGTGCTTATCCCAAAAGGTGCCCTCCTCAATACCCATCACCCACCCTCCCCTCCCTCCCACTCCCCATCAACCCTCAAAGCCTCTTTTTTAAATTTAAAATAGGACTCAGTATTTCTGCATCACAGCATAGATCAGAGGTACCACCACTCATGGTAGGCACACAGTAAAATCTGCCCTTAAAAGTGATCAATTCCTGGAAGAATTAATTACTTAGTACTCTATATGAGAACATTCTTTATAAAATCCATACTAGAGTTGAAGTTATGAAATGTCTTCTGTGGCTGGTAAGGATCAAGTATGATACCACAGGCTGAGTCATGTGTGACATTTAATATATATTCAGTGAATGTGTAAAATGTAGATTAACAGAAAAATGTTACTGATAATAATATCATTTGCTTTGAACTATCCAAGATAGAATATTTGAAATGACTGTCACCATATCATATAAAAAATGAAATAAATTACAACAGGTTTGTGTAATAACTATATGCCCTGAATGTAGACTAAACCATTACTTATTAGATCCAAAGGCCCAATTTCAGATTGGGACATATGATCACTTCAGTTCCTGGTAATTGTGTAAAATAGCAGGCAGAATAATTTGCCTAAGTTTTTCTTGCCTGCCACAGCAGTATCCAAGCCACACAGGCAGAAACGTGGGATAAAAGATAATGAACTATATACTTTAGTCTCAAGGAAGGGGTCAGATACCAGTCCAGTTGGGATATACCTTCAGAGCTCCATCGTGTTACCTGATACATAAATGCCTCTAATTTTTTTGAGTTTATTTATTTCGAGAGAGACAGAGACAATGTGAGCAGGGGAGGGGCAGAGAGAGCGGGAGAGAGAGAGAGAGAGAGAGAGAGAGAATCCCAAGCAGGCGCTGCACTGTCAGCACAGGGCCTGATGCGGGGCTCGAACTCACTAAATGGTGAAATCATGACCTGAGCTGAAACCAAGAGTCAGATGATTGACTGAGCCACCCAGGCACCCCATGATACCGAAAGGACTCTAAATGAGCCTTCTTCACTAGTATTTAACAGTAGAGTTGTTAGGAAAGCAAAACATTTTTGATTAATGAAGATATTTTAAGTATCATTAAATGCTCTGCACTTAAGAGAAACATTTTAAGCCGTGCTATGTCATTTGATAGATATGTTGCTGATTTAAGGAAAATTAGGGCGATTGGGAGCTGTATTGAATACATTGTCACTTACTTCCCCTTTTCCCCTTTTAATTCTTTACAACCTTGACTACTGTATCGGAACAGATAGAGTGAAGAAGCCAAATATATCAGCTGGATTCTGTGAGGCTCCAATGGGAAGCGGTTATTATCTATGTGAGAAGCTGAGCTAAGGAAGAGGCACATGAAACTATGTGAGCTTGAGAAGGGTTTGAGGTGTCACAGACCATTAAAAGAAGAGTGAAAGCTAAAAATGGTTTGAAGTTTTTTTTTAATTTAATAAAATATGAACATTACCTATTAAAATAAAGCTTACCATTTTAAGTTAACAGAGGTATTTCATTTATATTTATTTTGCCTTGTAGCATCTGTGTTTACATCTTAAATGTTACCAAGTTAGGCAAGGATGACTTCACATATTATTAAGTTCTTACAAAGTCAAATAAAATAACCCACCTCAATTACAAAATTTTATATTGTTATGAAAATCCAGATACCTATAACTAATCCTAGATATTCACCTGAATAAAAACAAAATGAAGGTAAACCTAAAGTTAATTGTGAGGTAAACATACTCATATTATGGAACCAGCAATGCAAATTAAGTAGATAATTATAATGAATGCCGTGAACATACGATGCATATTTTCTTTTTTTCTCAAGTTAAAGAAAATTAGGAGGGCAAAGGAGCAAAGATTACACTGTTTTTTGTCCATTAGTTTGCAGGAGGAAAGCAGTTCCTGCTTTCATATGACCTTATATTGATTTAGTTACTCACATAGAAGTGCAAGCCCTCTCCTCCATGCCTTTTTTTTCCCTCAAAGTTTATTATTTATTTTTTTCTTGGCAATCCTGTATTCTCAGCAAAGGTTTATTTCAAAGGAAAAAAATTACTTGATTATCACTAAGGATGGTAGAGTATGGCTTATCTCTTTCTTGTGAGGAAAAAAAAACTGTTTGCAAAATAACCGGGAAGTTCAACCAAAGGTAAATTTGTCCTGGATAGGAGAGAAAATATCAAGAGCTAGTAGAGAAAATAATTTTGTTGCACCAAAGGAGAAAAAAGAATTTAGGTATTCTCTATATTTCTATATTTTTCCCTAAAATGCCTTTGATTTATGGTAAGACTACACCAACCATATATCTATGATATGTGCAAAAAAATTCTGAAGCATCATATCTATACTTTTATGTCAGACTGATACCTGTATTGGAATTGAAAATATAGTTATATCTGACTGACAGAAATGGAAATCACATTTCCAGTTTAACTGATATGGTTATGCTCTCTATTCTGTATCTCCATTTCAGAGAAACAAGCATCTGGAACTATCTTTGCAAAAAACAAACAAGCAAACAAACAGAAAACAAACAATCCAAAACCAGAAACAAACAAAAACTTTAAACCAAAACAAAACAAAAAGAGAAAAAGAAAAAGAAAAAAAAAAACCTAGTGACTACAATCCATCAGGCTGACAAATCAGTGATACATGTAATCACAGTACTATCTACAAACCAGCTATGAGCTCACTTAACCTAGATGATTATTGTAGGTGTTCTTGCTCCTTATGTTGTTCTTTATGATTCCTTGTGACTACCATCCTGATAAATTTCTAAAGATATAATAGAGGGACCTAAATACAGCTCACAAGCATTTATTCATTCAATAAATGTCATTGACGGCCTGCTAAGCAACAAGCATTGAGCCAACTGGATACAAAAGAAAGCAGGAAAAAAAAAAGTAATGACTGTAGGAAGAAAGTGAGGAGGAAGAAAAAGAAAACAAAGGTAAAAATAACAAAGGAAAGAAAAAATAATGGTAGGGACAAAGAAAGAGAAAAAAAGGTAAGACCCCTGCTCTCATGAAGCTTGCAGGCAAATGGGGGGTGATAAATATAAAAATAATAATAATAAATGCAAATTAACACATGTGGTGCTAAAAGTAAGATATATCATGCTATAAAAGCTTATCAGGGGAATTTGACTAAATAAGGAGATTAGAGAAGAATTTCCTGATGTGACAATTGAGCAAGACATAAAATATCTATAGTAAAAGGTAGAGAAGAGTGTTTCCAGGATTTATTTCTATTATGTACACTGTTTTGCATTCCTATTCTTTCAAACTGGGATGGACCAGGGATGAACCATAATGATCACCTTTACCCACCTGTTCCAAAGCCTCTTCTGAGCCAGAGCCAGCCCTAAACTTATTGTATTGACATTATTTCCTCTGTTCCACTCCAAGTCTTTACCCCCAAGTCTAGAAAGACACCTTCCAAAAGGAGCTTTCAGCTGATCTAAAATTCACCCATTGTCTAAAGATGTGGTATGTATATACAATGGAATATTACTCAGCCATAAAAAAAGAATTCAGTCTTGCCATTTGCAACAAAATGGATGGACCTAGAGGGTATAATGCTAAGTGAAATATACCAGACAGAAAAATGCAAATACCACATGATTTCATTCTTATATAGACTTTAAAAAAAAGAAAACAAATGAACAAAATAGGAGACAAACAAAAACTCCAGGATCCTTAAGTACAGAAAGAAAACTGATGATTGCCAGAGGGAAGGTATGTGGGGGGGGGAGATTGGTGCAATAGATAAAATGGATTAAGAGAACACTTATATTTGATGAGCACCGAGAAATGTAAAATTATTATAAATTATTATAAATCTGAAACTAATATAACACTGAATGTTAATTATACTTCAATAAAAAATGCACCTTCCATCACACACTGATTTGGGGGTAGAGGAAAAAAAATAAAGAATGAAGCCTTTTATAAATCTTTTATCCCTTCCATCAAAGTACTAATTCTTGATATATAAAATAGGTCTTCTTTTTAAAAGTTTTGAGTTTAGTTTTCTCTCTCTCTCACCAACATTACTAAAACCCAACTTTACTAAAATCAAGTTATTTTTCTCGATAGTCTAGCCATACCATACCATCAGCATATATTTTGTTCAAAGAAGCATAAATATAAAACAATTAAACCAATATATATTTTGAGATCTATTATTCAGATAACTGAGTTGTAAAACTAAAATATTTAAATGTTTACTTTCTTAAATCAAAAAAAAATTTTGGCTTTTCTTTCTCTTCGAGGATGTATGTGATATAACACTGGTTGAATTATTTTGGTCAATAAATAATAGTATGCCTAGTATAGATCAGTATTATTTTTAAGAGCTTAATTTTGTGCTCATTTTTTTTAAAACCTTTTTCAGATGGAGAAACAAAAGTTATATGAAGTAACATATATTTTATAAAAGATAATCATTTTATATTCTTTTGACATTGAGGACGTACATTTGAAAACGAGATAGATAATGATTGCAAGAGTCAGTTTCTTAAATACCAAAGATTATAATTAATACTTGCTTACGTTTTTTAACTTATCTTGTTTATTTCATTAATTTTTCCCATAGAGATCTAGCCATTTTTAGTTTAGTATTCTGCCATTCATTTTTCTAGTAGGCCAGTCAAGCACTCAATTATTTAGTTCTTTCATTTGGTATGCATTAGATACTCTGATGTATGTTTCATTTATAATGTATCTTGTTTTACTACTTAAATGTACATAGTTTAGATATTTCTTATACTTTGTTAATGACTTTATTCTATTTTATGTGATTTTCCCATCTGTATTTTATTTCCTTACATAGATTTTTAACCTAATGTATTCCTTTCTTGCCTGTCTTTTGGCCCTATTTTTTAAAAAGATATTTTGAATCCTCTGTCATTTAGAAGTATATCATTCTCTGGAAATTGTCACTTCATTCATAGGTTGATTTATGATAGCAAATATAATATGAAAATAATAGGAATAGAAAAATTTAGGTATGGATTTATTACAAATAATTGCAAAGAGTTTATAAACACTGTTATGCTTATGCTATTGTGATAAGTATAAAAGGCAAACTATATGATTTGATATGCAATATTATTATGGGCTTGTAGAAACAAACAAATAAAAAACACTATAGAAAAAACACTGGAAGTAAATATGGGAAAGCAGCAGTGATTATTTCTGGGGAATAGGATTCTGTAAGTAACCTATTTCTGTTTTTCTGTATTTTCAAGTTTGTCAAAGAACGCATCTTAATGAAAATTAATGTTCCTCTCTAAATATGGGCTTTACTAGTCAAAACTTTAAAGTGAAGATTTAAAATGGTGGATTTATTCATTCACCATAGCACATTGTGGTAAGTAGCTTCTGAGATAGTCCTCGACAATACCAGACTTCTGATATTTATGATCTTGTATAATCATTTCCTTTTGAATGTATCTTAAACCAGTGTCTCGTGTCTAATAAAAAGAATGTAGTAAGCAAAAACGGATGTCACTTTGAGGATTAGGTTCCAAAAACCAGGGCTTCTGACTTGCTCATACTGTCTCTCTGGCTCTCTCTTCTTTCTCAGTTTGGAGTTGCTCTATGGAAGGATATACATGGCAAAAAATTGTGGGCAGTCTGACTGAAGCCAGTGAGGAAACAAATCAGTTAAATGTTCTCCAAGAAACTGAACCCTAACAACAACCACATAAGTGAGTGTATTGTAAGTATATTCTTTCTCAGTGGAGGTTTCAGATAAAGACCTCAGTCCTTGCAGATATCTGATTTCTCTTTATAAGAGACTGAAATGGAAAACCCAGAAAATCCACACCTGAGTTCCTGACCCACCAAAACTATAAATGTTTGTAGTGTTAAAATGTTAATTTAGGGCATGATTTGTTATGTAGTAATAGTTAACTAATGCAGACTTTTGTGACACTTTTTAACATTTTAGATGTTAACTGTCTCACCCAGTATTCTCCAAATAACAATTGTGATTAAGGAGTAATCTAATGATAAAAATACAGTAGTGGAAATATATAACATTGAATAAATAAAAATGCATAAATAAAGATAAGTGTAATCTTCTAAGACAAATGGTTGTTGTTTTTCACATTTGGGTATTGCTTAAACCCCCAAACAAAGACTATCATAGAGCTGACTTTGAATATAAGAAGTGCAATGAATGAGACAGATAAAACAGTATCACACAGAAGATGAAAGGGGAAATTCATGACTCATGTGTAGTCTTTACAACATTTACAATAAGTAATAACAAGACCTTAAAAGCCTTCTCTTTTAGTCCTGCCTCTCAGGGCAAGGAGGATGATCAATTTCATTACATGTTACAAAACAATACACTATTATCCCTAGGTAATTTTTATTAAATTTGTTAACGGCCTTTATAGTAGAATCATATACAACAGAGGTGGCCGACATGATAATGCATCCTTGTGTATACCAACAAATTAGAGTTTTTATGAGTCAATATAGATGAATTTCACAAATATTCAATTTTAAAAGCATTTCAGAATGAAATGTAAAGGGTAATGAAATTTATATAAATTGTAAATACTAGACATTACAATATATATACTACACATTGTTTAGCAAGACAAGAATATAATGAATATTTTAGGAGACACACGGAAACACACCAAATACAGAATAATGGTTATTCTCTAGGAGTTATGTAGTTAATGCAGTAAAGGAAGGGGTCATTGGTAATCACAACAGGAAAATTTACCTATAAAATTGCTGGAACTGCTAGTCACCTTTTCAATGAAGTAATCAAACTTAGTATCGTGGATAGTAGTAAAACCTAACATTGCACATATCCTGACATAATACAATATGAAACACTCAGCATCCCTTATAATGTTTTAACCAAAAAAAAAATATTTAGCTTGATTTAAATCCAGCCTTTATATCTACCTTCCAGTTTAGAGGAAATACAGGGGATAGAGGACAATGTTAAACAACACCCAGAGGAAACAATCAGATCTAAAATGAGGGTATTGTATCTGACAACTGGCCTGATTTTTCAAAATACTACTTTTATGAAATAAATATAACAGCATTACTCTATAATTTAAGATTTAAAGACTTACAATGCATTAACCTTGATTGAGAAAAAAAGTAATAAAAGACATTTATTCATAAAGCTCAAGCAAGTATGACAATTTTTCAGCAATGGCTAATAGTTACATTAAACAGCATATTTTTATTTAAATTCTCTGTATATTTGAAATTTTCACAATAAAATGTTGGGAACAGATTGATTACACATTCAATAAATGTTATTAAGATAACTGATTATCAACTTATAAAAAAAGATTCTTAAACTTAACACCAAACATTTAGAAGAAAATATAGAAGAATATAAAATAATATATTCATGCCCTTGGGGTAGGTGAGAATTTCTCACACTTGTTGCAAAAGGTAAACTGCAGCAAAAAAAAAAAAAAAAGTACAAACTTACTATATTAAAAATTAAAAGCTCTGATATATCAAAAGACAATTCTTACCCTGAATTACCTAGAAACAAAAAGCATGTGACAAAAGTTTAAACATAATTAGTTTGTCAGGGTGTATGATCTTACGGCACCTGAGTGAGGGACAGGGAAAAGAAAACAGAAAATGTGAAAGAGCCAAGATAAGGAAGTGTTATAAAATTGGCAACTTTCACATCTCACTGACTACTTTATCTCACAGAACCATCTGATTAGCCACATGAACATATCTCAGAACTCTTTGTTTTAGGAGTTAGAGGATGGGATTTGTCCATTAGCATCCATACTGATGGTCAAACTTTTGCCTAACAGACTATTTATTATTTTCACATTTCCAGGTAGTACCTGCATAAGACCTGAATGGGTTTTTCAGTGTCTCATGGACACAGATGCAATAGAGGAACCAAAAGTATAAGGTAGAGGATAGAAACTAGAGGTACACAATTTGGGCTTGAGGTAAATTGCTGTCAAATATCCTCTACATAAAACTGGTTACATCTGGCACACTAATGGTATCCACAACAGGGGCAAGGATAAGAAACATAACACAAAATACAGGATAATGGTAACTTCTAGAGAAGAAAAAAGGAAAAATGAATTCAGGAGAGTAGAAAGATATATGGGAATCTTCAACTGTATATGTGATACTTTATTTCTTCAACTGCATATGTAATATTTTATTTATTTAAAGTAACACATGAGGCATATAAAATGTTTAGATTTGAGAAAGTTGGGTGGTACATATTATGCATTAAGTACCCATAATATGGGTATTGTTGTGCTATTTTCAACATTATTTTCCATAATATTAAACATGAAATATTTATATATAAAATTTCAAAAAGCAGAGTCTATAATGTTTGAAGAGGTAAATAACAAATTAATTGCCTTTTAAATTATCATGTCTCAACATAACCTTGTTCTTATTCTTTCAACCTTATTTTTGAAAGATAATTATGGGTTGATATTCTTTTAGGCAAGTTAAGTCGACTGGGCATTTAAAACCCTTGTAGTTTTTCACAGCTGTCAACAGTGAAATTTTAAATTAAAGATGTCTTGGGACGCCTGGGTGGCGCAGTCGGTTAAGCGTCTGACTTCAGCCAGGTCACGATCTCGCGGTCCGTGAGTTCGAGCCCCGCGTCGGGCTCTGGGCTGATGGCTCAGAGCCTGGAGCCTATTTCTGATTCTGTGTCTCCCTCTCTCTCTTCCCCTCCCCTGTTCATGCTCTGTCTCTCTCTGTCCCAAAAATAAATAAACGTTGAAAAAAAATTTAAATTAAAGATGTCTTTTTTTTCTGCGACTGCCTTCTTTCTTGTCAACTTTGCATGGCACATTCCCTCACTTCTTAAATGTGTCTGTTTCTCAAAATGTTCTTCTCTTACTATTCTAAAAGGACATACTTATAAAGTTCTATTTCCTTACTCTACTTTTTATTCTTTGTAGCACATTAGAATGTGTAATGGTTTATTGTTGGTTTCCCATAATTACAATATCGGTTTTATGACATCAGACTCTTGTTTTAACCACTGTATGGTTAATATATAGAAGACTACTTGGCACATTTTAAGTGTTAAATAAATACTTCATCAATAAATGAATGAAGGAAAGGTAAGCAAGTGACTCTTTGAAGTCATTTTACTCAGATATCAGATTTATTAAAGTCTTTTGTTATCTTTCACATAAAAAAAAGTGGAGACAGAGACAAAAAATATATCGATAATGTCTCCCTCCAGGGAGCATTTCAAGTAGGTTTGCTTGCAACCCATTTTAAAAGATTCTGGTTCTTGTATTTTCACTTTTCCAGGTGTGACACAAATCCCACTATATGCACAGCATCCACCTACACAGCTCTGTTTTGCCCCTGTGGGACTTGAGATCAAGGGCAACAGACACAAACGTGAAGTTCATGCTGTTTGCTATGCTGTGAATAATCAAGTCCTTTGACTCTGACCTGGAAGTCTCTTGCCTTTTGCCAGTACCCATAAAACTGTAGTAGGCTAACTTCTTAGCTGGCAAGTAGTAAAATCTCAGACCCTCAACTTTTCCTGACAGTGTTTGATTATATAGATAGGACATTGATAGAGAAATGGCTTTCTGAAAGAGAAAGGATGAAGGTCTCATAAGCCAAGTTTGGGATAAGAAATTACTATCTGAGATTCAAGAGTACATGCTGTTGCACAGATGACAGGGGCAAGTAGTAAAAGACCATTAATTTCCTACCTGTTACTGAGTGTTTAGAGACTGAGAAATAAGTGGTAAAATTGAAACAAACCACCCAAATGGCATTTTGATTGTCCCTACTTTGCTTCAGAAGGGAGGAGGAATGGATTTTATCATGACAATGAAGAAACAAACCTCAGACTCCAGCTGAAAATCAATTAAGTTATAGCAACTGAATCAGGAGATCTCCAAAGGTGAAATAAATATTAACGAGATATAGAATTGTGGGTGGATCTAAAACATTAGAAGTCTATTTAGAAGTTTAATGTTTAGAAGTTTATTTAGAAGTTTAATGTTTCTAATCTAAAACATTAAAAGTCAAGCCATGAGCAACTGCCCACTTCTCAAAACTGACAGTGTCTTGTATATCTGCACTAGCCCCTCCTTTCCTCCATGTCCCTGTTCCCTCCTTCCTCCTTTACTATAGACTTAGCTTCTTTAAGTGCAAAAATAACTAAACATGGAGTTTGACCTCAAGGAGGACCAAGGGCTATATGCACCAAATAGCTTGCTGGAGAACTTTAAGAAGGATAAAGATTAAAACTTCAATGTCTCTTTTGGATTCAGAAACCCAAGTCAACATCCTTCATGATCAGGGTACCAGGGGAAAGGGGACTCAGATTCAACTGATGGATTTTTGACTGGGTTTACAGTAGTGAAGGAAAGCTAACATGACCTCGTGAGTGGGATCCTTTTGGTTCTTTAATGTTACTCTTGCCTGTACATTTAAATGTATAATACAGATTGATGTTACATATTTGTACTTCCTTTTCTCTTTTATCAGAGAATATTATCCCAACTAGAAAAAAAAAAAACATAGAGAAGTGCTAGTACATTTAGGGTCCATAACCCTATTGATACTTTTGAACTATAACTCTCTATGACTCATGATTTTTCCAATCAGACCATCTGAGAAAGGAAGCAGCCTCCACATGGAGGCACACTTGGGGTTTTGTAGTCATCACTTCTTTTGAAAAGCAGATAAAAAGTTGCTATTAGGGTTTTTGTCAAAACTGAAGACCTGATCCCAGGAGGTCTGTGACTCTCCAGCCTGACAGTTTTTATTATTCACCCACTTGGGTGGATTAAGTCAGACTCAATGACTAATAAGGTGAAGAAGCCCCAAGAAGATTCACTTTTCAAATGGAAATAATTTATTCAGTAATGCAGCCAGCTGTACCTCAGTGAAATCTTGGTTTTACCTTAAAGAGTGGCATCTATCCTGGGGTACCTGAGTGATTCAGTTGGTTAAGCATCCGACTTTGGCTCAGGTCATGGTCTCAGGGTTTGTGGATCTGAGCCCCACATTGGGCTTTGTGCTGACAGCTAAGGACCTGGAGCCGGCTTCGGATTCTGTGCCTCCTTTTCTCTCTGCCCCTCCTCTACTTGTTCTCTCTCTCTCAAAAATAAATAAACAGATAAAAAGTGAAAACCATCCCTTTGGGGGAAAATGTATTGCTCACTCTGACACCTGAAGCAAAATTGCTGGTTCAGTGGGACCCTCAATTCACATAGTTTCCCCTAAATGTCTGGTCCAGGTTCACTGATAGTCTAATCAGAAACAATAGTGTTCACTGGACTGTGGTAGCTGTTAAACTTCAACTCCAGCTATACAGAACTGAAAATGGACATGGTTACCTCACTTAGAGGACAAAACTAATTATGCTGTTGTCATGTCTCTGGCCAATATTCTTCTTGATGAAACTTTTTATATTTTTACCATTGCCAATGACCTAGTTGTTGAGTTGCACTTGGAGAACTAGAGACTGGCAGGATAAAGACTTCCTTCTTTAGGGCTGCAGGCTATATAAACTAGTAATGACTACTGAACAAACTGTGAGAGTCACACATGTAGATGCCATGTGAGGGCCCATTATCTCATGAGACTAAAACTAAGCTGCTGTTTAAGTATGTATTGATGAGATTGCCAACAATGCTGCCTGAATCTGTCACCATGCTGTAAATCATAACACATCCACCATCATAGGCTTGGTACAAAATAAAGGATGATATTTTTCTGTTCCAGAAACTACCATTGCATGCTAGACTTGTGATCCCTGCTAAAAGTTGACCTGGTTCCCTCATGGTGAGAGAACCCACATAACACAAGTCATATTGCTGTGCCCACTCACGGCAGAATGACTATATGAACTTTTGAAACTTTCTCAAAGCTAAGTTTATGGCCTCACGTCTGTTTACACTTTTTCAGACTACAGAGTTTCTGTTACACTTTGATTAGATCATTCTAGTCATTCCATCACAGACCTTAAGACTAATGTGTTATATATTCAACTTTCTGGATCATTTGCAGTCTGACAATAAAATGATTAACAATGGACTGATGGATATTTCATGCTTCTCACCATTCACAGGTATCCGTCATTGTTGACCTCCTCAAAAATCATCTCAAAAAGATTTCTCAATCTTTCTTACCTCTTCCTGATCTACACATTGTAGTAAGGCAGTTTTGTCATTAGTTTTGTCATGCTTTTTACACAAAGAGATCATCTCTTCTCAGCAGCTTTCCAGAAAATGATAAGGACAAAAGGGGTGGGAGTCATTATAATGCCCTATAATTAAAACTCAGGATTCTACCCAGACCATTCCTGGGCATGGTATGGCATTCTCTGTCTCAACAATAGACCTAGGGTGACATAACTGATACACTTTCTGGGTGACAGCTTAGACAAAAGGGGGTACTGAGGAATTAGATGTAATTCTGGTTAAGTTATAAGAATATCCTTATCCCTCTTCCATTTGATTCTTCCACATGAAAGGCCTGGGTATGAACAGGAGATGATTTTTAAAGATACAGTATGGATACTAGAATAGAATATACTGATATTCTGACGATGGGGGAGAGGAACACCTTACATGCTGAAATATATGAGAGGGAAAAATATTAATGATTTTTTTTTGTCTTCCAGAACCACTTCTGGAGCCTTTCTCTTGAATGAAAATGCCCCTGTACATCTCTCCCAAACTCTTGCCAGCAGCTTAAATTTAACTTACTACTGGGTCTTCCATAACCTACTAGCTAGCTCCAACCATGAATTAATCACTATTCCCCTTAACCTTACTGAGAAGTCCATTAGAAACGACAGCAGATGGCTCCAACTCTTATACCAAGCATGCATAATCTCAGATGTTCCCCCTTCACAGTCATTCTATTGGGTGGATGACTGCCACCTTGCTGAGGTAGGCACACAGCACAGGTTTAACTGACTGACCTCAGGCAGACCCTTCAAAAAAAAGGACTATATTCAATTACCAAACTGAACCTGGAATGTTAGGGTTTACCAGTTGGCCAGCAGTATACACTGGAGGCAATATAAACGTGTTCTCTGATTAATGTAGACCTCCCTGGTGGAGACTCCCCTATTGAAAACAAAGCTTTCTTTCAATGGGAATCATATGAACCCTCTGTACTACTTGCATGGAAGCCAGGCATTAACTTGTCTCTCTGTAAGAAAATGTGATAACTTTTAGGGATGGTTATAAGAGGCATTCAAATATTAAGAAAACAGTGCCTTAGCCCTAGAAGGCATGTAAGTCAGTCCCATCTCACTGTCTGGGACTTATTAAAAGATAGAATTATCCTAGATTTCCTCTTTATGAACCAATGTAGATTCTGTACAATCACATCCTTTTGTAACTGTGTTAATACCTTGGGGCAAATAGAATGGTCAATAAAAAAAAAATCTTGACAGTAAATCTACCTGGCTTTCTAAGGAATGGATGTTTGTGTCTCCCTTGCCCCCAAATTCATATGTTGAAGTCTTAACCCCCCCAGTGTAATGGTATTTGGAAATAGGGCCTTTACTGAATAATTAAGTTTAAATGAAATCATAAGGGTGAGAGTCTGCTCTGAGAGGACTAGTGTTCTTATGAGAAAAGACACCAGAGAGCTCCTGCTCCTGCTCCCTCCCCTACCTGGTCAATGCATACACACAGAGGAAAGATCACATGAGGACTCAGCAGGAAAGTGTCCATTTGCAAGCCAGGAGGAGAGGTCTCACCAGAAACCAAATTGATTAGAACCTTGATCTTGGACTTCCGACCTCCAGGCTGTGAGAAAATAAATTTCTGTCATTCAAGTCATTTTGCCTGTGGTATTTTGTTATGGCAATCTAAGCAGACGAAGACATTTTGTAAGGTAGACCCTGAATGGGTTATGCTATTTGCTTAACTGGATTCAGGAATTTTAGATTGGGGAAGGCACATAGTTGAAGGCAATACTACATATTGGGTTCATCCTTATGCTTGGAACCACATTTGTGGTAACCTTAATGAGATTATATATATGACAATTTAATCCTAGCCATTTTGGTCAGATTAATGAGAGTAGCGGCATATTAATGGCGAAATTTGATAGATGCCAAAGTGGCGCAGAAATGAGAAATGGATATTTTGGTGGGACAACTTTCCATGAGTTTCTTGAGGGCAACGGCACTAACTGCCCTTTTGTTCAGAATTACTTTTTCAAGAATGTGTGTAGATAAAACAGCTTTGGAAGATAGAGATGTGTCTCTCCAGAGGGGGGAAAATGTCTGTTCACTGTGCGCTATAATAAAATAATAAAGGTAATGTTTCCCTCCAGGGCAAAGTTCCAGCAGGTTTTCTTACAACCGATTATATATATTCCTAGTTCCCTAAACTCCACATTTCTCCTGTGTGATACAAGCCTACGATGTGTGCAGCATCCAACCAATCTTCTCTGTATCACCTCCTTAGCCAGGGAAACAATATGAACATAAATTTCATAATATGTTCTGTGCCATGAATAATAAAATTATTTGACCCAGGAGTTTCATGCATTCTGTCAGCACCTGTGGAACACTAAATCATTAACTTCAAACTAAGGTAAAATCTCAGACTCTTTACGGTTCTTGACACTAGTTTTGTGTTATTCTTTTTAATGGCTGCATAGTTTTATATAAAAAATATTATGTAATCACCCACTATGGTGTTTCAAATATTTTGCTACTAAAACAATACTGCAGTGAATATCTTCATCCACATATCCTTGCACATGTGAGTGCTTTTCTTCAAGGTAGAGATAGTCTTTGTAACAGAAATGTTTTTATTTTTAAATATATTCATTTATGGGGCACCTGGATGGCTCAATCGGTTGAGCCTCCAACTTTGGTCAAGGTCATGATCTTACAGTTCTTGGGTTCGGGCCCTGTGTCGGGTTCTGTGCTATCAGCTCAGAATTTGGAGCTTACTTCAGATTCTGTGTCTCCCTCTCTTTCTGCCCCTCCCCTGCTCATGCTCTATATCTCCCTGTCTCTCAAAAATAAACATTAAAACTTTTAAATATATTCATTTATATGTCAAAAAGTTGTGATCATTTATATATCTGTCAATACTTTGTGAGAATACCCCTTTACTTATAGGTGAAAAATTCTATGTTGTTTTAATTTTAATTTCCTGTTTATTGGGTTTATTGGTGAGAATGAATACTTGTCATGTTTATTGACTTCTTGTATTTCTTCTGTAAATATCCTTTTCATGTACATGAAAAAATTTCCATCAAGCAATTTTATTTTTATTGAATTATAAAACTCTTTATATATGAGCTTTAGTTCCCTTTGCTGTACATTTAAATTATATAACTAGTTATTGAGTTATGCTGATAGTGTTTAAGTCATACACAGATTTTAAATTTTTAGTCAAATTAGTATGTTTTTTTACTTTATGGTTTTTATAGATTTGGGGTGCCTTGGTGGCTCAGTTGGTTGAGCATCCCACTCTTTATTCTGGCTCAGGTCATGATTCCAGGGTTGTGGGATTGAGTCCTGAATCAGGCTCTGTTCTCCCTCTCTCTCTCCCTCTCTGCCTCTCTGCCCCAATATAAATAAATAAATAAATAAATAAATAATAAATAAATAAATGCCTTTGCTACTAAGTTTATTCTCTTATATACCATCCTAATTTCTCCTAATAACCCTCATTTTTTTAAAACCAATCATTTATGGCAACAGACCACAGCCACATATCTTCTGTATATAGTACCATGTGACAAGTTAACTTTACAATTATTATATACTCAAAATTATATTATTTCTAATCTGTTAAACACCATCTACTACTTCTCTACTTTTAGTTAATAGTCCCTGTGAATTTAAAGGTAAAAATATGATATCCTTTATGAAATTATACAACACATTTTCATCAGAGAAATGGCAATATGTTTTCTCTTTCATAGAGATATTCCATAATTGACCCAGAATTTATTTTACAACTATTTTTAGGTGATCACCATATAGTCATGGAGATTCTTGCCCAAGGTCATAGAACATAATCTTGCCTAAGGCTAAAACCTGTAGTCCAAGATACATTTGTGTATGTATGTATGTGTTTTCTCATTGAGCCACACTGAATCTTAATTGATTCGCAAAAGGAAAATATTTATAGAGAAAAATCTGTGAAAGTTACAGAAGAAATATTTTAATCAAAATTATATCTTTAATATCTCCACTTTGGTTACCCAGCTGGAATCTGAATTCTTTCT
Organism: Prionailurus bengalensis; assembly: GCF_016509475.1. Taxonomy (NCBI): domain Eukaryota; kingdom Metazoa; phylum Chordata; class Mammalia; order Carnivora; family Felidae; genus Prionailurus; species Prionailurus bengalensis. The sequence goes on along the minus strand of NC_057361.1, from coordinate 79,996,890 downwards.
CATTCTACCGTTTTGGATGAAAACAGCTGCTTATGATGACATAGGCAGTCTTCTCCAGCCTTCTGATTCAGGCAGCAGTTTATGCCTTTCTCTTTGAAATTAGCTGGAACCATTTTAAGCATTTTCCTGTTTCCTCTGGGAACATGCAATACCAGGATAAGGATTACAGAATCTGTCCTTCTCAAGATTATGTAAAGTTTTTACAATGTTTCTTCATTATTTGAGGACCATCAAATTAAGCAGGTAAGAAGAGAAGTTTGTAGCTAGGTTAGATCAAGAATTAAACAAACAAATGAAAAGTGGTCAATGTTTACAGCATAGAGAAGGAAAGGAGCACTTGGAGAGGAATAGGGGTATTTCACATCAAAGATGGTTCCACATGGAGAAGGAAATTACTAGGTGTCTTAAGGATTTAATTTGGTGGGTAATAGACACCATGGAGACAGTATTCCTGTGCTAGGTTGGTCAAAGTATCTGACCAAGAATCTGACTTTCTTGCTGCACTAATTCCTCTGAGGAACTTTTCAGTCCGCTTAGCTTCATAAGACCCCATTCTAATGGAATCTTCTCCCCTCCTCTCCTAGTTAGCCTGCCATTCTTCCCACCTGTCCTCACTCAGAAGAACTTGTTAATACTCTCCATTTCTGATGTTTTTATAATGAATGGAAAGGCAGAAATCTCTGAAAATTCCCTCAAGTAAAATTAATTTGGCCAGAAACAGACAATAAAAATTAAGGAAGGATAGTGACATAAGATTAGAAAGAAGATTTTAGCAATGCCAGAGAAGAAAACCACAAGTCTATTATGGAATACAGGAAGGAATTCTCTCCAAAGAATAGAAGAATAAGGGGCACCTGGGTGGCTTAGTTGGCTAAGTGTCCAACTTCATGTTAGGTCATGATCTTGCAGTTCGTGAGTTTGAGCACTGCATCAGGCTCTGTCCTGACAGCTCAGAGCCTCCAGCCTGCTTTGGATTCTGTGTCTCCCTTTCTCCCTGCCCCTCCCCAGTCTCTCCCTCCCTCCCTCCCTCCCTCTCTCTCTCTCTCTCTCTCTGTCTCTCTCTCTCTCTCTCACACACACACACACATACACACACACACACACACAATAAACAAAGAATAGAAGAATAAAAAGCTTTCCAAAAACATGTACATATGCGTACACACACACACACACAGGGTAAAAAAAAAAAGTTGCCAAATTGATGGGAAGAAAAACTAATGCTTTGGGATAGTGCAAATCTAGATTTAATAATTTTGTCCTGTATAAGATGCACTTATTATTTTCATAAAATTTTGTTAACGTTTATTTTTGAGAGAAAGAGACAGATAGAGCATGAGCAGGGATGGGCAGAGAGAGAGGAAGACACTGAATATGAAGCAGGCTCCAAACTCTGAGCTGTCAGCACAGAGCTTGATGCAGGGCTCGAACCCACAAACCATGAGATCATGACCTGAGCTGAAGTCAGACATTTAACTGACTGATCCACCCAGGCACCCCTAAGATACACTTATTCATAAACATAATACTATAAATACCCTTGCCAATAATATGAAAAATGCATACTGTAGACCTAAGCCACATTATGAAGTAGGTGATGTCATTTGCACTTTCTTATTTTACCTGTAAGTGCTCATTACCCTCAAATTTCAGAGTGTTATTTGTGCTACTTTTTTTTTTTTTTGGTTTGGCTCCCTCTCTCCTCTTTTTATTTATTTGTTTGTTTTTTTTATTATTTATTTATTTATTTATTTATTTTTAATTTACATCCAAGTTAGCATATAGTACAATAATTATTTCAGTAGATTCCAGTGAGTAATACCCCATGTATAAAACCCAGTGCTCATCCCAAGTGGCTTCCTTAATGCCCCTTACCCATTTAGCCCATCCCCCCTACCGACAGCCCCTCCAGAAACCCATCTGTTTGTTCTCCATATTTGAGTCTCCTATGTTTTGTCTCCCTCCCTGTTTTTATATTATTTTTGCTTCCCTTCCCTTATGTTCATCTGTTTTGTATCTTAAATTCCACATATAAGTGAAGTCATATATTTGTCTTTCTCTGACTATTTTACTTGGCATAATATCCTCTAGTTCAATTCACTTTATTGCAAATGGCAAGATTCCATTCTTTTTGATTGCTGAGTAATACTCCATTGTATATGTATATATACACCACATCTTTATCCATTCATCCATCGATGAGCATTTGGGCTCTTTCCATACTTTGGCTGTTGTCGATAGTGCTGCTGTAAACATTGGGGTGCATGTGCCCCTTCAAAACACCATACCTGTATCCCTTGGATAAATACCTAGTAGTGCAATTGCTGGTGGTAGGGTAGTTCTATTTTTAACTTTTTTTTTTCAACGTTTATTTATTTTTGGGACAGAGAGAGACAGAGCATGAACGGGGGAGGGGCAGAAAGAGAGGGAGACACAGAATCGGAAACAGGCTCCAGGCTCTGAGCCATCAGCCCAGAGCCCGACGCGGGGCTCAAACTCACAGATCGCGAGATCGTGACCTGGCTGAAGTTGGACGCCTAACCGACTGCGCCACCCAGGTGCCCCTATTTTTAACTTTTTGATGAACCCCCATACTGTTTTCCAGAGTGGCTGCACCAGTTTGCATTCCCACCAGCAGTGCAAAAGACATTCTCTTTCTCTGCATCCTTGCCAACATCTGTTGTTGCCTGAGTTGTTAATTTTAGCGATTCTGACAGGTGTGAAGTGGTGTTTCATTGTGGTATTAATTTACATTTCCTTGATGATAAGTGATGCTGAGCATCTTTGTCCTATTCTTACAGGGCCCAGCCCTCATCTGGATGCCAGCTATTCATCATTATAGTGCCATGGGATCATGTCCTTCCTCAAGCATTGTACATTTTACAAATTCTTGCTCAGCATTCAAAAGCCAAATTATCTATGAAGACATCTTTAATATCCTCTCTTCATAGCCAGTGTAATTATTTCCTTGTTCGGAGCTCACCTACAAGTTCTGAGTCTCTATTACTGTACTAACAGCACTGTGCTATAATTGTCACCTTCTTTGTCTCTTTTAATAGACTGAGTGCTCTTTCCAGGACCTATAGCTACATTAAAAAAAGAGTGGAAACTCAATAAATGTTTAAAGGAATCATTATCCATTTTTATTATCATTACTTATTGTTTGTGTTTTTTACTCTTCAGTTTTCTCCTCCAGAAATATTATAGTCTAAGAGCTCTGATCTTGTCTAATATGCAAGTTGGTGTAGTGTAGCCTGAACAATTGAACATCTGCTTACACATAGTCTTTATTTCTGATAAAGGGCACTTCATCATTGTATCTGAGAACATCTAAGTCTTCTTTCTATCTCCTTTGGAATATACTCTTTTCTTTAACGTCACATTTACTGAATCATTAGCTATATTACACCAACTATTTGATCATTAAATGTGTTTTTGCGATGAAGATAAATGATAACACCACTTTTCCATTTTATTGTATGTGTATATTTCACATTGTAGTCCAAGGTTTGTAGTTAAATTTAGGGTGTAGAAAGACTTGTTGCAACAATATTTTAGCTGTATTGATTTCTATCATGTGAATTGCATGAGAAATATCTAACAAGATGTGTGAAATATTTTTACTAGACTGAAGAAAATAAAAATATGAGACTACTGTTCTGACTGAGGGGTAAGTGAACTGATTTTTTATTTCAGAAGCTAAGTGGGGAAAGATAGCGTTTAGGAATTCCTATCATTATTAACTCTTTCTTATAGCACCAGCTATAGTTAAGTACAGAAGGTTCTGGTATATATATATATATATATATATATATATATATTTGCATGATGATACTATTCTTACATACTCTCCTGATTTTCAAAGTCTTTGGAAATACCTAGAAAGACTATGCTTCAAATTCATATAGTTCTTGGTAATGGTAAAATCCTGTGTGCTTAGGCAGCCACAGATAGCAATGAGCCACATTATGAAGTAGGTGATACAAGTTGCAACTCTTCAATAACCATTGTGAGTATTCACTACTTTCATATTTTAAAAGTAATATGTGTCCCCTTATCACAAGGTATGGCTCTTACCTGACCATCACTTAATCTCCATTATGGTGCCAGGGGATGATTTCCTAAGAAGTGTTCCTCACAGTGAGGCCTGCTGATTCAATACATCAGAATTACTTATAAGGCTTCTGTTAAAATGAAACTCCCCGTGTCTAACTTCAGAACTAGTGAATCAGGGGACACCTGGGTAGCTCAGTCAGTTAAGCACCTGACTTTGGCTCAGGTCATGATCTTGCGATTTGTGAGTTCAAGCCCCATGTTGGGCTCTATGCTGACAGCTCAGAACCTGGAGCCTGCTTTGGATTCAGTGTCTCCCTCTCACTCTGTCCCTCCCTCTGCTCATGCTCTGTCTCTCTCTCTAAAAAAAAATTAAAAATCAAACATTAAAAAAATAAAAAAAAGCTACTGAATCAGAAGATCTGGAGGTATGAAACAAAATCTTCCTCTTTAATAGGCTCTGCAGGTAATTCTGATTCAAAATACAGTTTATGAACTAATTATATTTTTGTGAACTAATGATATTTTCCTTCTTCATTTAATAAACACCTAAAGGAGTCAACCCCTAGTGATATATTTATAGGCACCATGGTCCCAAATGGGGGAAACAGTCCTTTTGGGAAGTAGGTGATCCATTCCATTATCTCACAAAGCTATCTAATCATATAAAATTATTTCATGCTTATTACAATAAAAATACAATGTTACACCCTCAAAATATACTTGTTTATAATGCTCAACCACATACTTTCTTACCTCTACAGAAACTTAAATAAGTAAATAAATAAATAAATAAATAAATAAATAAAATCCTATGTACAGATGGAAGAGTTTCAATGTAATGATCTACTTGTGGCCATAAGAAATTACTAGTCTTACTATGAAATTGCTTCCAGGATAGGTGGTTTAAAATCCACTATTGCAAAAATCATCATTTTTGGTAAGCCTTCTTATTGGTAATCACCCTATGTGACAGACAGCTTTCTTTAGTTAACTATGATTATGTTTTGCAAGCCCCAGTCTTAGGTCACCAGAGAATGACATTTGCTCAAGTTTTCTGAGTGTTTTTAATGAGTTTTGGTTTATATGTGAGTATTTGGTTATATTCTATTTAACAATAATCCAAGCAAAAAAATAATAATAAAATGCACTATGGGGGCGCCTGGGTGGCACAGTCGGTTAAGCATCCGACTTCTGCCAGGTCATGATCTTGCAGTCTGTGAGTTCGAGCCCCGCGTCAGGCTCTGGGCTGATGGCTCAGAGCCTGGAGCCTGTTTCGACTCTGTGTCTCCCTCTCTCTCTGCCCCTCCCCCATTCATGCTCTGTCTCTCTCTGTCCCAAAAATAAATAAAAAACGTTGAAAAAAAATTAAAAAAAATAATAAAATGCACTATGATACAAAACTTTGGAGACTTGACTACTTGTTCATATATAGGATGACGAAATTATTTGGGGGATAAATATTACTCCTTTCAAGTACTCTCTTGGCTCATTTTTGTGAAACATTTGAGAGAACTTCTGTTCAGGTAAGTGTCCCCAATTTTATTAAAAGGGCTTATATTTTACCATAATTCAGTTGATTATTTACTACATATCTGCCCACATCTAAAAAGTAATCTAGATAAGTTTCACTCTTGCATTTGCCAAAGAGTATTACTTAAAAGTTTCTGTCATGAAATATATGTCAAAATTTAGATGAAGGAATAACTCTGGAAGATTGCCTAAGAGAATTAAAGGCAATCCATTCCTCTAGCTAATCTTCAATTTCCCTTGGTTTAAGCCAGATATGGACACTATTGCTTGTTCTTTTACCCACCTCATCTGGTCCCAAACACAGGTAAAGTTTCTTTTATGTAAAAGTTTATGTAAAGTTTCTAGTTTTAAACTAGATTTAAGCATAATGTCATAATACCAGTGTCATACATTGAAAGATATTATAAAACACCTTGGTGGTATCTGTTGTTTTATTTAGAATTGTTGGGGACATTATTAATTATATTATGCACCATAATATATAGGAGGAATAACAGTAAAATTTTTTCTCTGGTTATATCTTTGAAAATTAATTCTCTTTGTTTATTTTGACAGACAGAGAGATAGAGAGAGAGAGAGAGACAGAGAGAGAGACAGAGAGAGCTCCAGTGTGGAAGGGGGAGAGAGAGAGGGAGAGAGAGAATCCCAACAGAGCCCAATGCAGGGCTTGATCTCCTGAACCTTGAGATCATGACCGGAACCAAAATCAAGAGACTAACACTTAACCGACAGAGCGACCCAGGCTTCCCTCTCTTAGTTTTTTTTTTTTAAGTTTTTATTTAAATTCCAGTTAGTTAACATACTGTATAATATTAGCTTCATGTGTACAATTTAATGATTCAACACTTACATACAACACGTGTTGCTCATCACAAGTGCACTCCTTAATCACCATCACCACCCCCCCCCACCTTCCCTCTGGTAACCATCAGTTTCTTCTCTGCAGTTGAGTCTGTTTCCTGGTTTGCCTCTCTCTCTCTCTCTCTCTTTTTTTGCCCTTATTATCATTTATTTTGTGTCTTAAATTCCACATATGAATGAAATCATATGGTATTTGTCTTTCTTTGACTTATTTCACTTAACATAATACACTATAGCTCCATCCATGTCATGGCAAATGGCAAATTCCATTCTTTTTCATGGCTGATTAATATTCCATTGTGTATATCTATTACTTCTTCTTTATCCATTCATTAGTTGATGGACATTTGTGCTCTTACCATAATTTGGCTATTGTTGATAATGCTGCTATAAACATTGGGGTGCATGTATCCCTTGGAATTAGTATTTTTGTAACTTTTGAATAAATACCTAGTAGTGCAATTGCTGTATTGTAGGTAATCCTATTTTTAACTTTTTGAGGAACTTCCATACTGTTTTCTACAGTGGCTACACCATTTTGCATTTTCAATAATGCAGGAGGGCTTTCTTTCTCTGTAACCTCACCAATCTTAGTGTTGTTTTTTTTTTTATTTAATGTGGTGAGCCACACCCAAATGTAATATGCTATGTTTCTTTCTGTACTTCACAACATGCAGTTTTGGCACTAACCTCACATCTGAATTAATTTTACTTTACTAACCTTTATAATTCCTTCACCATGGTTTCCTCATTTAAGGAAAGTCCTGTTGCACTGCTCATATTTGTGTATACTCCAGGATGTTCTCTAAAAAGGCAACATATAAATAAACATAATAACCATAAAGGTGATCTTAGAGAAAAGCAAGTTTTCTTTTTTTTAAGTTTATTTATTTGTTTTGAGAAAAATAGAATGAGCAGAAGAGGGGCAGAGAGAGAGGGGGACAGAGGATCCTAAGTGGACTCCATGCCAAAAGCAGAGAGCCCAATGGGGGTTCGAACTCAGGAACCTTGAGATCATGACCTGAGCGGAAGTCAGACAGTTAACTGACTGACCCAGCCAGGTGCCCTGAAAAGCAAGTTTTCTGAATGGTTCTGAAATCTCTTGGTATAGAAAAATGCAGAGAACAGTCTATTACAATCTCAACTCTTTGGGCATCTAAATAGACCAAATGTGGAGAAATACTATTTTTTCTAGATCCATCTTAAATCCTTAAGAGTGTACAAAGATTACTGTATTGCCCATATTTAGTTAAGATTTGTAAACTAGGAATTAGTCTTAACTAAGAATTTTCTTTGTCTGATATAAACAAGCCCTTTGTTTGATGTGGGGTTGTTGTTCTTGTGTGCAAAGTTGGATAATTCAGTTTTCTAATATTTATGAATGAATGTTTCAGAGATACCTGAAACTTAGACTAACTAAATGGAATTTACCAAATTCTAATCAGTAATATTGTTGAATACTTCCTCTTAACTTTCTAAGGAAATAGCCTCTTTCTCTTAACCCCCCCTTTTTTAAAAATAATTTTTAATGTTTATTTAGTTTTGAGAGAGAGAGAGAGAGAGAGAGAGCATGAGTGGGGAAGGGGCAGAGAGAGAGAGGGAGACAGAATCAGAAGCAGGCTCCAGGCTCTGAGCTGTCAGTTCAGAGCCCAACGCGGGGCTTGAACTCACCAAACGTGAGATAGTGGCCTGAACCAAAGTCAGACGCTTAACCTACTGACCCATCCAGGTGACCCTTAAACCCCCTTTGTATGTTGCAACTGCTTATAGGAACTTCTGGTATAAGACAGAGAGAACACTGGCCAGTCATGTTTGTTAAAGGGAAAATGATTCCCATGAGTTCTGTGATGTAAGGACATAAAGCATAAATATTATGATAAAGACTAAATTAGGACTAAAACTTCCTCTGCAAATCTCCTGCTTTGTCTCAGTATGAGGTCAAGTCTGTTATATATGCAGATTGCCCAATGTCTTATAAGTCAGTATTTTTCCTTTTTCATATGAATTCCTAAAAAGTTGTTAACCCATTGCTTGTCATTAAATCATTTTTTCCTCTAATGATATAGAAAAAAATGCTTTTAATTCTTCCTCAAAATATTGCGTCTTGGAGGAGGGGTCCAAGATGGTGGCATGGGAAGCCCCTGAACATATTTTCTCCTATGAGCACACCAAGTTGTCAACTCTATATGGTTTGTTTACCTCTAAAAAGATCTGTAAAATCAGATAAACTATTTCTCCACAACAAAGGATAAAAGGACCAAATCAAGATGGGTATGAGAGGCACAGACATGGTCTTGCAAAACATCCAGTCAAGTGCAGTTACACACGATAGGGAGAGATATCACCAGTCCAACACTTCTGATAAATGATTGAAAGGTTGGCTCCCGTATATCAGGCAAACCAATCCTTGGGATCTGCACTGGATATACAAGCTCCCAAAAACATATGGCTTAGAAAACCAAAGGGGCTGACATCCAAGAGACCCAAAGTGATATAGGAAATCGAGATTCTCCTTTTAAGGAGCTACCATGCAGTCTCACTCACCTTAGTGATGAGCCATCCAGTGATGCTTCTAGCTTTGCTTTTCTTTTTCAGGATTGCTTAGGCTACTTGGGGTCTTTTGTGATTGCATACAAATTTTAGGATTGTTTATTCTAGCTCTGTGAAAAATACTGGTGGTATGTTGATACTGGTTGCATTGAATGTGTAGATTGCTTTGGGTAGCATAGATGTTTTAACAATATTTTTTCTGATCTGTTCTTTTTTTAATTTTGATATCATTGATTTCTTCTCTAATATTTATTATTTTCCTTTCTATGTTGGTTTTGGGCTTTATTTGCTGTTATTTTTTGAGATCCTTATGTGTCAACTTAAGTTGTATATTTGAGACATTTTTGCTTCTTGATGTAGGCCTGTAATGCTATATGCTTCTCTCTTATGACTGCCTTTGCTGCATCCCAGAGGTTTTGGACCATGTGTTTTCATTTTCATTGGCTTCCATGTACTTTTAAAATTTCCTCTTTAATTTCCTGGTTAACCCATTCATTCTTTAGTAGGATTTTCTTTAACCTCCATGTATTTTTTTTCAATTTTTTTCTTGTTGAATTCAAGTTTCATAGTGTTGTTGTGTGAAAATATGCATGGTATGATCTCAGTCGTTTTGTACTGGTTGAGGCCTGGTTTGTGACCCAGTATGTGATCTATTCAGGAGAATGTTCCATGTGAACTCAAAAGAATGTGTATTCTGCTGCTTTGGGATGAAATGATCTGAATATATCTGTTGAGTCCATCTGGTCCAGCATTTCATTCAAAGCCATTGTTTTCTTGTTGATTTTCTGCTTAGACTGTGGTCAGCGGGATGTTCAAGTTCCCTACTATTATTATAGTATTATCACTGAGTTTCTTTATTTTTATTATTAATTGATTTACGTGTTTTGATATTCCCAAGTTGGGAGCATAAAGACAATTGTTAGATCTTCTTGATGGAGAGACCCCTCAATTGTGATATGATGTCCTTCTTCATCTCTTGTTATAGTCTTTGGTTTAAAATCTTGTTTGTCTGATATAAGTATGGGTACGCCATCTTTCTATTGAAGTCCATTAGCATGATATATAGTTCTCCATCCCCTCACTTTCAATGTGTAGGTGTATTTAGGACTAAAATGAGTCTCTTGCATGCAGCATATCAAATGGGTATGATTTTTTTTTAATCCATTCTCATACCGTATGTCTTTTGATTGGTGCATTTAGTCCATTCACATTCAGAGTGAGTATTGATAGATATTAATTTAGTGTCATTGTGTTACCTGAAAAGTTGGTGTTTCTGGTGATGTCCTCTGTTACTTTCTAGTCTCTGGGTTTTTTGTTTGTTTTGTTTTTGTTTTTTGTCCTTTTTTCCCACTCAAAGAATCATTTTTAATATTTCTTGCAAGGTTGGATTAGTGGTCACAAACTACTTTAGATTTTGTTTGTCTGGCAAACTATCTCTCCTTTTATTGTGAATGACAGCCTTGCTGGATAAACCCTTCTTGGCTGCATATTTTCCCCATTCAGCACTATGAATATATCATGCCACTCCCTTATGACCGGCTAATTTTCTGTGGACAGATCTGCTGTGAACCTGATCTGTCTTCTCTTGGAGGTTAAGGACTTTTTCTTTTTCCTTTAGTTTTTCAGGATTCTTTCCTTGTCTGTGTATTTTGTGGATTTGGCTATGATATGTCTTGGTGATGGCCAGATCTTGTTGAATTAAATGAGGGTTCTCTGTACTTCTTGGATTTTCATGTCTTTGTTCTTCCCCTGATTAGGGAAGTTTCCAGCTCTCATTTGCTCAAATAATATTCTGCCCCCTTTTCTGTCTTTTCTTATTCTAGGACCCCTATTATATGTATGTAATTATGCTTTAAGGACTCACTGAGTTCCCTAAGCCTACATTTGTGATAAAATACTTTTGTTTCCCTCTTCTTTTCAGCTTTATTATTTTCCATAATGTCATCTCTTATATCACTGATTCATTCCTGTGCTTTGTTCAACCTCATTATCATGGCATCCACTTGGGTTGCATCTTGGTTACAGCATTTTTAATTTCAGCCTGACCAGTTTTTAGTTCTTTTATCTCTTCAGTAATGGAAACTGTGGTGTCTCCTATGCTTTTTTCAAACCCAACTAGTATCCTTATAATTGCTGTTTTAAATTCTGGTTCAGAAATCTTACTTATATCTTCATTCATTAAATCTCTGGCTGTTAGTTCTTCATGTTCTTTCTTTTGGGGCGAATTCCTCCATCTAGTCATTTTGTGTAGGTCACTGATTTTTGTGTAACTTTTAGAATAGCGTGTTATATTCCTTCTCCAGTGAGTAATAGCTATATTAAGACGTAAACAAACAAACAAAACCGGGGAGTCCTTTATACACTCTTCTATTGTTTGTTTTTGTTTGTTTGTTTTGTTTTATTTTGTTTTTGTTGCTCCTACCCTCAGGTCAGTCCTCTGCAGAGTTTTTCCTTTCCTGCAGTGGGGGTTTTTGGACCTTGTACAATGTGTGCAAATGTTAACTAGATGTGTTTTGATCTGCTTGTTAAAAAGAAGCTAGATAAAAAAAAATAAGCTAGGTCTTATTCCCCCTAGAGCTGAAGCTTTGCAGCACTCTATGTGTAGACTTGGTGCATTTAAAGGGTTTGTGTTGTTCTTCTAAGGGAGGGGCCTGCTGCACTGAGTCTCAGGAGGACTTTCCCTAGTGAAGAAGGAACTGTAGGGTTCAGGAGCCAAGGTTTGGTGGTAGCAGCTCTGGTCTCCACCTAGGGATGCTGTGTTGCTGACTGAAGTCAGTGCTGATGACAGGGAAGGGGAGAGGAATGCCATTGCCCCACTCTCTTGTCCCTGGAACTGGGAATTCACGCTTGCTACTCCTCAAGAAACCCTTACAGAAGAGCAAATAATCACCCCTTTTATGCCCTCAGCTTCTGTCAGATCCTTGCCTTCACCCTGTCTGTGTCACCCTGCCAGGTGGTACAGTACTCCTCTGTTTTATCTCAGGCACATGGTTGGGTTTCAAAACCAAATTTTAGGGACATGCAAGACTCAGATCCAGGTTTTTCCTCTGGGGGATGGTCTTGGCACACTTTTCCCAATTTGCCTGTATGTCCCAGAAAAGTCGTTGCACAACTGTGAAGTGGTTTGGAGTTTATGGGAAAGAGCAGCAACCACCTGGCATCAAGGTTTGCTGCCCTTACAAGTGTCTTTTTGTATTCTAGGAAACAAGCCAGCATATTGTTTCCACCAGTTCTTTTGTCCCCAAAGAGTCCATCCCAACATTTCCAAAGGTACTCCAATAGGGGGACTGTTTCTTCCTATATGACACAGGGGGTCTTCAGACCACAATGCCTGCCCTTGGGCCTCTGCCATCCTTACCCTTAAAAGCACCTTAAGCCTTCCATGCATGACCCCTAAGCTTGTAAATCTTCAGATTTTGACTATGCTGTTATAATAACTTACAGTAGGTAGTCCCTTTCCTTTCCCCAGTCAATAGTTTTGGGGAAGGGTTTTTCCTGCTTCTCTCTCTCTCTCTTTCTCTCTCTCTCTCTCTCTCTCTCTCTCTCTCTCTTGCTTCTCTCTCTGTAGTCAAGGCTCCCTCTCCTCCACAGCATCCACAATTATTTTCTTTCCCAAATCAACTCTCTGCAGGTTCTACCTTCCACACGGTAGTCAGTTTTTTACCTGTAGATAGGCAGTTTTGTTTTCTCAGTCCTTAGATCAATTTCTTGGGTGTTCACAATGATTTGATATTTATTTAGCTGTGTTTGAGGCATGAGGCAAGCCATCTTAACTCCTCCCTCCTTAACATCTGTATTTTGAATTCCAAGAGAAGAAGAGAAAGAGAAAGAAGCAGAAAATTTATTTGAAGAAGTAATGGCTGTGAAGTAACGGCGAGCTAAGCCTGCCCCTCCTGCCCCCATGCACCTTGCCTACCCACCCCAGCTAATACGCCAGATCCCCAGCATCACAAGCCTGGCAGTGTGCAAGTAGCCCAGATGGGACACGCCACCCCACAGTGAATCCCGCCCCTAGGAGAGGGAAAGAGAAGGCACACACCAGTCTGACTGTGGCCCCAGTGGTGGGCTGGGGGCAGACATCAGGACTGACTGCGGCCCCGCCCACCAGTCCAGTTATACACCACAGCACAGGGGAAGTGCCCTGCAGGTACTCACCACTCCAGGGACTATGCAAAATGACCAAGTGGGAGAATTCCCCTCAGAAGAATCTCCAGGAAATAACAACAGCTAATGAGCTGATCGAAAAGGATTTAAATAATATAACAGAAAGTGAATTTAGAATACTAGTCATAAAATTAATCGCTGGGCTTGACAACAGTATAGAGGACAGCAGAGAATCTCTTGCTACAGAGATCAAGGGACTAAGGAACAGTCACAAGTAGCTGAAAAGCGCTTTAAACAAAATGCATAACAAAATGGAAACCACCACAGCTCGGATTGAAGAGGCAGAGGAGAGAATAGGTGAACTAGAAGATAAAGTTATGGAAAAAGAGGAAGCTGAGAGAAAGAGAGATAAAAAAATTCAGGAGTATGAGGGGAAAATAAGAGAACTAAGTGATACACTAAAAAGAAATAATATACGCATAATTGGTATCCCAGAGGAGGAAGAGAGAGGGAAAGGTGCTGAAGGGGTACTTGAAGAAATAATAGCTGAGAACTTCCCTTATCTGGGGAAGGAAAAAGGCATTGAAATCCAAGAGGCACAGAGAACTCCCTTCAGATGTAACTTGAATCGATCTTCTGCATGACATATCATAGTGAAACTGGCAAAATACAAGGATAAAGAAAAAATTCTGAAAGCAGCAATGATAAACATGCCCTCACATATGAAGGGAGAGCTATAAGACTCCTGACTGATTTCTCTTGTGAAACTTGGCAGGCCAGAAAGAATGGGCACGAGATCTTCAGTGTGGTAAACAGAAAAAATATGCAGCCGAGAATCCTTTATCCAGCAAGTCTGTCATTTAGAATAGAAGGAGAGATAAAGGTCTTCCCAAACAAACAAAAATTGAAGGAATTTGTCACCACTAAACCAGCCCTACAAGAGATCCTAAGGGGGACCCTGTGAGACAAAGTAGCAGAGACATCACTACAACCATAAAATATACAGACATCACAATGACTCTAAACCCGTATCTTTCTATAATAACACTGAATGTAAATGGATTAAATGCGCCAACCAAAAGACATAGGGTATCAGAATGGATAAAAAAACAAGACCCATCTATTTTCTGTCTACAAGTGACTCATTTTAGACCTGAGGACACCTTCAGATTGAGAGTGAGGGGATGGAGAACTATTTATCATGCCACTGGAAGTCAAAAGAAAGCTGGAGTAGCCATACTCATATCAGACAAACTAGACTTTAAATTAAAGGCTGTAACAAGAGATGGAGAAGGGCATTATATAATAATCACAGGGTCTATCCATCAGGAAGAGCTAATATTTATAAATATCTATGCGCCGAATACTGGAGCCCCCAAATATATAAAACAATTACTCATAAACATAAGCAACCTTATTGATAAGAATGTGGTAATTGCAGGGGACTTTAACACTCCACTTACAGAAATGGATAGATCATCTAGACACACAGTCAATAAAGAAACAAGGGCCCTGAATGACACATTGGATCAGATGGACTTGACAGATATATTTAGAACTCTGCATCCCAAAGCAACAGAATAGACTTTCTTCTCGAGTGCACATGGAACATTCTCCAAGATAGATCATATACTGGGTCACAAAACAGCCCTTCATAAGTTTACAAGAATTGAAATTATACCATGCATACTTTCAGACCACAATGCTATGAAGCTTGAAATCAACCACAGGAAAAAGTCTGGAAAACCTCCAAAAGCATGGAGGTTAAAGAACACCCTACTAACGAATGAGTGGGTCAACCAGGCAATTAGAGAAGAAATTAAAAAATATATGGAAACAAACGAAAATGAAAATACAATCCAAACGCTTTGGGATGCGGCAAAGGCAGTCCTGAGAGGAAAATGCATTGCAATCCAGGCCTATCTCAAGAAACAAGAAAAATCCCAAATACAAAATCTAACAGCATACCTAAAGGAACTAGAAGCAGAACAGCAAAGGCAGCCTAAACCCAGCAGAAGAAGAGAAATAATAAAGATCAGAGCAGAAATCAACAATATAGAATCTAAAAAAACTGTAGAGCAGATCAATGAAACCAAGAGTTGGTTTTTTGAAAAAATAAACAAAATTGACAAACCTCTAGCCAGGCTTCTCAAAAAGAAAAGGGAGATGACCCAAAAAGATAAAATCATGAATGAAAATGGAATTATTACAACCAATCCCTCAGAGATACAACAATTATCAGGGAATACTATGAAAAATTATATGCCAACAAATTGGACAACCTGGAAGAAATGGACAAATTCCTAAACACCCACACTCTTCCAAAACTCAATCAGGAGGAAATAGAAAGCTTGAACAGACCCATAACCAGCATAGAAATTGAATCGGTTATCAAAAATCTCCCAACAAATAAGAGTCCAGGACCAGATGGCTTCCCAGGGGAGTTCTACCAGATGTTTAAAGCAGAGATAATACCTATCCTTCTCAAGCTATTCCAAGAAATAGAAAGGGAAGGAAAACTTCCAGACTCATTCTATGAAGCCAGTATTATTTGATTCCTAAACCAGACAGAGACCCATTAAAAAAAGAGAACCACAGGCCAATATCCCCGATGGATATGGATGCAAAAATTCTCAATAAGATACTAGCAAATCGAATTCAACAGCATATAAAAAGAATTATTCACCATGACCAAGTGGGATTCATTCCTGGGATGCAGGGCTGGTTCAACATTCGCAAATCAATCAACGTGATACATCACATTAACAACAAAAAAAGAGAAGAACCACATGATCCTGTCAATCAATGCAGAAAAGGCCTTCGACAAAATCCAGCACCCTTTCTTAATAAAAATCCTTGAGAAAGTCGGGATAGAAGGAACATACTTAAAGATCATAAAAGCCATTTATGAAAAGCCCACAGCTAACATCATCCTCAATGGGGAAAAACTGAGAGCTTTTTCCCTGAGATCAGGAACACGACAGGGATGCCCATTCTCACTGCTGTTGTTTAACATAGTGTTGGAAGTGCTATCATCAGCAATCAGACAACAAAAGGAAATCAAAGGCATCAAAATTGGCAAAGATGAAGTCAAGCTGTCACTTTTTGCAGATGACATGATATTATACATGGAAAATCCGATAGACTCCACCAAAAGTCTGCTAGAACTGATACAGGAATTCAGCAAAGTTGCAGGACACAAAATCAATGTACAGAAATCAGTTGCATTCTTATACACTAACAATGAAGCAACAGAAAGACAAATAAAGAAACTGATCCCATTCACAATTGCACCAAGAAGCATAAAATACCTAGGAATAAATCTAACCAAAGATGTAAAAGATTTGTATGCTGAAAACTATAGAAAGCTTATGAAGGCAATTGAAGAAGATTTAAAGAAATGGAAAGACATTCCCTGCTCATGGATTGGAAGAATAAATATTGTCAAAATGTCAATACTACCCAAAGCTATCTACACATTCAATGCAATCCCAATCAAAATTGCACCAGCATTCTTCTGGAAACTAGAACAAGCAATCCTAAAATTCATATGGAACCACAAAAGGCCCCGAATAGCCAAGGTTATTTTGAAGAAGAAGACCAAAGCAGGAGGCATCACAATCCCAGACTTTAGCCTCTACTACAAAGCTGTCATCATCAAGACAGCATGGTATTGGCACAAAAACAGACACATAGACCAATGGAATAGAATAGAAACCCCAGAACTAGACCCACAAACGTATGGCCAACTCATCTTTGACAAAGCAGGAAAGAACATCCAATGGAAAAAAGACAGTCTCTTTAACAAATGGTGCTGGGAGAACTGGACAGCAACATGCAGAAGGTTGAAACTAGACCACTTTCTCACACCATTCACAAAAATAAACTCAAAATGGATAAAGGACCTGAATGTGAGACAGGAAACCATCAAAACCCTAGAGGAGAAAGCAGGAAAAGACCTCTCTGACCTCAGCCGTAGCAATCTCTTACTCGACACATCCCCAAAGGCAAGGGAATTAAAAGCAAAAGTGAATTACTGGGACCTTATGAAGATAAAAAGCTTCTGCACAGCAAAGGAAACAACCAACAAAACTAAAAGGCAACCAACGGAATGGGAAAAGATATTTGCAAATGACATATCGGACAAAGGGCTAGTATCCAAAATCTATAAAGAGATCACCAAACTCCACACCCGAAAAACAAATAACCCAGTGAAGAAATGGGCAGAAAACATGAATAGACACTTCTCTAAAGAAGACATCCGGATGGCCAACAGGCACATGAAAAGATGTTCAGCGTCGCTCCTTATCAGGGAAATACAAATCAAAACCACACTCAGGTATCACCTCACGCCAGTCAGAGTGTCCAAAATGAACAAATCAGGAGACTATAGATGCTGGAGAGGATGTGGAGAAACGGGAACCCTATTGCACTGTTGGTGGGAATGCAAACTGGTGCAGCCGCTCTGGAAAGCAGTGTGGAGGTTCCTCAGAAAATTAAAAATAGACCTACCCTATGACCCAGCAATAGCACTGCTAGGGATTTACCCAAGGGATACAGGAGTACTGATGCATAGGGGCACTTGTACCCCAATGTTCATAGCAGCACTGTCAACAATAGCCAAATTATGGAAAGAGCCTAAATGTCCATCAACGGATGAATGGATAAAGAAATTGTGGTTTATATACACAATGGAATACTACGTGGCAATGAGAAAAAATGAAATATGGCCTTTGTAGCAACGTGGATGGAACTGGAGAGTGTGATACTAAGTGAAATAAGCCATACAGAGAAAGACAGATACCATATGGTTTCACTCTTATGTGGATCCTGAGAAACTTAACAGAAACCCATGGGGGAGGGGAAGGAAAAAAAAAAGGTTAGAGTGGGAGAGAGCCAAAGCATAAGAGACTGTTAAAAACTGAGAACACACTGAGGGTTTATGGGGGGTGGGAGGGAGGGGAGGGTGGTTGATGGGTATTGAGGAGTGCACCTTTTGGGAAGAGCACTGGGTGTTGTATGGAAATCAATTTGACAATAAATTTCATATATTAAAAAAAAGAAGTAATTCACATTTTAGTAAGGGCTATATAAATGTTAACAGATAATAACAGTAGAATGACATAAATTCTTGGGCTCCTGGAGGGCTCTGTTGGTTGAGCTTCTGACTTCAGCTCATGTAATGATTTCACAGTTTGTGGTTCTAGGCTTGCATCTAGCTCTTGCTGATAGCACAGAGCCTGTTTGGGATTCTTTCTCTCCCTTTTTCTCCATCCATCCCTGACTCGTGCTTTCTCTCTCTCAAAATAAATAAATAAACTTAAAAAAATAGTAGAGTAAGATAAATTCCAAAGGAGTCATGTGCAAAGTGTTATTGAAATATCAATAATGGAGACACTGTCTGCCCTGGGTGGGGGAAGGGCAGTTGTTAGAGAAAGTTAAATAGGAGAAATGTTGTTTGTGTAAAATCTTGAATGAAAAGGAGAAAATAAGAATAAAAAAAAACATGAGGGGGAAAAAACCTTCCTGTTTAGAGGTATCAGAGAGCTACCAAGAAAGACAGAATTGAGGACTCAAAATTCAAGAGAAGAGAAAAAAATTATCCTGCGTATGCCAAACATTTTACCTTGTCTTTCTTCAAGGAACTTGCTGATTCATAAAAGGCATGAATAAAAAGGCTGATAAGTAAAGCAGCCATGAGACTGAACAGCTTCCTAGCCCAGAACTCAGCAAGCAGACGGAGACCTGGTAGATTCTAGAGTACCTGCATTCCCAGCTGCTCTTCTATGGTTCCTGTACCCCTACACCTACACCAACCTTGAGAGCATTATGGCTGCTGTTTTACTTCCACCTTCCACATCTCACAGAATTTTTCTAGAGATAAATATTAACATACAACCAAACATAGAAGGGAAGGGTAGGAAGGATGGCTCCTTCATGATACAAAACAAATCCACCAAAGGCTGACCCTTATCAAATTGGCATTCACATACATCTCTCCTTTTAATCATTTTTGTCTTCCATATAAATAGAATACAACTTGATTTAACTATCCTTCAAACCACTTAAAAAAACATCAACCAAAAGATGATACTTACCCATCTTTGGGTAATATTCATTCATCTTCTTTTTTTTTTTATTCATTCATCTTCTAACTGAATCATATTCCCTGCATTAGTCAGCTCCAGCTGCCATAACAAAGTACCACAGACTGGCTGTGGTATCACAGGATGGCTTAAACAACAGAATTTCCCCCACAATTTTGTAAGCTACAGGTGTAATATCAAGGTGTCAACAGGTCTTGTTTCTTCTGAGACCTCTCTCCTTTACCTGGATATGTCCACTTTCTCATTGTGTCCTCATATGTTCTTCTGTGCACATACACCTTTCATGTCTCTTTTTGTGCCCAATTGTCCTCTTTGTATAAGGACATCAAATTAGGGCAAATCCTAACAGCTTCCTTTAACTTATTCACTTCTTTAAAGACCTTATCTCAAAATATAGTGACATTCTGAGATACTGGGGGTTAGAACTTCAACATAAAAATTTTGGGATGGAGACACAATTCAGCCCATAACACCCTCTATGCCTTTTATGTCTTATAACTTAAATAGTAAGATCTAAGATTAACAACTATCATCATACCTACTGTTAGATGGAAAGTTATTTCAGAAATTGTTAATATATTTAAAATACACTAATGTCCAAATTAGAAAAAAAATACTTATAATAGTCCTCCTTCTGCAAGTATTTAGAACTTCTTACATCCATTACACATTGTGTATTCTCTTTGTCCTCAACAAGCACCTTGACTGTTCTTTGCCTGGTAGGATGAATAACCAAAGCCTTCATTTGTGAAGGGCCTAGGCTATTAGCAGTACTACCTGCATTGTGTTGTTTTAGTTTTTGATTAACTATAAAAATAATTTTGTATTCAAGGATGTCCTGCATGTCAGACCTATGCCTCCTTACCCTTTGAACACCAGAAACACAAAAGGGCAGGTGGCAGTCTCAACTTCCAGTTTAATGGAAACATTGTTGTGCCTCCTGTTGGAAGCACTTCTCCCTGGGGAACTAAGACTTCTAGTCTAGCAGAGACCCAAATGATGCAAAACTAACAAAATTTTTGCTTTTAAATTACTAGAAATAATTTGTTTCATGGAGTCATGAATTTTGTCTATGGAGGCAACAGAACCATATATTGTTCACCAGTATAGAACATAATTTGCATCCTGGAGAATATTACCCTCACCACCACCACACATATGGGATCATAATTGATTCCTCAAAGGGCTGTTCCACTGTTCTATCAGCCCAACTGCTTCAGGGTAATGGCACACAGTGATACAAGTATCTCATGAACATGAGCCCATTGCTATATTTCATTTACCATAAAATTATTTCCTTGATCAGAAAGAAATGCTCCCATTGTACTCTGTACCCAGTTTCTTATATATTTTTTTCTGTTATTTCACTGTTTTCTACCACCCCATCATATCCTCCACCCCCACTAGATTGCAGCCTCTTTGTGAGCAAGAACTGTGTCTTATTTATTTTGGTAATTTTAACAAATATTGCCTAAGGTTAGGCACATGTTCCAAGAATACTGATTGAATAAGTGATAGAAAAGTCAACAATGCCAAGTATAACAGAAGGGTCAAGGAACATGAGGGCAAACATTAAAAAAAAACACTTTTACTAGAAACAAGGACCATTTAAAGATAGAAAAGAAGAGGTGAAACACAAGGAAAGAGATCTCAGGGTGTAAAAATCGCTTACTAGCTGTGTGAACTTGAGTCTCTCTTTTGGCCTGAATGTTTGTGTCTTCCCAAAGGCACATGTTAAAGCCCTGACCATCAATGTTATGATATTTAAAGATGAGGCCTTTGGGAGGTAATTAAGGTTAGATTAGATCATCAGGGTGGAGTCCTCATGATGGAATTAATGGCCTTATAAGCAAAGAGTGTGTGTGTGTGTACGTGTGTGTGCATGCATGAATGCATGTAAAAGTCATGTGAGGGCATAGTGAGAAGGAGGTCTTTGCAAGCCAGCAAGAGTCCCTCACCAGGAACAAAATACAGGCTAGCACTTTGATTTTGGACTTCTCAACCTCTATAACTTTGAGAAATAATTTCTGTTATTTAAGCCACCTAGTTTATGGTATTTTGTAGCCCCAGCACACTAATAAAGCTTCTATTTCCTTCTGTCTAAAATGGATGTAAAAGCTATCAACCGAATTGGTGAGAAGAGTAGAGATAATGTATGTAGAGTGCCTGGCCAGTGTCCAAAAATAGTAGTCATTTTCTCCAGTCAGTGCTGTGCAGCTAGTATTGTGCTGGCCTGCATATTTTTTCTCCTTCAATACATTTAGAGCTTCTGTTTGCTCTTACATGACCATTTGATCATTTACCTTACTTTGTTACTTCATCTATGGTTTTCTTGACTGCTGACTGTTTGTATAACTTGTATTACTTTGTGTTATTTTTAAACTCCTGATTTTTATTGCCTACCTGGCTTCTGACTCACCACTGACCAGACTCTACTTCGTTGGTGTTCAAACTGGTCTTTTTGGCCAATAATGACTTGTCTTATACCTTGAATCCTATGGAAAATCAAGGAGTACTTTTAAGGAGGGAATTCATACTCCATATTTTCATAAAATTCCTGACACAATGTTCAATAAAAAATCATGGCATGTTGTTATGCCAATCTGCTCCTACCTTAGCATGGACTTTTATCATTATAATTCCCCTTCCTTTTATTTGTTTTTAAGTTTTTATTTTAATTTCAATTAGTTAACATAGAGTGTTATATTAGTTTCAGGTTTACAATATAGTGATTCAAAAATTCCATACATCACCCATTGCTCATCACAAATGAGCCCCCCTTCCTTTTAGATATCTGTCCATAATTAATGGCACTACTTACTGATCTAGATCTCCAGTAGTTTTACTGCTTGGCTTTTGAAAAAGACAAGGTCTCACACACCAGTGCTTTAAAACTTTCTGGATCAGTGGCCCTTTGAGAATCTCATGAAAATTACCAGGCCCCATACCACCACCACTTTCAAATGTTTATATGCATTTCCACATAACATTGTGTATGCAATTTCAGGAAGTTTATGGGACTTTTGAACATAGGCATGTTGAACAGAGATATGGCACCATGAACGATTTGTTAGCTCCCATGTTAATGATTAATTGAGATTGGTAGCACTGTTGATTGGCTCACATGCCACCATCTGTTGAGTATCCTACTTTTCACTAATGCTTACAACACCATTAGGGTGAGGCATAGCCTTAGCATTTCTGTGGTTCATGGGTTGATGCATGAGCCATTATTTTACTTTTTTTCATAACAGTATAACTATCATATATGGACAACAATATGTATTGTCATCCTTTCATAATCATGCCTTTCAATGTGGATTCTCTAAAGACTTACACTGTAATAGTCCGGCCATCATATTCACTGTGTTATCAAATTGGGATCATAATGGATTATTTTTGGGACTTGCATCCTTATGAATTTTCTAATTTTATCCCTCATTATGAATGGCATAATAACTGGGTCCCTGCAGACTTTCATCGAAGTTATTATCAGATAGTTAACATCATGTCAATTGCAGATTAAATTGTACAGAAAATCAGCATTTTAAAAGAAACTTAAAGTCCTGATAAGTAATTACCAGTTATATTCAGTGACTATTTTGTTTAAACAATTCTCTCTGAATTCAAAATGTCCCCCAAAGACAGTATTCCACATTAAAAAAAATAACTACCTGGCAACCAGGAAAATTGTGTTTTTCTAAGTGAGCCAATTTTTAGTTGAAGTTTGGCAAATCATCTGAAAGCATAGTTTGTGCTTTAATAATTGTAAAGTAACGTCTGACTTTGGCTCAGGTCATGATATCATAGTTCATGAGTTCAAGCCCTGCATCAGGCTCTGTGCTGACAGCGCAGACCCTGGAGTCTGCTTTGGATCCTGTGTCTCCGTCTCTCTCTGCCCCTACCCCACTCATGCTCTGTCTCTCAAAAATAAAACAAAACATTAAAAAAATTTAATAACTGGAAATTAAGCTGATATTTTTTAACTTTATGTTGATTTTTAAAATAGTGTGCCTCCCATACAGCTATGAGAAAAAGGAATTGTAAATATCCCACTTATACCTGAAACCATCACTCAAAAAATAGTCTTCACATTTCTATATTAGCAAGTGAGAAGAATAATCTCTCACATAATTACTTTTCAAACCACCTAGCAATTGAGGTGGGGGAAAGTTTGTTTATAAGGAAATAAAGAGCATCCTTTACCTGTGTAAGGACCACCATCAGTATTGTTGAACATTTTTCATGCAAAACAACATACTTAATTCAATGGATACCAAAAGATGTTGCATATCCCTTGCTTTCTAAGATGTAAACTCTAATTTTAGGGTAAAATTCATTCACCTTAAAAGCTGGATATCAATAGAAGTCTGTCTCACTAAAGACCTAATGAATGTGTGGTTAAGACAATCAATGCTGCAGCAGGAGCTCACAAGGCTCAGGTGTATTGGGTTCCTCTTGCTGTTCTAACAAATTACCACAGATTTAGTCACTTAAAACAACAGAAATGTTTTACCTTACAATTTTGTAGGTTAGAAGTTTGATATGGATCTCACTGGGCTGAAATCAGAGTGCTGGGAAGGCTGCATTCCATTCTAGAGACTTCAGTGGATAACTCATTTTCTTGCTTTCTCCAGCTTCTAGAGGTCATCTGTATTCTTTATCTCATAATTCCTTCCTTCATCTTCAAAGCCAGCAAATGTGCAGCTGTCTGTGCCTTTTTTCCGTAATCATATCTTCCTTTGATTCCCTCTTTCACTTTTAAGGGTCCTTGAAATTATATTGCACCCACATTGATAATCTGTTGCAGACTATGAATCTGGAGTTCTCTTTTTCCATGCAACAGAATGGATGCAGAAGTGAAAACGAGAGAGGCTAATGTCTGGGAGGAGACAAGAGCCCTGAACAGGGTTTTCGTCTCTGTATTTATTGAGCTCTCAAGGTTTTACATACATGGTGAACACACAGAAGAAAACAATAAGCTAGTGGTTGTTAACTTGTGTGTGTAAGAAGCAAAGGGTTTGTGGGGTAAGTGGCATTAGAAGTTGAAATTAAAGCACAACGATATACTGGCGCCAGATGCCAGATGGACAGTGTTTCTTTGTTGGCGATACAGCTGTCAGTTATCTCCAAGGTTTAAGGTTGCTGGAGCACGCTGCCTCAAGACTAACAAGGCACCCTTTTCACTAACTAACCTTGGGTGTCTTTGCCCTGTAGCACCTTTCCTCTTCTAACTGTTCTTGGTCGTTTTCATCCTGTGGAGGCGGCTTTCCACTCTAAGCCTTGTTGTACTCCTGTAGGGGCTCAGGCAGTTAAGTGTCCGGCTCTTGATTTTGGCTCAGGTCATGATCTCATGGCTCTTGAGTTTGAGCACCACATCAGGCTCTGGACTGACATCTCAGAGCCTGCTTGGGATTCACTCTCTCTCCCTCTCTCTCTTCCCTTCCCTCCTTGTTCTCTCTCTCTCTTTCTCTCAAAATAAACATTAAAAAATGTTTATTTTTTTTGTAATCCTGTAAGGAGGAAACATAAACGTATAACTGTAGTACAAGGTAAACTAGACTATCTTTGGGAGGTGGCATAGCATAAGGTTAAAAAGCATTGGCTCTACAGAGCATTTGGTTTTATAACTTCAACTTTGCTATTTCCAAGGTGTACAATGTGGGCTAGCTACTTTTCTCATCTAAGTCTCAGTTTCTCCATCTGTAAAATAAAGATAAAAGTAGGTCTTGTATAATTGTTAAAAGACTTTAAATTAGACAAAGCATATCATTGAATAATTTAGTGAAGGGCACATAATTTGTACTCAGTATTGGTATCAAGATATATAGAAACAACTTTATGTTGAGTTTAAAGGATAGAAAGCTGACACCTGCTATAGAGATAAGGAAAATCTTTAAAAAGGAGGTAACATTTACTATGGATCTTTTTAGTGTCATGTGCCTTTGTCTTCTGCTCCCTGAAACTGGTCTCATTGAGGAGGTCTATCTTCAAGCATAAACCTGTACTTGGTCCTGAACCAATAGCAACAGGTAGAGGAAATATATCAGTAATCTCGTCCTCACCATCTCAGCATCTGAAAATAATTCCACTCAGCCTTGGGATCTAGTATCACAATTAGAGCTAATGCTTTCTCCCACTGTTATTATTTCTTTTGTGCACAATTTGTCAGGATCTGAGTGTGTGTAGACACATTTTTAAATAATGGGTCATAGAATTCTTCCATCTTTCTGTAAAAAATGATGTGTTGATGGTACCAAATATCTTAATGTAGAAATGCTAAAAGGCTTAAATAGGAGCAGTGCAGTAGAAAAATATGTTCTTGCTTATATTGTGGAAGCAAACCTGATGATTTGTCTTTCACCAGCAGTAAAAAGATAAGACTACACCAAAGGGCACAGTGTAAGCTGGACTTTTATCAATTATTGTATTATGTAAATTTAAAATTATTATAAACACCACATTTTCTCACAGGGGAGATGATGGAATTTCCATAAGGGAGATTTTGAATACTGAGAAGGAAGAATCTAAATAATCAGTTTCTAAATGCTAACAGCTTTAGAGAAGAACTCTGAAAAAATGTAGCAGGCAAAAAACATCATAAATTTGTATTGCAATTGTACTAGTGTTGAAATGATAAACTGGAATTGTGCCTTACAGCCTCTGATCCTCTTTGCTGTCTTTCATTAAAAAAATAGAGAAAAAAAATCAGAACTCTATATGCTCTCATTCTTCTCTCACACCTGGCCCTTTTCATGAGTTAAGCTTTTATTTCATGTATGAGACAGGCCTGAAATTTATTTTTGGTCTTCTCACCCTCCTCTGCATGCTCTGTCCCACTTTCAGTAGCTCTACTCTCTCCCAGTACTTAGCATGTCTTTGTACATTCTAACAGTTACAAGGAAAACAGATCTGGTATCTCCATAGGTTTACCATAAACTCCTTGAGAACAAAGAGCATATCTTATATATCTGTGTTCTTTAGGGTGCCCATTTCACACAGCAAGTGTTCAACAAATTTCTTTTTATTACTTCATTTCTAATAATGATAGTTTATATCTATTTATTGCCTATCTACCCAAAGTTTAATGCATGTAAAGCATTATTCTATATACTTGCATCATTTTATTAATACATCAGCAACCCCACAAAGTAAGTGACTTCATAATTTTTTTATTTCATTTGGTTTAAAGAAGTCAAACAACTCCTACATTTTACAGATAAGATGTAAATCTGTCTGTTTTCTAGGAAGTTCCAACTCTTAACCACTCAATTCCCAATTCTTATTTTTAACACTTTATCATTACTGACATTATGTTGTAATTTAGTTTAGCATATTATATTTCCTCAAAGTTTTTGCATTTTGTAAGACAGAGTTTAGGAATAGAGAAGAGTGCAAACCTGGACAAATGGCAGAAGTACATTTAAAAATAACTATTTTTAATATACAAGGATGCATACCCTGCTTCCCAAACCCTGAATTGATTTCTTAATCTGTTTCTTTTGCATTATTCTGGAAATTTGTATGTCTATGCAAATGGGATCAACACAATAGGATCAAACTATATACTGTTTCCTGTACTTATCAATGTGGTGAGTTATAGTACTCCTCCCTAATATTAAACATTGTTCTTTGGGGTTTAATAAGAACCCCAAAGGATCTTAGAGTATTATTCTTTACATGTGGATTCTAATTGCTGACACTGTTCTTAAGATTCTTGTAGCTATATACATACATAAGATCAATCTTAGTTTTCTTTTAGAGGTTATTTTTATTAAGATTTTGTGTCAAGATTATGTTGACTTGTAACAAGAGTTAGTAGCTTCCTTTTCCTATGTTTAGAAACAGTTAAAAGGCTTTCAGAATGAATTACATTTTGAATGTTTGAAAGAAATTTCCCTCTAAAGCTCATTGAAACTGTTGCTTCTTTGGGGGTAAAGGCATAGCTTTTTATTAAGACTAGAATTTTTCAGTGACTATTGGTTTATTTAGTTTAAAAAAATCTCATCAGGAGCTATTTATATTTTCATAGAAAAATATCTATTTTATCCAGATTTTGAGATTTATTTGCAGAAGGTTAAACAAAGTCACTTATATAAGTATTTGCATTTCTCTCTATCTGTGGAAATTTCCCTTTTTTCCATTTCCAATTGTTTTTGTGCTTTCTCCCTTTCTTTGGGCTTAGATTAGCTTAGGGGTTTTATTTTATTATCATGGTTTTTTGAAGGAAAAATTTTAAATTTATTCATTAGTTCCACTTTTTCTGTTTTCTATTTCATTAATATTAGCTTTTATTATTATTAATTTCTTATTTCTGCTCCTCTGGTATACATACATATATAAGGATTATATGTATTAATCTAGGGTGCTATGTTAAAAAGTGTAATACTTTTCAATTCTAGAAGATAGAGTCTACTTTTTGTCCCCTTTAACAGATTAGGGCACTGAGGCACTAGGATTTTGTCACTTTCCCTGACTCATGCGGTTATTAGAGTGATAAAGCCAAGATATGAAGTTACCTTTTTGGGTTTTTTCCATGTTAATTTTTTATTTTGAGACAGACAGGAGAGAGAGAGAGAGAGAGAGAGAGAGAGAGAGAGAGAGAGAGAACGCATGCCAACAAGCAGTGGGAGAGGCAAAAAGAGAGAGGAGAGAGATTCCCAAGCAGCCTCTATGTTGTCAGCATGCAGCTGGGCATGGGGCTTGATCTCACAAACTGTTAGATCATGACTTGAGCTGAAGTGAAGAGTCAGATGCTTAACTGAATA
Organism: Prionailurus bengalensis; assembly: GCF_016509475.1. Classification (NCBI taxonomy): domain Eukaryota; kingdom Metazoa; phylum Chordata; class Mammalia; order Carnivora; family Felidae; genus Prionailurus; species Prionailurus bengalensis. The sequence continues at coordinate 79,968,914 of NC_057361.1, read as the reverse complement.
AGCCATCCAGGAACCCTATCTTTGGGTTTTTATCTACTTTAATATTGTATCTCCTTCAGCTTATATTACTACTTTCTCCCTCATTTGTTGGGTTGTTGAATACCTAATATATATTTTTATATTGATCATGTATCAATAATAGTGTTTAATACTATAAATGCTTCTTCTGAAAACTTTGTTAGGATTTGATATGTTTTTTTATTATTGTTATTCTGTGGATTTTCTGGAATTTCATGTTTTATTTTCTTTTAAATCATTTAACAGTGGTTTATTTTTCCTGGTGTTTGGGATTTTGAGGGATTTGTATGTTTGTTTGAATGATGTTTGTTCTAGTATTTTTGTAGATATCTTATTTCAAGTTATGTGTTTTTTTTTCTTGTTTATTGGTAGTATTTTGCCATGAATGGGTTTTGAATTTTTTCAAATGTTTTCTTCAGCAACATATATTAAGTCTGTTATACAATTTTTTGTTTTGTAATCTGTTAACATAGTGAATTAGATAGCTTCATTTGCTCATATCAAAACATTGTTAGGATTCTGATGGTCATTTTGTATTATTGTTTTAACTTGCTTTTGGATTTCGGTTGCTAAAATTTATTTAAACTCGTTTCATCCATGCTCACAAGTGATTTTTATTGTGTTGTTACTTATCCTTGTGAGGTGATCTGGTTATTTTCCTATGTTTTTATTTTCTTTTTAATGGTATATCAAGCAAGTTTCTTAGTTGGTAGAAACAAAACTCAGTTATAGTTTATTTTTAAGTAGAAAATTAATTTATCATGAAGATGTCATTGTGCTTATTAATGGCAAAACTAGAGAGCAATGTTTATAAAACAGACAAGAAAAAAGGAAGCTAAACAGCTAATACTCGGGCACTTGTAATAATACTGTTGGGCCTGCCACTGAATATTCCTCACACCACTTCTGGAATTTCAACTCCAATAAGGTGACTGAATGTAAATCTGTAATTCTCCCAGCACCTTCTTTCACTTTATCCATATTTTTAAAGTTGTTGGCTGAAGCATATAATCAGCTGGCTTTGCCTAACATATGTTAGTGATGAGGGATTAAGGAAGGGGAATGCATATACCTCTTCAATTTTCATAATATCAAGAGAAAAGTTTAGTATATGATCAAATTTTTCGATATTCAATTTTGTTTGAACTAAACATGGACCTTCTTATTAAGTACACAGTCTGTTGGTTATTTAATTCAAATTCTATAAATTTATTTCTTTTATTTTTCAACTCGACAGTTGCTGTCTTTAAAAAAAGATTGATACTTCCAACTATATCTGTATCTACCTTTCTTGTGAAGTTTTTGTTTCATATAGAGTGTTACACATTTGGCATATCATGGCATAATTAAATCTTCCTGAGTTGAGAATCAACTGAGAGACAGACACAAGGCATTATATGAAAATCATAATGCCTCAGTTATAATTATTCCTGCTAGAACCAATAGGATAATGTGGCTTTAGATCTTTGGCCAACTAATCTTTTTAATACTTCATCTCTGCTTAACACAGACAGCCATCCAGTCACTGGAACAGCTTGACAAGTGCATGCCACACCTGTAAGAGCACACCCTACTGTGTGTTAATGAACAAATTAGAGCATTTGTTTTCTGTATAGAAATGGTTCACAAAGAAAGAGAGACATAGAGACTAAATATGATAGTGGTAATTCCAAATTCTTTTCACTCCTCTTTCTGTGGAGAGAAGTGTTTAGCAAAATCCCTCACATGAAGAATAGACATGACGAATAGAGAATATATATTTCCACTTTAATGCATTAATATGAACAATATAAAATTATAAATATTTCACCCCTTTTGACCTGAAAATAATAATAATTTCACATTTCAAAGTTATTAAGTTACATTAAGTTCATGTGTTTTGTATCTTTTCCTTATATTATTTCTTTTATGTATATAACACATTCTTTACCACTTTGTTTTCCTTTTTCTAGGAAGTAGGTCAAGCTACAGATATTGAAAATAATATGAATACTGCATAAAAATTCATAAATGTTTTACTCAAATTCACCTATTGTTAACATGGCTTACATTTTACCATTTGCTTTATTATTCAGCCTGTCTGTCTCCACATGCAACAGGCACACACGTTTGTGTGCCTGTGTGTTTCTTTTCTGAACCATTTTAGAGTAATTTATATATGTCCTGGCCCTTTACATAACCACACTACAGTGATCAGCTCAGCATATTTAACATTGATATTCTAATCCAATCTTTGTCTTTGTATCATTTTTTTTTCTGATTGATCGAATAAGGCACCAATCTAAGGTCAGGTGTTGTATATAGTTGCCATGCCACTTTAGTTTCTTTTAATCTGGAACATCTTTTCTTTGTCTTTTATGACATTAATATTTTTGAGCAATACAGTCCCTACCACATCCTCCCTTTTTTTTTTTTAATGCAGTGTTCCTCACTTGGGATTTGTCTGATGTTTCCTCATGATTAGATCCAGGTTATACATTCTTAACCAGAACACTACATTAGTGATGCGGTATCCTTGTCAAGGATCACATCTGGATGCACACAGCGTCCTGCTGCCCCCTATTGGTTTCGTAATTTTGATCACCCAGTCATGATGTTGTTAAATTTGTCCATTGTGTAGGTACGATATTTTTCCTTACAACGAGTAGGAATTCTTGCTCTTCATCAATATCTTTCCTTAAATTTAGCATCCTTTAATGATTATTGCCTGATCAAATATTTACTATGATGTTTGCAGAATGCTGATTTTCCCACTCCAGTACTCCCTCCACATTTGTCAGTCAGCATTTGCCATCCTACGGTAAGCAGGAGCCCTTCTTCTTCTTGATTGTTTATTTGATTATAAGTTAGTTATTATTGGTACTCTTATTTATTTTATTATTTTCTATTAATAATAATATACTCACATTCCTTTTTACTTACCTGAAAATTTAAAAAAAATATTTTCAACCATTTGATTCCAAGTGTGTTACTTGTAAACAACATATTGCTGATTATTGTTTGTTTTGTACGAATCAGAAAGTATCTGTCTTTTAACATGTGAGATTAATCCATTCACATTTATTATAATTACTGATATATTTACTGATGACTTATTCTTACCATCTTTTGTTAGTGATACTTATTTTTTTATTTTTTTTATATTTATTTATTTTTGAGACACAGAGTGAGACAGAGCGCGAACAGGGGAGGGGCAGAGAGAGGAGACACAGAATCTGAAGCAGCCTCCAGGCTCTGAGCAAATGGTCAGCACAGAGCCTAACATGGAGCTCAAATCTGCGACCAGGGAGATCATGACTTGAGCTGAAGTCAGACACTCAACCGACTGAGACACCCAGGTGCCCCTGTTATTGTTAGTTATTAAAATACTTCCTGTTTGTTCCCATTTATCTTTTATGTTTGATTGGGTAAGTTTTCCTTTACAATAATTTTTCATTTCTACCTAGCTGGCTGTTTCACAGGAAATCCTGGGGATTCACTAATGAGAAAGGACTTTAAGCATAAGCATAATCAAAAGCTACCTAGAGAGTGTTATAAGTAGATAATTGTAGATTATGGCTTTTGATGTTATCCATGATCATACATTGGATGGCATCTGTGCCTGATTTTGTGTAAAATTTCTACTCAAATTCTAGTAGAATTTTAATGAGTTGTGGGTGTCTCAGTGCAATTTGTGAGGTCATTTTCCATTTATAAATTTCTTAGCTACATTCCTGTTACATTAAATGTAGCAATGCATTGACCTAATCTCAAAAGATTCCAGTAGAAAACAAGAATAGATATTTCTACTCTATTTAGTATCCACTCGGTTTTATTATACTCTCCTAAGTGAAGATTCAGTATTCATTCTCCTCCCCTTAGCACCTAATATACAGAGTTTCTTAGGCTTAATATGCTTTTCCATAGCTTCCACATTATAGACTAAGATAGTAATCATAGCAAATGAAACTATTTTTATAGAAACAATTTCAATTTTAAGAGTAACTTGAGAATTGCTAACAGTGTTTTAAAGTTTTTTTGGTATTAAACTAATAGTTTCTAAATCTGAGATTCTTGAGACTTGGAGCATCAATTTTGCCTCAGTTTGATGAAGTATAAAGGTAATGACTGAGAGAATTCCCTCAGGAAATACTTCTGAGCCATATATTATAGCGTTATCTCCATTTATCATATCATCCAGGAGGCTTTCTGTTTGTATGATTGTGTGTGTGTGTGTGTGTGTGTGCGTGTGTGCGTGTGTGTGTGTCTGCATGTGTTTCTCTGTGTCAACATTGGTGTTAGGCCAAACCAGAATCCTGGAATTCCTAGGTACTACATATAAGGGAAAAGATGTTACAAGAGCATACTAATTTCCTGAAGCTTTATACATAACATAAAATTTTATCCTTATAATAACTTTGTTAGTTATGTCATTTTCTTCTTTAGATGAGAAAATTTGGTTTCAGATATGTTAAGCAACTTTCCCAAGGTCACACTATGTGAAGACTTTTATTTCTCTACTAGATATCCAGTTTCACATCCTTTCGGTAATGGATGTTCTATGTTTGACTGATAATGTTTCTACCTGTATTTTTGGCCCCCAAAATTTAGGATATAACTCAGGTGTGGTTAATCATTTAAATTGCTCTGGCCACAGTGATTTGTTCAAATTGAGGACAAGATCTAATATAGACCAATGAAATTTCATCCTGACACTTGTATTGAGAATATTGAGAGTTTCATTCTCCCTTTCCTCTAGTAGTAGAAAGCTGTTGTGATCTAAATCTGAAGCTGCTAGGGACCACCTGACTGAAAATGATGCTAAGAAAAAGAAAGCAAGGACAATACATTGAGAGGGTTTAATGTCATTATTTGATCCCCTGAGTTCCAGCAATGAGTAAAGCTAGGTTTATAGTCCTTGACCATATAATAAGAGCAAATGAATTATGTTTTGTTCATGAGCTTTTGTTGAGATTTATCTTTAAAGGAAAAGTAATCTTGGGGCACCTGGGTGGCTCAGTCTGTTAAGCATCCAACTTCAACTCAGGTCATGATCTCATGACTTATGAGTTTGAGCCCCATGTTAGGCTCTTTTCTGGTAGCTCAGAGTCTGGAACCTGCTTCGGATTCTGTGTCTCTTTCTCTGACCCTCCTCTGTTCATGCTCTGTCTCTCAAAAATAAACAAAACAAACATTAAAGTTTGTTTTAAATAAAAGTTATTCACTGATAAAGACTGATGATAATCCTCTTTTTCTAAATTCTACCTGTCCTCTAAGTTCCACTTGAAGTGAAATCTCCACTGTAGAGTATTCCGTGAACTTATTCCCCTTCCAGAGGTACTCTGCCCTACCTAGGTACAATATAAATATACTTATTTTAAGCACTTTCCACACTCTATCCTGCGCTAGTCTTTGAACTACTTATGTACTCCTTATGTACTTATATCTTCACTTTATTTCTACCTTACAGTAAGCATTTCCATGTATATTTACTATACAATAAATTTCTAGTGAGGAAGATTTTTCTTCCATCATTCTTTGCAGCCCCTAAGTAAAAGTAACCTAAAATAATGTGCCTTTTAGGGGCGCCTGGGTGGCTGAGTCAGCTAAGCGTCCAACCTCGGCTCAGGTCATGATCTCATGATTCGTGGGTTCGAGCCCCGCATCAGGCTCTGTGCTGACAACTCAGAGCCTAGAGTCTGCTTTGGATTCTGTGTCTCCCTCTCTCTCTGCTCCTCCCTCGATTATGCTCTGTCTTTGTACTTCTCTCTCTCTCTCTCTCCCCCTCTCTCTCTCTCTCAAAAATAAACATTGAAAATATATATGTGTGCCTTTTAGTAGGTATTTGTTAAGGGTTTGCTAAATTAACAGTGTCTTTTTAACTTTCTTTTTTTTTTAACTTAAAATCAGAAATTTTAAACCGTTTTTCTTCCTAAGGTAAAGTTCAGAAAGCTCCCAAAAATGGTTTGATGAAGCTCATTAAGCTATTTGGGATAGACTTATTAAAATTCACAATATTTGATTATACCTACATAAAACAATTTTCTTATTTTAGCAACCTTTCAAAATAATTCATCTAACTAAAACATAATACCACGATCCAGGAATCATGTTCAGAAATTCAGGGTGATGGGCATTGAGGAGGGCACTTGTTGGGATGAACACTGGGAGTTGTATGTAAGCTAATATCACAATAAATTATATTAAAAATATATTCCAAGCTCATACAAAAAATGAAATTGAATTAACTACATTTTTATCGTGTGCATTTAATAAAAATTCTGTGTATCTGGGCCATAGAGTGAAAACCTTCAAATGTTTCATAAGCATCCATTTTGGAGAACCAAGTATTTAAAAAGTCCTTCAAAATTAAATTAGAAAGTATTGGTCTATGAACTATTGAAAACCTTTAATCGTCTCTAAGAGAAGAGTTTTCACCATCAATATTGCTTAATTACTATACTCATAACAAATTGGGTGAAAAAAAAAGGTTCATATGTAGATCCAAAGGAATAAGAAAAGACCAAGTTTCCCCCAGATGTTTCAAAGAATCATTTCACTTACATTCTTGTCACAAATCAGAAATCTGCTTTGTTGGGATTTCATTATGGGTTACTGAAAAATATACTATTGCTGTATTTTCAACATGATTCACCTTTTTGGTTTTTTTTTTGTTTGTTTTCTTTCATTTTATTTTATTTTATTTTTTATTTTTTTCTTCTGAAATTTATTGACAAATTGGTTTCCATACAACACCCAGTGCTCATCCCAAAAGGTGCCCTCCTCAATACCCATCACCCACCCTCTCCTCCCTCCCACCCTCCATCAACCCTCAGTTTGTTCTCAGTTTTTAACAGTCTCTTATGCTTTGGCTCTCTCCCATTCTAACCTCTTTTTTTTTTTTTCCTTCCCCACCCCCATGGGTTCCTGTTAAGTTTCTCAGGATCCACATAAGAGTGAAACCATATGGTATCTGTCTTTCTCTGTATGGCTTATTTCACTTAGCATCACACTCTCCACTTCCATCCATGTTGCTACAAAAGGCCATATTTCATTTTTTCTCATTGCCACGTAATATTCCATTGTGTATATAAACCACAATTTCTTTATCCATTCATCAGTTGATGGACATTTAGGCTCTTTCCATAATTTGGCTATTGTTGAGAGTGCTGCTATGAACATGGGGGTACAAGTGGCCCTATGCATCAGTGCTCCTGTATCCCTTGGATAAATTCCTAGCAGTGCTATTGCTGGGTCATAGGGTAGGTCTATTTTTAATTTTCTGAGGGACCTCCACACTGCTTTCCAGAGCGGCTGCACCAATTTGCATTCCCACCAACAGTGCAAGAGGGTTCCCGTTTCTCCACATCCTCTCCAGCATCTATAATCTCCTGATTTGTTCATTTTGGACACTCTGACTGGCGTGAGGTGATACCTGAGTGTGGTTTTGATTTGTATTTCCCTGATAAGGAGCGACGCTGAACATCTTTTCATGTGCCTGTTGGCCATCCGGATGTCTTCTTTAGAGAAGTGTCTATTCATGTTTTCTGCCCATTTCTTCACTGGGTTATTTGTTTTTTGGGTGTGGAGTTTGGTGAGCTCTTTATACATTTTGGAGACTAGCCCTTTGTCCGATATGTCATTTGCGAATATTTTTTCCCATTCCGTTGGTTGCCTTTTAGTTTTGTTGGTTGTTTCCTTTGCTGTGCAGAAGCTTTTTATCTTCATAAGGTCCCAGTAATTCATTTTGCTTTTAATTCCCTTGCCTTTGGGGATGTGTCGAGTAAGAGATTGCTACGGCTGAGGTCAGAGAGGTCTTTTCCTGCTTTCTCCTCTAAGGTTTTGATTGTTTCCTGTCTCACATTTAGGTCCTTTATCCATTTTGAGTTTATTTTTGTGAATGGTGTGAGAAAGTGGTCTAGTTTCAACCTTCTGCATGTTGCTGTCCAGTTCTCCCAGCACCATTTGTTAAAGAGGCTGTCTTTTTTCCATTGGATGTTCTTTCCTGCTTTGTCAAAGATGAGTTGGCCATACGTTTGTGGGTCTAGTTCTGGGGTTTCTATTCTATTCCATTGGTCTATGTGTCTGTTTTGGTGCCAATACCATGCTGTCTTGATGATGACAGCTTTGTAGTAGAGGCTAAAGTCTGGGATTGTGATGCCTCCTGCTTTGGTCTTCTTCTTCAAAATTCCTTTGGCTATTCGGGGCCTTTTGTGGTTCCATATGAATTTTAGGATTGCTTGTTCTAGTTTCGAGAAGAATGCTGGTGCAATTTTGATTGGGATTGCATTGAATGTGTAGATAGCTTTGGGTAGTATTGACATTTTGACAATATTTATTTTTCCAATCCATGAGCAGGGAATGTCTTTCCATATCTTTAAATCTTCTTCAATTTCCTTCATAAGCTTTCTATAGTTTTCAGCATACACATCCTTTACATCTTTGGTTAGATTTATTCCTAGGTATTTGATGCTTCTTGGTGCAATTGTGAATGGGATCAGTTTCTTTATTTGTCTTTCTGTTGCTTCATTGTTAGTGTATAAGAATGCAACTGATTTCTGTACATTGATTTTGTATCCTGCAACTTTGCTGAATTCCTGTATCAGTTCTAGCAGACTTTTGGTGGAGTCTATCGGATTTTCCATGTATAATATCATGTCATCTGCAAAAAGCGAAAGCTTGACTTCATCTTTGCCAATTTGGATACCTTTGATTTCCTTTTGTTGTCTGATTGCTGATGCTAGAACTTCCAGCACTATGTTAAACAGCAGCGGTGAGAGTGGGCATCCTTGTCGTGTTCCTGATCTCAGGGAAAAAGCTCTCAGTTTTTCCCCATTGAGGATGATGTTAGCTGTGGGCTTTTCATAAATGGCTTTTATGATCTTTAAGTATGTTCCTTCTATCCCGACTTTCTCAAGGGTTTTTATTAAGAAAGGGTGCTGGATTTTGTCAAAGGCCTTTTCTGCATCGATTGACAGGATCATATGGTTCTTCTCTCTTTTTTTGTTAATGTGATGTATCACATTGATTGATTTGCAAATGTTGAACCAGCCCTGCATCCCAGGAATGAATCCCACTTGATCATGGTGAATAATTCTTTTTATATGCTGTTGAATTCGATTTGCTAGTATCTTATTGAGAATTTTTGCATCCATATTCATCAGGGATATTGGCCTGTAGTTCTCTTTTTTTACTGGGTCTCTGTCTGGTTTAGGAAATCAAAGTAATACTGGCTTCCTAGAATGAGTCTGGAAGTTTTCCTTCTCTTTCTATTTCTTGGAATAGCTTGAGAAGGATAGGTATTATCTCTGCTTTAAACGTCTGGTAGAACTCCCCTGGGAGGTCATCTGGTCCTGGACTCTTATTTGTTGGGAGATTTTTGATAACCGATTCAATTTCTTCGCTCGTTATGGGTCTGTTCAAGCTTTCTATTTCCTCCTGATTGAGTTTTGGAAGAGTGTGGGTGTTCAGGAATTTGTCCATTTCTTCCAGGTTCTCCAATTTGTTGGCATATAATTTTTCATAGTATTCCCTGATAATTGTTTGTATCTCTGAGGGATTGGTTGTAATAATTCCATTTTCATTCATGATTTTATCTTTTTGGGTCATCTCCCTTTTCTTTTTGAGAAGCCTGGCTAGAGGTTTGTCAATTTTGTTTATTTTTTCAAAAAACCAACTCTTGGTTTCGTTGATCTGCTCTACAGTTTTTTTAGATTCTATATTGTTGATTTCTGCTCTGATCTTTATTATTTCTCTTCTTCTGCTGGGCTTAGGCCGCCTTTGCTGTTCTGCTTCTATTTCCTTTAGGTGTGCTGTTAGATTTTGTATTTGGGATTTTTCTTGTTTCTTGAGATAGGCCTGGATGGCAATGTATTTTCCTCTCAGGACTGCCTTTGCTGCGTCCCAAAGCATTTGGATTGTTGTATTTTCATTTTCGTTTGTTTCCATATATTTTTTAATTTCTTCTCTAATTGCCTGGTTGACCCACTCATTCGTTAGTAGGGTGTTCTTTAACCTCCATGCTTTTGGAGGTTTTCCAGACTTTTTTCTGTGGTTGATTTCAAGCTTCATAGCATTGTGGTCTAAAAGTAAGCATGGTATAATTTCAATTCTTGTAAACTTATGAAGGGCTGTTTTGTGACCCAGTATACGATCTATCTTGGAGAATGTTCCATGTGCACTCGAGAAGAAAGTATATTCTGTTGCTTTGGGATGCAGAGTTCTAAATATATCTGTCAAGTCCATCTGATCCAATGTCTCATTCAGGGCCCTTGTTTCTTTATTGACCGTGTGTCTAGATGATCTATCCATTTCTGTAAGTGGAGTGTTAAAGTCCCCTGCAATTACCACATTCTTATCAATAAGGTTGCTTATGTTTATGAGTAATTGTTTTATATATTTGGGGGCTCCGGTATTCGGCGCATAGACATTTATAATTGTTAGCTCTTCCTGATGGATAGACCCTGTAACTATTATATAATGTCCTTCTTCATCTCTTGTTAAAGCCTTTAATTTAAAGTCTAGTTTGTCTGATATAAGTATGGCTACTCCAGCTTTCTTTTGGCTTCCAGTCACATGATAAATAGTTCTCCATCCCCTCACTCTCAATCTAAAGGTGTCCTCAGGTCTAAAATGAGTCTCTTGTAGACAGCAAATAGATGGGTCTTGTTTTTTTATCCATTCTGATACCCTATGTCTTTTGGTTGGCGCATTTAATCCATTTACATTCAGTGTTATTATAGAAAGATACGGGTTTAGAGTCATTGTGATGTCTGTATGTTTTATGCTTATAGTGGTGTCTCTGGGACTTTGTCTCACAGGGTCCCCCTTAGGATCTCTTGTAGGGCTGGTTTAGTGGTGACAAATTCCTTCAGTTTTTGTTTGTTTGGGAAGACCTTTATCTCTCCTTCTATTCTAAATGACAGACTTGCTGGATAAAGGATTCTTGGCTGCATATTTTTTCTGTCTAGCACCCTGAAAATCTCGTGCCAGTTCTTTCTGGCCTGCCAAGTTTCAAAAGAGAAATCAGTCACGAGTCTTATAGGTCTCCCTTTATATGTGAGGGCACGTTTACCCCTTGCTGCTTTCAGAATTTTCTCTTTATCCTTGTATTTTGCCAGTTTCACTATGATATGTCGTGCAGAAGATCGATTCAAGTTACGTCTGAAGGTAGTTCTCTGTGCCTCTTGGATTTCAATGCCTTTTTCCTTCCCCAGTTCAGGGAAGTTCTCAGCTATGATTTCTTCAAGTACCCCTTCAGCCCCTTTCCCTCTCTCTTCCTCCTCTGGGATACCAATTATGCGTATATTATTTCTTTTTAATGTATCACTTAATTCTCTAATTTTCCCCTCATACTCCTGGATTTTTTTATCTCTCTTTTTCTCAGCTTCCTCTTTTTCCATAACTTTATCTTCTAGTTCACCTATTCTCTCCTCTGCCTCTTCAAGCCGAGCTGTGGTGGTTTCCATTTTGTTATGCATTTCGTTTAAAGCGTTTTTCAGCTCCTCGTGACTGTTCCTTAGTCCCTTGATCTCTGTAGCAAGAGATTCTCTGCTGTCCTCTATACTGTTTTCAAGCCCAGCGATTAATTTTATGACTATTATTCTAAATTCACTTTCTGTTATATTATTTAAATCCTTTTTGATCAGCTCATTAGCTGTTGTTATTTCCTGGAGATTCTTCTGAGGGGAGTTCTTCCGCTTGGTCATTTTGGATAGTCCCTGGCGTGGTGAGGACCTGCAGGGCACTTCCCCTGTGCTGTGGTGTATAACTGGAGTTGGTGGGTGGGGCCGCAGTCAGACCTGATGTCTGCCCCCAGCCCACCACTGCGGCCACAGTCAAACTGGTGTGTGCCTTCTCTTCCCCTCTCCTAGGGGCGGGATTCACTGTGGGGTGGCGTGTCCCATCTGGGCTACTTGCACACTGCCAGGCTTGTGATGCTGGGGATCTGGCGTATTAGCTGGGGTGGGTAGGCAAGGTGCTCGGGGGCAGGAGGGGCAGGCTTAGATCGCTTCTCCTTAGGTGATCCACTTCAGGAGGGGCCCTGTGGCAGCAGGAGGGAGTCAGATCTGCTGCCGGAGGTTTGGTTCCGCCGAAGCGCGGAGTTGGGTGTTTGCGTGGAGCGAGCAAGTTCCCTGGCAGGAACCGGTTCCCTTTGGGATTTCGGCTGGGGGATGGGCGGGGGAGATGGTGCTGGCGAGCGCCTTTGTTCCCCACCAAACTGAGCTCTGTCGTCAGGGGGCTCAGCAGCTCTCCCTCCCTTTGTCCTCCAGCCTTCCCGCTTTCCGAGCAGAGCTGTTAATTTCTGACCTCCCAGACGCTAAGTCGCGCTTGCTGTCGGAACACAGTCTGCCCGGCCCCTCCGCTTTTGCAAGCCCGACTCGGGGGCTCTGCTTGGCCGGCGAGCCGCCCCCCCGCCCCGGCTCCCTCCCGCCAGTCCGTGGAGCGGGCACCGCCTCGCCGCCCTTCCTACCCTCTTCCGTGGGCCTCTTGTCTGCGTTTGGCTCCGGCGACTCTGTTCTGCTAATCCTCTGGCGGTTTTCTGGGTTATTTAGGCAGGTGTAGATGGAATCTAAGTGATCAGCAGGACGTGCGGTGAGCCCAGGGTCCTCCTAAGCCGCCATCTTGCCGCAACCTGATTCACCTTTTTGAATGTACTTTCCATTATAGAAGAAAAGTTGTTAATCAAATTAAAATAAACCTGTACAAAACCCCACCATTCTATCCTCTGGTAAAATTTTAATATTAGAAGAACCCTCCAAAACTTGCTAATTACTAGTATGAATTAATTACAAAATACACTGTGTTTTTTATAAATATATGTAACTCACATAGTAGAATATCGTGTAGAGCTTGGAGGTTGCTATTTTGTCTTTCTTGACATCTACTTGATTCTTGATGGTTTAATATAGATATGTACAGGTTAGTCAAAGTTTCATCATACTTTAAAAAAGAGAAAATGTTCCCAATGCAGCCTATTTAATTTTACATGGGTCTTATGCTTCATAAACTCAAATTTATATATGGGTTCCTTCTTTCTTTATTCATTTTTTTGTTGTCAAGAAAATAAACTTTGTGATTTCTTTCTTACATTTTGACTTCATAATTAACACTTCATTCTTTTTTATGGATGAGTAATATTCCATCATTCATATACTACATCTTCTTTATTTACTTAACTAACAATACTGGTTGCCAGACAGGAGGGTGCAAATGGCGTGAGCAAAATAGGTGAAGAAGATTAAGAGGTACAGAAGTTTAGTTATAAAATAAATAAATCATGGAAATGGAAAATATAGCACAGGGAATATAGTCAATAATATTGTAATTACATTGTTTAGTGACAGATGGTAACTATACTTATCATGGTGAACATTGCATAATGTATAGAATGGTAAAATCTCTGCATTATACATCTAAAATTAATATAACATTGTATGTCAATTATACTCCAATAATAAACATTTAAAAAATTAACACTACATTTTGACACTGTACCACAAATATAGTTTTAACTATATTGTTCATGTAACACTGGAGATCCTAAAATCACTTATGTTTCACCATAAATTGTACAAATTCTGATTAATGTTAATACTCTGTTCTCTGTTTTATGAGAAAACTTGTGTCAATATTTTATTTCTTTCTCAGGAATAAAAATTATACATAGATTAATACCACTGTGAAGTAAATTTGGAAGAAAAATCAAATTTAAAAAAAATCTTCCTAATTCTTTACAAAAGATGATTTGCTACTTACAGGCTGAAAGTTTACTAACATCCCTTTAATTTCAATTCTTGCTCCAGCAACATCAGGCAATGTAAGTCTTCTCAATTACTCTTCAGCTTTAAATATGTGGCATTAGAAATAAACTATTTGGTGAAAAAATGGACATCAAATTAAAATTATTTTAAGGTTACAAACATTCTTTAATACCAAGGGTAAACCTATAGATTAAACAAACAAGCAAACAATTGGAGTTAGTAATATGAAAATTATGCTGTTAGCAAATTATTGCTGTCATGTCTGAAATCCCTAATAGAAGTCCAAGGAAGATAATAAGCTCCATGGTAATATGTAAATGAAATAGAAAGGAAATAGTCTATCTTTGGGAAAGTCTCCATTATATGGAATAACTTGTTTTCTTACTTCACACTGTCATGGAATTTGACTAAGTGGTCACTTATCTTGTTTGCCTTTCATCAGCCCAGCTTGCATCTGTTCTATAGCCACACACATTGGATTATGGAGTAATCCTTAGAGTTGCCACTTTATGATTATATCATCTTTCTGTCAGAGTTTCATGCATATGAACATAGAAACTGCCACTGTTACTGAGACTGTCAGTCTGTCTGCTGTCAACCAAAGGAGTTAATAGTGAAATTTGATCTTCTAGCATGCAGTCACACTTGTGGCCAGCTTGCCCATGCACTACATAGATCCACAAAAGCAAGGACTACATGACTAACCTGGGTGTTAATAATGGGTTCTCATTTTAAATCTACATTTAACTTAAATGATTTAAATTAAAGAGTTTAAACTAGCATTGTTATATATATATATATATATATATATATATACACACACACCTATGTTCTATATATATATATACACACTTATGTTCTCTCTATATATGTTGTATATATATATGTTCTATATCTATCTATATCTATATCTATATCTATATATCTGTATCTATCTATCTATATATACAGAAAGAGAGAGAGAGAGAGAGAGAGAGAGAGAGGAATCCTCTTGCTCTGCTGGTAGGAATGCTAACTGGTGCAGCCACTATGGAAAACAGTATGGAGGTGGCTAAAAAAGTCAATATGGTCTAACAATTACACTACTAGGTATTTACCCAAAGGATACAAAATTACTAATTCAAAGGGATACATACACTCTGATGTTTATAGCAGCATTATCTAAAATAGCCAAATTAGGGGAAAAGCTCAAGTGTCCATTGACTGATGAATAAATAAAGAAGATGTATATATACACGATGAAATATTACTCATCCATAAAAACGTGAAATCTAGCCATTTGCAATGACATGGATAGAGCTGGAGAGAATTATGCTAAGCAAAATAAGTTAGTCAGAGAAAGACAAATATATGATTTCACTCAATGTGGAATTTAAGAAACAAAGCAAATGAACATGGGTAGAAAAGAGAGAGGGGCAAACCAAGAAACACACTCTTAATTAGAGAAAACAAACTGATGCTTACCAAAGGGGAAGTAGGTGATGGGATGGGTTAAATAGGTAATGAGGATAAGGAGTGCATTTGTTGTGTTGAGTACCAGGTCATGTATAGAATTGTTTAATCACTATATTGTACACCTGAAACTAATATTACACTGTATGTTAACTAACTAGAATTTAAATAAACAAGAAAATTTTAAAAAGGAAGGATACAAAATAAATATTGAATATTCAGGAAAAAAAGAATCTCAGAAACTAAAACAAAACAAGAAATAACTAAATAAATAAATAAGTAAAATACGTGGTTTTACCCCTGGCTATATTTGATTATTCATTTCAATTAACTATCAGCCATAGAAAGTGAATAAACTTAATATTTTGTTTTCAGGAAAGATTTATCCTATGCCTTTGTTTCTAATAGTGTCTCCACATCCTTACCAACACCTGTTGTTTCTTGTGTTGTTGGTTTTAGCAATCCTGACAGGTGTGAGGTGATATCTCATTTTGTTTTGATTTGCATTTCTCTGATTATGAGTGATATTGAGCATCTTTTTATGTGTCTGTTGGCCATCTGGATGTCTTCTTTGGAGAAATTTCTATTCAAGTATTCTGATAATTTTTAATTCAATTATTTGTTTTTGGGTGTTGAGTTGTATCAGTTCGTTTTACATTTTGGTTACTAAGCCTTTATCAGGTCACTTGCAAAATTCTTCTCCCATTCTGTAGGTTGCCTGTTAGTTTCATTGATTGTTTCCTTTGCTGTGCAGAAGCATTTTGTTTTGGTGTGGTTCCAATAGATTATTTTTCCTTTTGTTTCCCTTGCCTCAGGAGACACATCTAGAAAGAAATTGCTACAGCTAATGTCAAAGAAGTTACTGCCTGTATTCTCTTCTAGGATTTTTTTAGAGACACAGAGAGAGAGACGGAGACAGAGAGAGACAAAGATAGATACAGAGGGAGAGAGAGAGAAAAAAATCTTAAGCAGGCTCCACACTCAGGATGGAGCCTGACACGGGGCTCAATCCCATGACCCTGGGATCATGACCTGAGCTAAAAAAGAGTGAGACACTCAACTGACTGAGCCACCCAGGCACCTGTCTTCTAGGATTTTTATGGTTGCAGGTCTCACATTAGGTCTTCAATCCATTTTGAATTTATTTTTGTGTATGGTGTAATAAAGTGATCCAGTTTCTTTCTTTTGCTTGCTGCTGTCCAGTATTCCCAACACCATTTGTTGAAGATACTTTTGCCTATTGCATATTCTTGCCTCTTTTATCAAAGATTAATTTACCATATAATCATGGGTTTGTCTCTGTACTTTCTATCCTGTTGTATTGATTTATCTGTCTAGTTATGTGCCAGTATCATACTGTTCTGATTACTACAGCTTTGTGGTATAACTTGAAATCTGGAATTGTAATGTTTCCAGCTTTGTTTTTCTGTTTCAAGATTGTTTTAGCTATTTGAGGTCTTTTATGGTTCCATGCAAATTTTAGAATTGTTTGTTCTAGTTCTGAGAAATATGCTGCCAGTATTTTGATACTAATTGCTTTAAATCTGTAGATTCCCTTGGGTACTATCAACATTTTAACAATACTTGTTCTTCCAATTCATGATCATGGAATATCTTCCCATTTGTTTTTGCCACATTCAATCCATTTCATCATTGTTTTATTTTATTCAGAGTACAGTTTTTCAGTCCCTTGGTTAAGTTTATTCCTAGGTGTTTTATTATTTTTGGTGCAATTGTAAATGAAATTGCTTTCTTAATTTCTCCTTCTGCTACTTTATTATTAGTGTATAGAAATTCAATGGATGTCTATATATTGATTTTGTATCTTGTGACATTACTGAATTCACTTATCAGTTCTAGTAGTTTTTTGGTGGAGTCTTTAAGGTTTTTTATACAGTGAATCATGTCATCTGCAAATAGTGAAAGTTTTACTTCTTCCCTAGAAATTTGGATGTGTTTTCTTTCTTTATGTTTTTGACTGCAGTGGCTAGAACTTCCAGTGCTATGTTGAATAAAAGTGGTGAAAGTGGACATCTTTGTCCTGTTCCTGACCTTATGAGAAAAGCTCTCAGTTTTTCCCCATTGAGTGTAATGTTCACTGTAGCTTTTTCTCATAAGGCTTTTATTATGTTTATGTATGTTCCCTCTAGAACTACTTTGTTGAGGGCTTTTATCATGATGGATGTTGTACTTTATCAAATGTTTTTTTTATTCATCTATTGGAATGATTTTATTGTTTTTATCCTTTCTCTTATTAATGTGATGCACCACACTGATTTATTTGCAAATATTGAACCATTCTTGTATCCAGGGAATAAAACCCACTTCATCGTGGTGAATGATATTTTTCATGTATTTTTTATTTGATTTGCTAATATTTTAATGATGATTTTTCCATCTATGTTCATCAGAGATATTGGCCTGTAGTTCTCTTTATTTTGTAGTGTCTTTATCTGATTTTGGTACAGGGTGATATTGGCCTCATAGAATGCATTTGATAGTTTTCCTTCTCATATATTTTGAAACAATCTAAGAAGAATCAGTATAAATTCTTCTTTAAATGTTTGGTAGAATTCACCTGTGAATCCATCTGGTCCTGGACTTTGGTTTGTTAGGAGTTTGGGGGTTACTGCATCAATTTCGTTGCTGGTAATATGTCAGTTCAAATTTTCTATTTCTTCCTGATTCACTAGTGGAATGTTACATATTTGTAGGAATTCATCCATTCTTCTAGGTTTTCCAATTTGTTGGCATATATTTTTTTCCATAATATTCTCTTTTAATTTCTCCTCTTTCATTTCTGATTTAGTTTTCTGAGTCACCCCCCTCTTTTTTTTTCTTTTTTGATTAGTCTGACTAATGTTTTATCAGTTTTGTTTATATTTTCAAAGAACTAGCTTCTGGCTTCATTGATCTGTTGTGTTGCTTTTTAGTTTTTATATCATTCATTTCCTCTCTAATCTTTATTATTTCCTTTCTTGTACTAGTTTTGGGGGGTTTTTTGGTGTTGTTCTTTTTCTAGGTACTTTGCGTGTAAGGTTATATTGTTTATTTGAGATTTTTCTTGGTTCATGAGGTAGACCTCTATTGGTATAAATTTCAATCTTAGAATTTCTTTTGCTGCATCCCAAAGATTTTGGACCATTGTCTTGTTTTCTTTTATAAACATGTATTTTTTATTTCCTCTTTGACTCATTCTGTCTTTAGTAGCATGTTATGTATACTCCTTATATATTTTTCTCTTTCTAGATTTTTTTCTTGTGATTCATTTTTAGTTACCGAATATACTTTCTAACAACAATGGGATGAAATCAGAAATTAATGGCAGAATAACTGCTGAGAAATTCACAAATATGTAGAAATTAAACAACACACTTCTGAAAAACCAATGGGTCAAAGAATAAGTCTAAAGAGAAATAGAAAATATCTTGAGACAAATGAAAATAAAAAACATCATATGGAAAAACTTAATGGAACATAGCAAAAACAGCACTCAAAGGGAAGCTTATAGTGGTAAACACATATATTAGAAAAGAAGAAAGATCTCAATTAATCCACTAACTTTATACCTCAACGTATTAGAAAAAGAAAAATAAACTAAACCCACAGTAAATATAAGGAAGGAAATAATCTGGATTAGAGAAGAAATAAGTGAAATAGACAATAGAAAAACAATAGAAAATATTGACAAAAGGATGACTTTAAATTGGTTATAGTTCACGATAGTGATACAGAAAGTTACTGAACTCAATTTGTTTCCTCCCATGAACACACTGGGTCTGCAGGTACATATGGAATAATGTCCTTTGAAAAAGAAAACCTTAAGTCCAGTTGAGTGATGACTATACATAGAGCAAACAGGAAGAAACCACATCAAAGTGAGTAGGAGAAGTAGGGACACAATCTTGCCATAAACCACATCCTTGGTGTAGCAACCCATAATCAGGAGGAAACTCAAAACCTGAAGCTTCTCTCTGAGGGTCAAATGGTTAAAACTTCATATTGGGTACCCCAACGTTTAAGACATGCACTTGAGAGATGAGCTTCCCCAAATTTAATTTTGAAAACCAATGGGGCTCACATCCTGAGATCACTGACTGTAATGATCTCAGAAATGCCTATAATCCATTCATGTCATTGTACTTACCTGCTCCGGGGCCCAGCTCAAAGTTAGACAATTAGACACAGACTTAAAATGAAAGAGGCTTACCTGCTTATATTAAAACCTCAGCCTGAGTGGCAGTCATCTAATTTAACACATACACCTAAGAGCCCGTTGGAACACTCTCTGAGTATCGGGACTGATGAATGCTTTTTTTGTGCTCTCCCTTGGCTGTGTGCTCCAGAGCATGAGTATATTCCAGAAGGGAGTCTTTACATGCATCTGGTGCCCTGATTTTTGTGGCTACTGCATAGATAATGCTTCTTGATCACTTGGTTTTGGAGGCCAGGAGGAGCTTGCATTCCTGGTCACATAGGATTATAATTATCAGTGTCACCCAGAGAAAAGCTCACCCCCTCTCTGGCACTCCAATTTTGGTGACTGCTGCCAGCGGACACCTCTATATTGTCTGGTTCTGATAGCCTGCAGAACTTATGCACATGGGTCGGACAAGACTGTTAACCAATGGAGAAAAAGTTCTTAAACAGCTACCAGTCCGCGGGCACAGCAAATTCAACAGACTTAAAAGCTCAGTATTTCTTTGAAGGAAGGCTAGTAGTTAATTATCATTGCTGTGGATTCTCAAGATGGTGGCGTAGGAGGACTCTGGGCTCACCTCGCGTCCTGCTGATCACTTAGATTCCACCTACAACTGCCTAAATAACCCAGAAAACCGCCAGAGGATTAGCAGAACTGAGTCGCCGGAGCCAAGCACAGACGAGAGGCCCATGGAAGAGGGTAGGAAGGGCGGCGAGGTGGTGCGCGCTCCACGGACTGGCGGGAGGGAGCCGGGGTGGAGGGCGGCTCGCTGGCCAAGCAGAGCCCCCGAGTCTGGCTTGCAAAAGCGGAGGGGCCTGACGGACTGTGTTCCCACAACAAGCGCGACTTAGCATCTGGGAGGACATAAGTTAGCAGCTCTGCTCTGAAAGCAGGAAGGCTGGAGGACAAAGGGAGGGAGAGCTGCTGAGCCCCCTGACGACAGAGCTCAGTTAGGCGGGGAAAAAAGGCGCTCGCCAGCGCCATCTCCCCGCCCATCCCCCAGGCAAAATCCCAAAGGGAACCAGTTCCTGCCAGGGAACTTGCTCGCTCCGCGCAAACACCCAACTCTGTGCTTCTGTGGAGCCAAACCTCCGGCAGCAGATCTGACTCCCTCCCGCTGCCACAAGGCCCCTCCTGAAGTGGATCACCTAAGGAGAAGCGATCTAAGCCTGCCCCTCCTGCCCCCGTGCACCTTGCCTACCCACCCCAGCTAATACGCCAGATCCCCAGGATCACAAGCCTGGCAGTGTGCAAGTAGCCCAGACGGGCCACGCCACGCCACCCCACAGGGAATCCCGCCCCTAGGAGAGGGGAAGAGAAGGCACACACCAGTCTGACTGTGGCCCCAGCGGAGGGGTGGGGTCAGACATCAGGTCTGACTGGGGCTCCGCCCACCAGTCCAGTTATACACCACAGCACAGGGGAAGTGCCCTGAAGGTCCTCACCATGCCAGGGACTATCCAAAATGACCAAGTGGAAGAATTCCCCTCAGAAGAATCTCCAGGAAATAACAACAGCTAATGAGCTGATCAAAAAGGATTTAAATGGGGCGCCTGGGTGGCGCAGTCGGTTAAGCGTCCGACTTCAGCCAGGTCACGATCTCGCAGTCCGGGAGTTCGAGCCCCGCGTCGGGCTCTGGGCTGATGGCTCAGAGCCTGGAGCCTGTTTCCGATTCTGTGTCTCCCTCTCTCTCTCTGCCCCTCCCCCGTTCATGCTCTGTCTCTCTCTGTCCCAAAAATAAATAAACGTTGAAAAAAAAAAAAAAAAAAAAATTAAAAAAAAAAAAAAAAAAAAAAGAAAAAAAAAAAAAGGATTTAAATAATATAACAGAAAGTGAATTTAGAATAATAGTCATAAAATTAATCGCTGGGCTTGAAAACAGTATACAGGACAGCAGAGAATCTCTTTCTACAGAGATCAAGGGACTAAGGAACAGTCACGAGGAGCTGAAAAACGCTTTAAATGAAATGCAAAACAAAATGGAAACCACCACGGCTCGGATTGAAGAGGCAGAGGAGAGAATAGGTGAACTGGAAGATACAGTTATCGAAAAAGAGGAAGCTGAGAGAAAGAAAGATAAAAAAATCCAGGAGTATGAGGGGAAAATTAGAAAACTAAGTGATACACTAAAAAGAAATAATATATGCATAATTGGTATCCCAGAGGAGGAAGATAGAGGGAAGGGTGCTGAAGGGGTACTTGAAGAAATCATAGCTGAGAACTTCCCTGAACTGGGGAAGGAAAAAGGCATTGAAATCCAAGAGGCACAGAGAACTCCCTTCAGACGTAACTTGAATCGATCTTCTGCACGACATATCATAGTGAAACTGGCAAAGTACAAGGATAAAGAGAAAATTCTGAAAGCAGCAAGGGGTAAACATGCCCTCACATATAAAGGGAGACCTATAAGACTCGTGGCTGATCTCTCTTTTGAAACTTGGCAAGCCAGAAAGAATTGGCAAGAGATTTTCAGGGTGCTAGACAGAAAAAATATGCAGCCGAGAATCCTTTATCCAGCAAGTCTGTCATTTAGAATAGAAGGAGAGATAAAGGTCTTCCCAAACAAACAAAAACTGAAGGAATTTGTCACCACTAAACCAGCCCTACAAGAGATCCTAAGGGGGACCCTGTGAGACAAAGTCCCAGAGGCATCAGTATAAGCATAAAACATACAGACATCACAATGACTCTAAACCCGTATCTTTCTGTAACAACACTGAATGTAAATGGATTAAATGCGCCAACCAAAAGACATAGGGTATCAGAATGGATAAAAAAACAAGACCCATCTATTTGCTCTCTACAAGAGACTCATTTTAGACCTGAGGACACCTTTAGATTGAGAGTGAGGGGATGGAGAACTATTTATCATGCGACTGGAAGCCAAAAGAAAGCTGGAGTAGCCATACTTATATCAGACAAACTAGACTTTAAATTAAAGGCTTTAACAAGAGATGAAGAAGGACATTATATAATAGTTACAGGGTCTATCCATCAGGAAGAGTTAACAATTATAAATGTCTATGCGCCGAACACCGGAGCCCCCAAATATATAAAACAGTTACTCATAAACATAAGCAACCTTATTGATAAGAATGTGGTAATTGCAGGGCACTTTAACACCCCACTTACAGAAATGGATAGATCATCTAGACACACGGTCAATAAAGAAACAAGGGCCCTGAATGAGACATTGGATCAGATGGACTTGACAGATATATTTAGAACTCTGCATCCCAAAGCAACAGAATATACTTTCTTCTCGAGTGCACATGGAACATTCTCCAAGATAGATCATATACTGGGTCACAAAACAGCCCTTCATAAGTTTACAAGAATTGAAATTATACCATGCATACTTTCAGACCACAATGCTATGAAGCTTGAAAGCAACCACAGGAAAAAGTCTGGAAAACCTCCAAAAGCATGGAGGTTAAAAAACACCCTACTAACGAATGAGTGGGTCAACCAGGCAATTAGAGAAGAAATTAAAAAATATATGGAAACAAACGAAAATGAAAATGCAACAATCCAAACGCGTTGGGACGCAGCAAAGGCAGTCCTGAGATGAAAATACATTGCAATCCAGGCCTATCTCAACAAACAAGAAAAATCCCAAATACAAAATCTAACAGAACACCTAAAGGAACTAGAAGCAGAACAGCAAAGGCAGCCTAAACCCAGCAGAAGAAGAGAAATAATAAAGATCAGAGCAGAAATCAACAATATAGAATCTAAAAAAACTGTAGAGCAGATCAACGAAACCAAGAGCTGGTTTTTTGAAAAAATAAACAAAATTGACAAACCTCTATCCAGGCTTCTCAGAAAGAAAAGGGTGATGACCCAAATAGATAAAATCATGAATGAAAATGGAATTATTACAACCAATCCCTCAGAGATACAAACAATTATCAGGGAATACTATGAAAAATTATATGCCAACAAATTGGACAACCTGGAAGAAATGGACAAATTCCTGAACACCCACACACTTCCAAAACTCAATCAGGAGGAAATAGAAAGCTTGAACAGACCCATAACCAGCGAAGAAATTGAATCGGTTATCAAAAATCTCCCAACAAATAAGAGTCCAGGACCAAATGGCTTCCCAGGGGAGTTCTACCAGACGTTTAAAGCAGAGATAATACCTATCCTTCTCAAGCTATTCCAAGAAATAGAAAGGGAAGGAAAACTTCCAGACTCATTCTACGAAGCCAGCATTACTTTGATTCCTAAATCAGACAGAGACCCAGTAAAAAAAGAGAACTACAGGCCAATATCCCTGATGAATATGGATGCAACAATTCTCAATAACATACTAGCAAATCGATTTCAACGGCATATAAAAAGAATGATTCACCATGATCAAGTGGGATTCATTCCTGGGATGCAGGGCTGGTTCAACATTCGCAAAGCAATCAATGTGATACATCACATTAACAAAAAAAAAAGATAAGAACCATATGATCCTGTCAATCGATGCAGAAAACGCCTTTGACAAAATCCAGCACCCTTTCTTAATAAAAACCCTTGAGAAAGTCGGGATAGAAGGAACATACTTAAAGATCATAAAAGCCATTTATGAAAAGCCCACAGCTAACATCATCCTCAATGGGGAAAAACTGAGAGCTTTTTCCCTGAGATCAGGAACATGACAGGGATGCCCACTCTCACCGCTGTTGTTTAACATAGTGCTGGAAGTTCTAGCATCAGCAATCAGACAACAAAAGGAAATCAAAGGTATCCAAATTGGCAAAGATGAAGTCAAGCTTTCGCTTTTTGCAGATGACATGATATTATACATGGGAAATCCGAGAGACTCCACCAAAAGTCTGCTAGAACTGATACAGGAATTCAGCAAAGTTGCAGGATACAAAATCAATGTACAGAAATCAGTTGCATTCTTATACACTAACAATGAAGCAACAGAAAGACAAATAAAGAAACTGATCCCATTCACAATTGCACCAAGAAGCATAAAATACCAAGGAATAAATCTAACCAAAAATGTAAAGGATCTGTATGCTGAAAACTATAGAAAGCTTATGAAGGTAATTGAAGAAGATTTAAATAAATGGAAAGACATTCCCTGCTCATTGATTGGAAGAATAAATATTGTCAAAATGTCAATACTACCCAAAGCTATCTACACATTCAATGCAATCCCAATCAAAATTGCACCAGCATTCTTCTCGAAACTAGAAGGAGCCATCCTAAAATTCATATGGAACCACAAAAGTCCCCGAATAGCCAAAGTAATTTTGAAGAAGAAGACCAAAGCAGGAGGCATCACAATCCCAGACTTTAGCCTCTACTACAAAGCTGTCATCATCAAGACAGCATGGTATTGGCACCAAAACAGACACATAGACCAATGGAATAGAATAGAAACTCCAGAACTAGACACACAAACGTATGGCCAACTCATCTTTGACAAAGCCGGAAAGAACATCCAATGGAAAAAAGACAGCCTCTTTAACAAATGGTGCTGGGAGAACTGGACAGCAACATGCAGAAGGTTGAAACTAGACCACTTTCTCACACCATTCACAAAAATAAACTCAAAATGGATAAAGGACCTAAATGTGAGACAGGAAACCATCAAAACCCTAGAGGAGAAAGCAGGAAAAGACCTCTCTGACCTCAGCCGTAGCAATCTCTTACTCGACACATCCCCAAAGGCAAGGGAATTAAAAGCAAAAGTGAATTACTGGGACCTTATGAAGATGAAAAGCTTCTGCACAGCAAAGGAGACAACCAACAAAACTAAAAGGCAACCAACGGAATGGGAAAAGACATTCACAAATGACATTTCGGACAAAGGGCTAGTCTCCAAAATGTATAAAGAGCTCACCAAAGTCCACACCCAAAAAACAAATAACCCAGTGAAGAAATGGGCAGAAAACATGAATAGACACTTCTCTAAAGAAGACATCCGGATGGCCAACAGGCACATGAAAAGATGTTCAGCGTCGCTCCTTATCAGGGAAATACAAATCAAAACCACACTCAGGTATCACCTCACGCCAGTCAGAGTGGCCAAAATGAACAAATCAGGAGACTCTAGATGCTGGAGAGGATGTGGAGAAACGGGAACCCTCTTGCACTGTTGGTGGGAATGCAAATTGGTGCAGCCGCTCTGGAAAGCAGTGTGGAGGTTCCTCAGAAAATTAAAAATAGACCTACCCTATGACCCAGCAATAGCACTGCTAGGAATTTATCCAAGGGATACAGGAGTACTGATGCATAGGGGCACTTGTACCGCAATGTTCATAGCAGCACTCTCAACAATAGCCAAATTATGGAAAGAGCCTAAATGTCCATCAACTGATGAATGGATAAAGAAATTGTGGTGTATATACACAATGGAATATTACGTGGCAATGAGAAAAAATGAAATATGGCCTTTTGTAGCAACGTGGATGGAACTGGAGAGTGTGATGCTAAGTGAAATAAGCCATACAGAGAAATAAAGATACCATATGGTTTCACTCTTATGTGGATCCTGAGAAACTTAACAGGAACCCGTGGGGGAGGGGAAGGAAAAAAAAAAGAGGTTAGAGTGCGAGAGAGCCAAAGCATAAGAGACTGTTGAAAACTGAGAACAAACTGGGG
Organism: Prionailurus bengalensis; assembly: GCF_016509475.1. Classification (NCBI taxonomy): domain Eukaryota; kingdom Metazoa; phylum Chordata; class Mammalia; order Carnivora; family Felidae; genus Prionailurus; species Prionailurus bengalensis. Next base: position 79,942,886 of record NC_057361.1, on the reverse strand, counting down.
GTTGATGGGGGGTGGGAGGGAGGAGAGGGTGGGTGATGGGTATTGAGGATGGCACCTTTTGAGATGAGCACTGGGTGTTGTATGGAAACCAATTTGTCAATAAATTTCATATAAAAAATTATCATTGCTGTGGCCACAGGGAAAGATTTAATTAAACACACATCTAGGGACTAACTGTAATCCTTTCCAGAGAGTTCAGAACGCAGGTATTATCGTCTCACACCCCCTTTTCTGTGCTCCAGAGCATCTTTGTCTCCTGAAGGAGAGCTTTACACATCTCATGCCTGGCTTTTGTGGCTGACACCCAGGGGATGCTCCTCAATCGGTTTCAGTGGACAAAGGAGTTTGGAATTTTGGGTCCTAAGGGTCTGTGGCAACCAGAGGGATGATTCTTGGCAGCTTACCAACCCCCAGAGTCCAGCATAGACAACACGCTAAAGCATATCCCTTAGTCTGTCTGTGAAGTAAGCCACTTAACTTGTCCTGGAGTTTCAGACTGAGGGGTAGGCTACACATTTTGTGCACATTTAGTTCCGCATAGAGCCACTGTCAAGAATGCTGGCTGTGGATATTGTCTTGGTGCTCTACCTCCGCCTTACTCTTGTTCATCAGTATTTCTCAGTATGATGCCATACACTCATCTGGAGCCGCAATTTTTGTGATCGTTGCCCAGGGAACACTGTCAGATTATCTGGATTTGGTGTCCAATGGGATTTATGCTTCTGGCCCCTCAGGACTGTATATAATGCATATATTTTTAAAAGAGTTTATTTGTTCATTTTGAGAGAGAGAGAGAGAGAGAGCGCAGGGGAGGGGCAGACAGAGAGGGAGTGAGAGAATCCCAAGCAGACTCTGAACCCTCAGTGCCGAGTCCAATGTGGGGAACTCAGAAACCCAAGATATCGTGACCTGAGCTGAAATAAATAATGGGATGCAGAACGAACTGAGGTACCCAGGCACCCTATATTTGCATACTTTTAAAAGCTGCTGCCTGAGGGTCTGGCTTCCAGTCAGCCTCAATTTAAATGACGTTTTCCCTTTAAGGTGTTTGTCAGGGAAATGCAAAACAAACCACAATGTGACATCACTCACACTTATTAGAAGGGCTATTGTCAAAGAACAAGAAATAACAAGTGCTGGTGAGAAGGTGGAAAAGAGGGAACATTTGTACATCATTTTGTGGGAATAGAAAATGTAAACTGATGCAGCCACTATAGAAGACTGTATGGAGGTTCTTCTTTTTTTTTAATATGAAATTTATTGTCAAATTGGCTTCCATCCAACACCCAGTGCTCATCCCAAAAGATGCCCTCTTCAATATCCATCACCCACCCCCCCATCAACCCTCAGTTTGTTCTCAGTTTTTTAAGAGTCTCTTATGGTTTGGTTCCCTCCCTCTCTAACTTTTTTTTTCCTTCCCCTCCCCATGGTCTTCTGTTAAGTTTCTCAGGATCCACATAAGAGTGAAACCATATGGTATCTGTCTTTCTCTGTAGGACTTATTTCACTTAGCATAACACTCTCCAGTTCCGTCCACGTTGCTACAAAAGGCCATATTTCATTCTTTCTCATTGCCAAGTAGTATTCCATTGTGTATATAAACCACAATTTCTTTATCCATTCATCAGTTGATGGACATTTAGGCTCTTTCCACAATTTGGCTATTGTTGAGAGTGCTGCTATAAACATTGGGGTACAAGTGACCCTATGCATCAGCACTCCTGTATCCCTTGGGTAAATTCCTAGCAGTGCTATTCTGGCTCATAGGGTAGATCTATTTTTAATTTTTTAAGGAACCTCCACACTGTTTTCCAGACTGGCTGCACCAGTTTGCATACCCACAAAAAGTGCAAGAGGGTTCCCGCTTCTCCACATCCTCTCCAGCATCTATAGTCTCCTGATTTGTTCATTTTAGCCACTCTGACTGGTGTGAGGTGGTATCTCAGTGTGGTTTTGATTTGTATTTCCCTGATGAGGAGTGACGTTGAACATCTTTTCATGTGCCTGTTGGCCATCCGGATGTCTTCTTTAGAAAAATGTCTTTTCATGTCTTCTGCCCATTTCTTCACTGGATTATTTGTATTTCAGGTGTGGAGTTTGGTGAGCTCTTTATAGATTTTGGATATTAGCCCTTTGTCCGATATGTCATTTGTGAATATCTTTTCCCATTCTGTCGGTTACCTTTTAGTTTTTTGATTTTTCCCTTCAGTGCAGAAGTTTTCATCTTGATGAGGTCCCAATAGTTCATTTTTGCTTTTAATTCCCTTGCCTTTGGAGAGGTGTCAAGTAAGAAATTGCTGTGTCTGAGGTCAGACAGGTTTTTTCCTGCTTTCTCCTCTAGGGTTTTGATGGTTTCCTGTCTCACATTCAGGTCCTTTATCCATTTTGAGTTTATTTTTGTGAATGGTGTAAGAAAGTGGTCTAGTTTCATTCTTCTGCCTGTTGCTGTCCAGTACTCCCAGCACCATTTGTTAAAGAGATGGTCTTTTTTCCATTGGCTATTCTTTCCTGCTTTGTCAAAATTAGTTGTCCATACTTTTGTGGGTCCAATTCTAGAGTTTCTATTCTATTCCATTGGTATATGTGTCTATTTTTGTGCCAATACCATGCTGTCTTGATGATTTCAGCTTTGGAGTAGAGGCCAAAGTCTGGGATTGTGATGCCTCCAGCTTTTGTCTTCTTCTTCAATATTACTTTGGCTGTTTGAGGTCTTTTGTGGTTCCATACAAACTGTAGGATTGCTTGTCCTAGCTTTGAGAAGAATGCTGGTGCAATTTTGATTGGGATCACATTGAATGTGTAGATAGCTTTGGGTAGTATTGACATTTTAACAATATTTATTGTTCCAATCCATGAGCATGGAATATTTTTCCATTTCTTTGTATCTTCTTCAATTTCCTTCATAGAAAGAAAGGAGGTTCTTTGAAAAATTAAAAATAGAACTACTATATGATCCAGAGATTCTACTTCAGAGTTTTTATCCAAGGTAAACAAAAATACAATTTGAAAATATATATACACCCTCATGATTCCTGCATCATTATTTACAATAGATAAGATGTAGTAGCAACATAAATATCCATTGGGTAGATGAGTTGATAAGGAAACTGATTTTGTATATATTCAGCGTTAAGATATAAAATTCTGCCATTTGCAACAACATGGATAAACCTCAAGTTTGTTTATGTTAAGTGAAATAACTCATCTAGAAAAGGACAAATAGTGTATGAGAAAACTTATATGTGAAATTTAAAAAGAAATAAGTTCATAGGTCCAGAAAACATGTTGGTAGTTTCCAGGGGCTGGTGGGGAGGAGTACGAAAAATGGGTAAAAGGTGTCAAAAGGTATAAATTTTCAGTTTTAAAGTGAATAAGTAATGGAAATATAATATCCAGCATAGTGACTATAGTCAACAATACTGTATTGCACATTGAGGAGTTGCTAAGACAATGGATCTTTTAAAAATCTTATCAGAAGAAAAAAATTGTAACTGCGTATGTTGATGGATGTTAACTAGGCTTATTGTGGCCATTATTTCACAATATATTCAAATAAATATAAAGTAATTATGTTGCATACCTGCAACTAGAATAATATGTTAATTAAAACAATAAAAAAGAAGAGCTGGTATTTTTGAAAACATTTATAAAATAGACAAACCCTTAGATAGACTGAGAAAAAAAGAGAGAATACTCAAATAATTAAAATCAGAAATGAAAGAGGAAACATTACAACTTATGTCACAGATATAAAAAGGATTAAAAGGCACTATTATTGAATATTATGTGCCAATAAATTGGATAACCTAGAATAAATGGATAAATTACTAGAAACATAGTGTTACGGAACCAGGCTTGAACGCTGGCAGAAAAACCAAGCGGCACTTGGAGATCTTGGTGGATTGGAGATTTATTTAACGTTGGCAGGCTCAGAGGAGACTATTTCTCCAAAGATCTGAGCCCTGAATGAAGGGGGAAGGGTAATTTATAGTTGTCAGCTTCCATATCTGTGGCAGGTTTTCATGCGTGTGGCAAACAAAGCAAAAAGAACCTGGAAGTGGGGTCTCTAAGCTAGAGACCATAGCTTCTTTTAGTCCCATTGGCCATTTATGGTGTAAAACTTTATTCATTTTCCCAACATTGCCCCCTTGATGCTTTTTTAAAAATATTTTATTAGGCATCACTTTTTAGCTCTAGGGGTTGGTACCCTTGGAGGGCTAAGATACGTGCTGCAGTTTGGTGAGCAACAGTTTTTTCAATGAAACATACCAGGGTATTTAGTATACAGGAGTCAATGGTCACAAGTATAATTATAGAAGGGAGGGGCCCTGCCAGGGCAGGGAGCCAGGATGCCCAATCTGTGAGATCCCATCTTCTCTATTGACTGATATTTTCCTGTTATCTATGTTGAATTATTTTTCTTGAAGTCCTTAATTAGTCCTGACTCTTCTTAATTGGTTTACAAAATAACAATATTCTTCCCCTAGAAAGATACAAGTCCCTCCTTTTTCTGAAGTGGGGAGGTCGAGGGCTCACCTATTTTGGAGGGACACTGCTTCCAGGGAGTTTATTTGGCTTTGTAAGGTTAACAGGGAGTCTGCCATCCATTCCATGTCCAGTTTGTTCGTGCAGTCTCTATTAGCCCAAGAGCAAGAAGCAAAATCAAGGCTATGACACCAGTAAGGGGCAAGGGCTGGCAGAGTTGCATCTGAACCCCTGGGCTCAGTCCACATATTGATTCCTCAAGCTTCTGCCATGAGCAGGCCAGCCAGCTTCTGGGGTGTGGCTGGAGCAGGGTGGGAGATCTCAGGGGCCAGTGTCTTTTTGAAGGTCAGTTTAAGCATGGTTGACTGGATCTGGATCATTTCACCACGTTGAAAGTTCCTCTGAGTTGGCCTTCTTAACTCTGGAGTGATGGACCCATGGGGTGATACCTGAAACTGAATCCTCTATTTGGTTGTATATCTGTAAAGTCCACCTCCAAGTTTTCAAAAGGGGCAGGTTTCTGGTAACTGTCAGATCAGGTTTAGGGAAGATATGGTTTGCATATTTAGACATCCATCCTGTTTTCCAGTTGTTGAAATAATCATATGCCCATGGGGTCTTATTATTATCCCTACAGAATAACAAGCATAGAAGATTGTCTATACATGAAATACTGTGACAATTTTTCTGAAGTTTACCTCAAGTTGTTTAGTTTAGGCAAACAACAAACATTTAAAGACAATCAGAGCTAGAATTTAACATCCATAACAGTGCATTATTGAAACATAGTTTTTCTTTCTAAAAACACCACTTTCCAGAGATAGCCAAACTGAGACCAATGCAGCTGTAGAACAAGTCGAGTCTTAACAAACCTGGCCTAATTATTTACATAAGCTCAGCAAGAATAGCGGTTGATCATGAGGATCTTTTAAAGTTTGCTTTGCTGAAAACTTTTATAAGGAATCTCCGGGTTGAACTTTTTTTTAGTAGCCTCTCCAAGCCAGAAGCCAAGCCAAATACTTGCCATCAGACAGGCCTGCAATACCTGTAGAATTGGGCAAATTCCTCTTCATGAGGTCCCAAAGATATCCTGAGGTTCCTGCACCTGCCAGGAAGTGACCTTCTTTACTCACTTGGTGAGGCTGCTGGGAAATCTGTAAGCAAGGTATCAGGTTAATATTTCCAAGGGGCTTTATGACTCCATGTTTCATAAAGCCAACCTTAGTTCCTCAAAGCTGTCTGGTCATATCTGAGCTTATGAATGTCACTCTCAAATATGACATTTCAGTCAAAGCCTTGGTAAAATAACCAGTATTTCCAATGGTGACCTGTTACAAGATGAACAGATTCTTATTGAACTTATGCAAACAATTGTAATTGCCATCAAAGAAAGAATACTCACTGAGAGGTTTTGAATTTCAGGGGAGTTATGCAGAGAGAAAAGATAAATGCTTCAGTGTATAAATGAATACTTTATGACATTTCTGTATATCATGGATATATTAAGAGAAAATTTCCTTAATCTGGAAGAGCAAACATTAGAAAACCAGCACTATTTTCAACAAGAATCACAAAACTATAATCTTCGTCACTTCATTTAATCCCATGTTTCTAATTCTTGTTCAATTTGAATGCAGCTTTTTAGTTCTGGAAATTCTTATTCATTTTAGTATTAATCATAAAGATGTTGAATACCTGTATTTATCCCCAAAGTCCTTGTTATAAATCTCCTTGAAGAAGTAACACGTTTTGTGAGAGAATAAGAACAATTATAAATGAAAAAATCTCAGAAATAGTCATTATTAAAGATCTGATGAGAGTTCATTATGATGCAATTGACAAAGAAATTCGGTTATTTCTGTGACACATAATACTTCAAGTAATCAGAATATTAAGTGATGACCTTATACCAAAACATCAAAACTTTAGGAATTGCATATATATTTGGGCAGTTACAGCATTTACCTGTGCAATACTACCTAAGGTTTACCATTGTACTACAGTGCTTTTCCAAGTAACGGCATCCCAAATAAAAGGGCCTAATTGCTCAAGAAGACTTCATTGACCACTTAAATCCTGGGAAGTTTGTTAAAACCTTAGGAAGTTATAAGTACATCCTAAATAGGATTACAAATCAGTATGTTATGGAACCAGGCTGGAACTCTGGTGGAAAAACCAAGGGACACTCGGAGATCTTGGTGGATCAGAGATTTATTTGACACCTGTGGGCTCAGAGAAGACTGTTTCTCCAAAGGTCTAAGTGATAAATGCAAGTGGGGAGGGTAATTTATACTCATCAGCTTCCATATCTTTGGGGATTTTCGCGTGTGCAGCAAAGGAAGAAGAACCCAGAAGAGTGGTCTCTAAGTTAGAGACCAGAGTATGTTTTAGCCCCTTTGGCCATCTTTGGTGTACTTTATTCACTTCTCCAACATTCCCCTCTTCGATGCCTTAAAAAAAAAAACTTTTAGTAGGCATCACCTTTAGGTTTTACAGGTTGGTACTCTTGGAAGGCTGATACCTGCAGTAGTTTGGTGAGCACCAGTGTTTTCAGTAAAGCGTACCACAGCATTCAGTATACAGTGGCCAATGGATACAAGTAAAATTATGGAGATGAGGGGCCCCACCAGGGCAGGAAGCCAGGATGCCCAATCCACGAGATCCCATCCTTTCCATTGATTGATACTTTCCTGTTGTCTACCTTAAATTCTTTCCTTGAGTTCCTTAACCTTAGTTGTAACTATTCCTGACTGGTTTATTAAATAGCAACATTCCTCCCCCATAAAGATGCAAGTCCCTGCTTTTTTTTTTTTTTTTTGAAGTGAGGAGGTTAAAGTCTTGCCTATTTTGTAGGGTCACTGCCTCCAGAGAGTTTATTTGCTTTTGTAAGGTTACCAGAGAATCTGCCACCTGTTCCATGTTTTCATTTATCTCTTGAGATAGTCTATGGTATAGTCCTATAGATGAACTATGCCCCCTATTCCAGTTCTTATTCCTGTCCCAATTCCTGTGCCTATCAGAAAGGGTAGAAGGACTGCCTGTTTAGCCCGGGACTTGGGGCTAAAGGCTGGTAGGAGCTGATCTTCAGCATATACAGATATCTCTGGGTTTAGGAAGACAGAATAACATATCTGAGTCCACTCGGCCTCTAAGCATCCATAGGACAAATTAGAACACAGATAGAACACCCCAGGGGTTGAACATACAGTTGTATTTCTCTTTAAGGTTATATTTCTTCCACATAGAGAGGTACCATTCATACCTTCAGGGACTGTACAGATTAGATTGTCAGCATTTGTGAGATGGACCCCAGTGGCCACGAGTCCAATTAAGACAGAGGTGTTGGTTTTGAGATTTTTAGGATATTCCCAGGTCAAAGGGATGGGAGTGGCTAAGTAAGCCCTTCGGCTAAGGGGCAAGCACATCCAGCAGGTTTGGCTGTGATTATCTATTTTATGGAGAACTTGTAGAGTAGTGTTGGCCCAATGCTGGAGTCAGGAATTGGCAAGCATATGATTGAGGGCTGAAAGTTTCAAATCTTGGTAGGCTGCCAAGGGAGTGGTCGCCTTTATGGCTTGTATTACCCTATCCTGGGTATCCTTTATAACTTTTTGAAGGGCCCTCTCTTCCACCCCTCCCCCATCTGAGATCCCCCATTGAGGAAGGTACGTGTAGCAAGCTTGTTTCCCTCTCTGAAGGCCTTTGTTGTGACATGGGTTCCTGACATTTTGGGTCATCTCTATGGTTTAATACTTAGTCCTTGTAGCACCGGGTGACTGACAGAAAGTGGGTGTTTCTCCCTTGTAGCAATCTTTGTGGAAGGAGGTGAAGGTGCTGAACGCCCTTGACTCCCTTATTGTCATATAACAATACTGGGGGCAAAGTTTGTAAGTGGAAGTTGTGAGGGTGAGAGAGTTTATCATAGTATATAGGCAATACTTAATAATCCTCCCATAAAGAGGAAGTATGTGAGACCCAGCACGTATCTTTTGTCTCATGTCCAGCTTGTTGGTGCAGTCTTTAACAGCCCAACAGTAAGAAGTAAGATCAGGGCTATGACACCAGTAAGGGGCAAGGGCTGGCAGACTTTCATCCAAACCCTTGGGCTAGGTTCAAGCATTGATTCCTCAAGCTTCTGCCATGCACAGGTCAGCCAGCTTCTGGGGTGTGGCTGGAGCAGGGCTGGAGGTCTCAGGAGCCAGTTTCCCTTTTGAGGGTCAGTTTAAGTGGGTTGACTGGATCTGAATCACTTCGCCAGGTTGTGGGTTCTTCTGCAATGGCCTTCTTAACTCTGGAGTGATGGACCCATGGGGTAATACCTGAAACTTTAAAGGCTGTAGGAGTTGTTAGAATAACAGTATGAGGCCCAGACCACCGTGGTCTAAGAGGTTCCCTCTTCCAATCTTTGACCCACACAGAGTCTCCTGGCTAAAAGGGGTGAACTTGGGTCTCTAAGGAAATTGGGGCTCTCTCTATGGTGTATTTCTGTAACTTATTTAGGACTGCCTCCAAGGTCTGGAGCTGTTCTCTTATTCCCTTCTCTCCAATCTGGTGTACGTCTCCTGAGAGTTTTCCTAAACATGGGGGGGTTGCCCATATAATAACTCAAAAGAGGATAATCCCAGTGCCCCAGGCATGCATCGGGCATGCAGAAGGACCAGCAGCAATAAATCTGCCAATGGGAGATTAGTCTCTTGGTGGAACTTAGCCAGGGTTTCCTTGAGGGTGCAATTCATTCGCTCTACTTTCCCTGAGCTCTGGGGTCGTTAAGCAATGTGCAGTTTCTAGGTAATGTTGAGGGATTTTGTTAGGGTTTGTATAATGTCTGCCACAAATTCAGGTCCATTATCACTGTGTATGGTTAAGGGTAGACCAAACTTAGGCAAAATCTCCCATAGAAGAGCTTTGACAACCTTGCGACTTTGTTCCATTCTGGTCAGGAATGTTTCGACCCATCCCGAGTATGTGCAGATTATTACAAGAAGGTACCTGAACCCTTTATCTGGTTTTATTGGTAAAGTCCACCTCTAAGTCTTCGAAAGGGGCAGCCTGTATCCTTTGTGTGCCAGGCGGGGGCCATGGAGCAGACCAAGCATTGTTTTTGGCACACGTTACACATTGTTCACTGACAGCTCGGCATAATGTTGGCAGCTGGCTAATATAATAGTTCTTTTTGAGGAGGGCCTTTAGTGCAGTTTTTCCTAGGTGGGTGAGTTGGTGATATTCCTTTACTAAGTGTTTCCCCATAGACGACGGGACACAGATGTGTCCATTTGGCATGATCCACCATCCCTCTTTGCTTACTATGCCCCTTCCTGTGGAGGCCCAGCTTCTTTCTCTGTGTACAGGGGTGGAGAGGCTTCCCTCTGGGACACAAGAGTCATAGTGTAGGTAGGAGCTTCACCTGGGTCACCACAAGTGGCCGCTCTGGCTGTTTTGTAGGCCAGGCGATTTCCTTGAGTTATGGGGTCGTCTCCTTTCTGATGTTCCTTACAGTGTAGGATAGCTACCTTGTCTGGCAGCCATACGGCCTCAAGAAGCTTTAGTATTTCTTCTTTGTTTTTGATAGTTTTCCCTACAGCAGTAAGGAGGCATCTTTCTTTATAGATGGCCCTGTGTACATGCACAGTAGTGAAAGCATACAGAGAATCAGTATAGATGTTAACTCGTTTACCTTTGCTAAGGACGAGGGCTCAGGTTAAGGTGTACAGTTCACCTCGTTCTGCCAACCATCCTTCCGGCAATGCCTTGGTTTACAGAACTTCGGTGGTTGTGGTTACCGCATATCCTGCTCTTCGGCTGCCCTCTTATAAATAGATGCTCCCATCGCTGAACAGAATGATCTCTGGACTTGTTATAGCCTTGTCTTGGAGGTCTGGGCGGCTGGCATGGACTTCATCCACTACTTTGGAACAGTCATGGTCGGGTTCTCCCTCTTCCGTGGGAAGGAAGGTGGCCGGGATTAGTGTTCTTACTGTTTCAAGAGTGACCATTGGGTTTTCATAGAGAAGGCCTTGGAATTGTGTCAGCAGAGAACTGGAGAGAAAACAATATCCTTGGGTGCTCATGAGGGACATGACTGCATGTGGGACCTTAACATTAAATGTTTGTCCCAGTGTGAGTTTGTCTGCCTCCTTGATGAACAGGACTGTGGCTTCCAGCACTCTGAGGCACGGTGGTCATCCTGAAGCTACAGGATCAACTTTTTTTGACAGGTAGGCCACTGGCCATTGCCAAGGCCCCATGCTCTGATTGAGCACTCCAAGGGTTATTTTGTCCTTTTCATGTATGAAGAGGTTAAAGGCCTTTCTATTCCAGGCAAACCCAGGGCTGGGGCTCGTCCCAGAGCCAACTTTATTTCTGTGAAAGCAGCCCTTGCCTCCTCAGTCCATGCTAGGGGCTCCCAGTCTGTCCCTCCCTACAGGTCATATAGTGGCCTTGGTATGGCTAAGAATCTGGGAATCCAAATGCGACAGAACCCTGTGGCCCCTAAAAATTCATGCAAGCCTCCTTTTGTTTGGGGCTGTGGAAGTCTGGTGATAACTTTCTTCCTTTCTGGTCCTAGTTCTTTTTCCTTTTGTGAGCAGGAAGCCTAAGTATCAGACTTGCTGCTGACAAATCTGTGCCTTTTTCCAAGAGGCCGGTACCCAGAGTAGGATAGGAGCTGCAGGAGGGCCTTGGTACCTTTCATACAGTCTTCTTGGGTGTCTCTGGAAAAGAAGAGGTTGTCTACATATTGGAGGAGGATACACCCTGTGGTTTCCCTCAGAAAGTCGGTGAGGTCTGCAGCTAGTGTTTCCCCCAAAAAAGTGGGCGAGTTTTTAACACCTAGGGGAAGTTGTGTCCAGGTCAGCTGCATGTGGCACCGTGTAACAGGCTCAATCCAGTCAAAGGCAAACAATGGTTGATTTTGAGGAGTCAGGCATTGGCAGAAGAAAGCATCCTTTAGGTTGAGGCATGTAAACCATCTGGCTGACTCCAGAATTTGACTGAAGAGAGTATACGGGTTCGGAACCACTAGGTGTAAGGAAACAGTCACTTTGTTAATGGCCCTCAAATCCTGTACTGGTCGGTATCCTCCTCCTGGCTTCTTGACTGGCAAGAACAGGGTATTACAAGCCAATTGACACTCAATTAAAATACCTGCTTCTCTGAGCTTGGTCAGGTGCTCTTGTATACCCATTCTAGCCTCAAGTGCAAGGGGGTACTGCCTTTGTCTCTGAGGTTGGGCTCCAGGGATCAGGTCAACAATGACGGGGGGAGGCCGATTCCAAGCTAGTCCAGATGGGTTATCTTCAGCCCATATGGAGGGGAATGTAAGCCTGAATTATGAAGGGCTACAGGGTAAGGTCTGGGCACAGAATAGTCTCCATTCTTCTTCCCTTGTCAGGGTAATCGCCAAGATCAGGTTTTCTTTCTGCCTTGGGTTTAATTGGAGGCCAGTGTGTCCAGTGGGTTCAAAAGTTATCTGGGCCCCAAGTTTGAAGAGATCCTTGCTTAGGAGAAGAATAGGGCAGTCAGGTAAGTAGAGGAACTCATGCTGGACGTTGTGACCCCCAAGTTCACATTGTTGAGCTTGACAGAAGGGTTGCTACATCACCCGTGTCCCAGTATCCCAAAATATGTTTGCCATCTTTTGGCTTAATGGCACCATTGGGGAAGTAACAAGGGAGTATTCAGCCCCAGTGTCAACCATGAAAATTATTGTTCGGCCCCCTGCCTTCATTTTGACTGTGGGTTCATGGGGGCCAAGAAAGAAAGAGCCTGGTCCTCCTCAGTCTGATTCTACCCCAGCCAAACCAATGAGGTTCTTGCCTTGAGGTTCCTCCTGATATCAGCTGGGTTTTGAGGGCCCCTTCCAATTTGGACATTCATTCTTCCAGTATCCCTTCTCTTTGCAGTATGCACATTGGTCTCTTGCTAAGGGGGCTCTGGGCTTCCCCCTTTTGGTGGTTGGGGTCTTCCCATCTTTGCAGTGTCTGTTTCTTTTAGTGCTGATGAGAGAAGGGTGGCCTTCTTTTTTAGTCTTCTCTCCACTTCTCTTTCAGCTGCGACTTCTCAGTTCATGAAAACTTTATGGGCGACCTCTATCAGCTGAGTGATATTCATCCCGGAAAGCCCTCCTGCTTCTGGAGTTTTTTTCTGATATCAGGGGCAGCCTGTGCCACAAAGGAGGTATTTAGCATCTGTTGACTTTCTGGTGCCTCGGGGTCAAATGGGGTGTATACACAGTATGCTTCACATAATTTTTTACAGTAGTCTCTGGGAGACTCCCCAGGATGCTGTGTGACTGATGATATTTTAGTCATGTTCATGGGCTTTTTGGCTCCAGCTTGAACTCCCCAAAGGAGGGCTTTCTGGTATCTTCAGTTGTGGGTCTGTCCTTCTTCTGTGGTGAAATCCCAATTTGGGCATTCTTGAAGCCTGGAAGCTTGAGCCCATACAGCAGGGTCATTGATCCCCAGAGGTGTGTGTTCTTCTAGGTATTGTTGTGTTTCTCTCATTCTTCTTCTTTCTTCTGTATTAAACAGAGTACAGAGTAAATGTTGACAATCTTCCCAAGTTGGTCAGTGAGTCTGGAAGAGGGACTCCATCAAGTCAACCATTGCCTGTGGCTTTTCAGAGTATGATGAAGTGTTGTGTTTCCAATTGAGGAGGTCGGTTGTAAAGAAAGGTTGATAATACATCATGGAAAGGCTGGGCTGGACTGTTCCATCCTCATTCTGTCTTTCAGGCTCTCTCGTCTCCCTTACAGACATTTGGAGAGCGTTAGGTCTGGGTCTGGGACACAGTCTGGTTGCTGGCCCCTGTGGGGGAGGGTTCTCTGGGTCCAAGAGGGGAGGGGAGATGGGCGGTACTGACTGCCAAGGGGACTGCAGTGGCAGTGTTGGCACCAATTGCAGCCATGGAGGTGGAAAAACAGATGGGGGAGGAGTTTCAAGCTCAGGGGGATGGAGGAGGGAGCTTGACAAGTCATAAGGAGGTGGAAAGACAATATTTTTCTCCATGTCTCCTTTAAATATTAAAGGAGCAGTGCGTTGCTTCTTTGCCTCCCTGGGTGAGCCTCCAGTTAAAGTGGCTAAAACCTTTGCCTACCTCTGTTTGCTAAGGATGAATCACACCCAAGGCAGGGGGTTTCAGGCAATTTCAAGCCAGGAGTGATATATGGAAATTGATCAGGGTGGCCTGGGTTCCCAGTGACTATTAGCGAAACCCAGTGCACTATTTGAGCATCTAATGTCCCTTCTGGGGGCCATCCTACACTGAATATGGGCCATTCTAGTTCACAAAATGTCCTTAACTTCCTGGGTGTCATTTTCACCCCATAATCGCCTGAAAATTCCTTTTTAAATTTTTGAGCATGACTTCTAAAATCGTAGGCTTACTCTGTTTTGATCCCATTATTAATTTCTTTCTCGTGTTCAGTGTCGCAAAGACAAAGGGAGGGTATCCCCTCAGATGAGAGGACCAATCAGATACTCCTCTGGTCACATTCGCGAGGGAAACTTTAGGTGAGGTTTGGCCGTAGTGGACTCAGCTTTGTGACTTGTGATTGGAATATGATCTGATACTGCCCTAGCCCTTATACTCTCACCAGAACACAAGAGAGCCCATTCAGACTTCACAGCCTTTTGGGGACCTTAAGGGTGCCCATCCGTGAAGACACAAACTCAAACTCGGCTGGCAAGCCTGGCCGAGCTGCACATTCACACACACACACACACACACACACACTTACACACACACACCAGAGTCTATTACATTCCCTCCCACAAAATTTTCTACCTGTGAGACCTATTGAGGCCTCCAGGGATTGATCAGGTCCCCCTTCCACCCTTTTGGGTGGGCCTTCTTTGGGGTCCCAGCCTTACCGGTTCCGACATCGGGTCCAGGTCCTCATCTACCAGGTCTCTTTGAGTATGGCAGGAACAACGGAGCGGGGCCTGCCTGAGGCAACTGAGAAGGAAATGGACTATGGAAATTCAGGCAGGGCATGTGCCTTCTCCCTTGTGATCCCTCGCTCCTTCACCACCTTGCCGTTCTCTCAAACCTGTGGCAACAATAGGCCAGCGTGGTTGGGTTTCCAGGTCAGGGAACCAAGTATGTTAGGGAACCAGGCTGGAATGCTGGTGGAAAAACCAAGGGACACTGGGAGATCTTGGTGTATCAGAGATTTATTTAACACCAGCAGGCTCAGAGGAAACTGTTTCTCCAAAGTTCTGATCACTGAATGCAAGTGGAGAGGGTAATTTATAGTCATCAGCTTCCATATTCGTGGGGGTTTTCACGCATGCAGCAAACAAAGGAAGAAGAACCCGGAAGAGGCGTCTCTAAGCTAGAGACCAGAGTCTGTTTTAGCACTGTTGGCCATCTTTGATGTACTTTATTCACTTCTCCAACAATTACAAATATTCAAATTTTATTTATTCAACCGAGGTGGCAATAAAAATCCTAAAGGTGAATGTATAGCATTATATAGTTGTTACCAAAACCTATCTCCTTTAACATTGAGAAGTTTTAACTAAGTAATCAAAGACCTGATAAAGATGAAACCTAGAACTTTGGTTTTCCTGGAAGACAAGCCTTTGTTTGCATTGTCTTATCAAGAGCAGATCAACAGTCCAAGAAAACTTGTCATTTTAGCAGAGAGAAAAGCAGAATCTCAAACAGATACCAGTGTACTTTTAAAATTCCATTCATCTCAACCTTAGTCCATCCTGAGCACACATAAAATTTATTTCCAAAGATTTCCCTTCATGAACTTTCGACAACTTTTCTTTGCCTTTGAACTTTGTCTCAAAGCCATTTCTCTCCAAATAACCAGTATCATTTAGGGCAAAATTACTTTCTTCTATCCTCAACAAAAATGTATTTTCATTAAAAAAAATAACATTTACTTATTATTGAGAGACAGAGAGTGACAGAGCATGAGCATGGGAGGGGCAGAGAGAGGAGGAGACACAGAATCCGGAGCAGGCTCTAGTCTCTGAGCTGTCACCACAAAGCCCAATGTGGGGCTCGAACGCACAAACCACAAGATCATGACCTGAGTCAAAGTTGGATGCTTAACCAACTGAGACATCCAGGCGCCCCATGTATTTTCATTTTTTTATATCTTTCTTACATACCTATTACTTTCCTACATACAAGGTTGCTTTTCTTATTTCCATCAGTCTTAAGTACACTTAGCAGAATTTTTACTCTTAGGAAACCTTAGTCTCCACTTGAGGACTGAGTAACCAACTGAGAGGTGTTTACACCGGAATTTTCTTAGTAGATTTATGAACCAATTAAGTACAAAGCACGTTTTCCAATAGGTCCAAATAGCCTTAATTTCTCTGCAATAAGAAGTTAAAAACACAAACTTATGTTCAGTAATCAAAACTTTAGCAATTCATTCTATTTGGAAAAGACCTAGATGTCCAAGAGGGTGCACTTTACTCCTTGACCTTGAGGATGGAAGGAGGAGCCAATGGTACCTGAGGCACTGAGGAGGGCATAGGAACCAGTTATGTAGACCACTCTCAAGTTGGTGCAGAAACAGCAGGGGGAGGGGAAGGCAGAATAGGAAAGGTGCCAATAGAAGGCAGAGAAGGAAAACCTAAATCAAAACCTTAATTCAGAGAGAGGAACAGACACCATGTTTTTTTTGTTTGTTTGTTTTTGTTTTTCCATGAAAGTGGAAATATGGAGTCCACATCAGGCCAGAGAAGACCGGGAATTTCCCTGAAACAAATGGAGTTTCAGCAACTGCTTGGGAACATTCGTTAAAGTCCCCATCCCGAAGTAGACTAACCAAAGTGGGTTCCAATTATAGCTGTTAACCTGGGAAATGAGGGAAAATCCCTCACATCTATTAGGCAGAGGAACAGGGAGAGAGAGAGAGTCAGTGTCCCCTTCATTCTGATTCTATCTCAGCCAGACCAGTAAGATCCCCTTCTCGAGGTTCCTCCTGATATAGGCTGGGTTTCTGAGACTTTCCCTGGTTGAAACATTTATTCTTTTAATGTCTTTTCTCCTTGCAGCAGGCTCTTTGACCTCTTGCTAAGGAGTTCCTGGGCCTCCCCCCTTTTGGCAGCTAGACCTTCCCCATCCTTTTGTCATGGCTCTCTTGTGCCTCGGGTGCAAACAAGGTGTAAGCCTTGCATAGTTCCTCATAATAATCCCTGGGGGAATCCCCTTGCTGCTGGGCATATTCATGGGCTTTCCAGCCCCTGCTCTGATCCCCTGGAGGAGAGCCTCTTGGTACCAGCAGATGTGGACCGGCATCTGGAGAGCATCTGCGCCTGGACAAGGGCACAATCTGGCCGCTGGTCCTTGTGGGGGAGGATTCTCTTGGTCCTGGAGGGGAGTAGAGATGGGCGGCACATCCGGGGCTGGAGGAGAGACAGACGGGGGAGGAGTTTCAAGCTCAGGGGCAGGGGAGAGGGATTCCGGTGAGTCATAAGGTGGCAAAAAGATGGGATCTTCGTCCAGGTCTCCTGCAAATATTAGGGGAGCGGTGGGTTTCTTCTTTGGTTTCTTGGGTGAGTCTCCGGATAAGGCAGCTAAAACCTTTGCCTGGCCCTGTTTGCTATGGATTAATCATACCCAAGTGGAGGATCTCAGGCAATTTCAAGCCAGGAGTCGATGCATGGAAATGTATCAGGGTGACCTGGTCTCTGGAGACAACATGCCAGATGTAGCGGACCATTGGGACATCCAAAGTTCCCTCAGAGGGTCCTCCTACACCAAAAGTGGGCCATTCTAACTCACATAGGGTACTTAATGTGCCAGGAGTTATCTTCATTCCATAGTCTCCCAAAAACCCCTTCTTTGCTCTGTCCCAACTCCATAATGCTCCCCTGAGGTGGAGTCACAAAGACAGACAGAATGAAAGGGGTGCCTTCTCTAATGAGGAGACCAGTCAGATGCCCATCTGGCCATATCCCGAAGGAACTTAGGTGATGCTTAGCCATAGCGGTCTCAACTTTGTGACTTATGATTGGAAACTATTCCAATGCCACCACAGACTGTGTACCATTCACCATGGAATGGCAGACAGACCCACTGAGACTTCGTGGACTTTTGGGGACCTTAAGGGTACTCGCCCATGGAGCCACAGAATCGAACTTGGCAGGCAAGCTAGAATGAGTCGCACATTCACACTCACATATATACCAGAGGTTATTACATTCCCTGCCAAAGAATTCCTACCTGTGAGACCTCTGAGGTCTCTGGGGAGTGATCAGGTCCCCCTTCCACTCTCGCAAGTGGGCCTGATTAGATTGGGTCCCAGCCTTACCGGTTCCAAGGTCAGACCCAGCTCCCCACCTACCAAGTCTTCTGGAGTCTGACAGGAATGGCGGAGCAGATACTGCCTGAGGCAACCAGGTGGGAGACTGCTGAAATTCAGGCAGGGGGCGCCTTCTCCCTTGCTATTCCTTGTTCAGTCACTGCCTCGCTGTTCTCCCAAACTGGTGGCAAAAATGGGCCAGCCTGGTTGGGTTTCCCGGTCACAGAACCAAGTATGTTATGGAACAAGGCTGGAATGCTGGCGGAAAAACCAAGTGGCAATGGGAGATCTTGGTGTATCGGAGATTTATTTAACATCTGTGGGCTCACAGACTATTTCTCCAAAGATCTGAGCCCCGAATGAAGGGGGGAAGGGTAATTTATGGTTGTCAGCTTCCAT
The DNA here is from genome assembly GCF_016509475.1 of Prionailurus bengalensis. Lineage (NCBI taxonomy): Eukaryota > Metazoa > Chordata > Mammalia > Carnivora > Felidae > Prionailurus > Prionailurus bengalensis. Next base: position 79,924,726 of record NC_057361.1, on the reverse strand, counting down.
ATCTGTGGCGGGCTTTTTGCACGCGGGGCTAACAGGGCAAGAAGAACCTGGAAGAGGGCTGTCTAAGCTAGAGACCGGAGTTTCTTTTAGTCCCATTGGCCATCTTATGGTGTAAGACTTTATTCATTTACCCAACAACAGAACCTACTGTTACAGGATTCTTTACCTCAATATCCAGAGTTCATTTTCTCACCCCTTTGAAGAATGAAGAGGTGGACACAGAGTGAAATGAGCAGCAAGCAAGAGTTTTATTGTATAGAGTCAGAAAGTACAAAAGCTCTCTTTGCAGAGAGGGGGCATTCAGGGTTTTTGTTGGCACACTTCTATTCCCCCTTTTTTCTTCACAGGTTTTAACCTTATTGGCTTGATAACTCAATGTGCTGGGTTGTTTATTCCTGATGGGCTCAATTTCATGAGTCAGATTATGGTCATACCTTCCCTTGTCTCTCACATAATTTTTATGGTTTATTTATTTTAGTCAGGTATTTTGTCAAATTTCTCAGGGGAATCTTACAGGGAGTAGATGGTGTTTGTTACATTCTTAAAAGGAACCTTAAGCCTGTGGGAGTTTGCTCCTGGTCAGGTGTTTCCAGCATTGTTTTAAAATATGTGTTTTTCCCACCCAGGGACCTCAGGTCCTTACCTTCCCTATTTAACACTATCTTCCCCTATCATACTACCAAGACGAAATTACTGAAGAGATAAAAAAAAAAATGGGAACAAACATATAACAAATAAGGAGATTGAATCAGCAATCAAAACTTGTCAACAATAAAAGTCCAGGACCAGATGGTTTCACTGGAGAGTGCTGACAAATATTCAAAAAGAAAATGCCAATCCTTCTCAAGCTCTTCCAAAAATTTGAAGAGGAAGAAAAACTTCCAAACTCATTTATGAGGCCAGCATCAGACTTATACCAAAGCCAGAGATGGATACTATAAGAAAATTACAGGCCAATATCCCTGATGAATATACCCCCAAATATTGTCAAAAAACTACAAATTGAGTTCAACAGCACATTAAAAGTATCAAACACCGTGACCAAGTGAGATTTATCCTGTTATGCAAGGACGATTCAACATACAATAATCAATCAGTAAGATACATCATAGTAAAAGAACAAATGACAAAAACACACTGATCATCTCAATAAAGTAAAAAAAATTATTTGCAAATTTCAACACATATTTTACATAAAAACCCTCAAACAACTTTATATGAGAGGAGATTAGCTTAACATACCAAAGGTCACAGGAAATGCTAATATCATAATGAGGTGACAACTGAAGGCTTTTTCTTAGGATCAGGAACAACTCAAGGATACTGTGTCTTACACTTTTTTTTTTAAACAAAATACTGGAAGTCTTAGCCAGTGCAGTCAAGAAAAAGACATAAAAGGCATCTAAATTGGAAAGGGAAAAATAAATTATCTCTTTCAGCTGATGTTATATACAGAAAATACTATTTTTTTCATTTTTTTTAAATTTATTTTCAAGTTAGCTAATATACAATATAGTCTCGGCTTCAGGAGTAGATTCCCTTCATTCATTACTTACATATAACACACAGCGTTCATCCCAACGTGTGCCCTCCTTAATGCCCATCACCCATTTTCCCCACCCCCTGAGCTCCCCCACCCCCATCACCCTTCAGTTTGTTCTCTGTATTTAAGAGTCCCATTAGTTTGCATCCCTTTCTGTTTTTATCTTATTTTTCCTTCTTTCATCTGTTAAGTTTCTCAAATTCCGTATATGAGTGAAATCACATGATATCTGTCTTTCTCTTGCTGACTTATTTTGCTTAGCATAATACCCTCCAGTTCCATCCACATTGTTGCAAACGGCAAGATTTCATTCTTTTTCATTGCCAAGTAGTATTGCAATATACCACTTTCCCTTTATCCATTAATCAATTGATGGACATTTGGGCCCTTTCCATAATTTAGCTATTGCTGTTAGTGCTGCTGTAACATTGGGGTACATGTGTCCCTATGAATCAGCATTCCTGTATCGTTTGGATACATTCCCAGTAATGCAATTGGCGAGTCATAGGGTAATACTATTTTTAATTTTTGAAGAACCTCCACACTGTCTTCCAGAGTGGCTGCACCATTTTGCATTCCCACCAACAATGCAAGAGGGTTCCCCTTTCTCCATATCCTTGCCAAAATCAGTTGTGTCCTGAATTAATTTTAGCCTTTGACTAGTGTGAGGACATATCTCAATGTGGTTTTGATATGTATTTCCCTGATGATGAGAGATGGTGAGCATCTTTGCATATGTCTGTTTGGCACCTGGAGGTCTCCTTTGGCAAAGTGTCTATTCATGTCTTTTGACCCTTTCTTCAGTGGATTATTTGTTTTTCTGGTGTTGAGTTTGGCATGTTCCTTATAGGTATTTTATATTGACCATTTATGCAATATGTAATTTGCAAATATCTACTTACATTCCATCAGTGGCCCTTTACTTTTGTTATTTCTTTTTCTGTGCAGAAGCCTTTTACCTTGATGAGTTCCAAAAGTTTTTTTTCCCCCTTGTCTTCAGAAACATGTCAAGTAAGAAGTTGCTGCAACAGAGGTCAAAGATATTGCTGCCTGTTTTGTCCTCTAGGATTTTGATGGTTTTTTGCCTCACATTTAGGTCTCCCATCCATTTTGAATTTATTTTCATGTATGGTGTAAGAAACATGGTCAGGTTAATTCTTGTGTATGTTGCTGTCCAGATCTCCCAGCACCATTTGCTAAAGAGACTGTCTTCTTTTCCATTATACACTCTTTCCTGCTTTGTCGAAGATAAGTTGGCCATACATTTGTGGGTCCATTTCTGGGTTCTCTATTCTATTCCAGGGGTCTATATGTGTGTTTTTGTGCCTATACTATACTGTCCTGATGCTTACAGGTTTATAATAAAGGCTAAAATCCAGGATTGTCGTGCCTCCAGTTTTTGTTTTCTTTTTCAGCATTACATTGGCTATTTGGGGTCTTTCTGATTCCATATAAATTTTAGGATTGTTTGTTCTAGGTCTATGGAGGATGCTAGTATTATTTTAATGGGATTGCTTTGAATGTGTAGATGCTTTGGGTACTATTGACATTTTAACAATATTTGTTTTTACAATCCATGAGCATGGAATGTTTTTGCATTTCTTTGTGTCTTCAATTTCTTTCATAAGCTTTCAATAGCTTTCAATATATAAATATTTAACCTTTTCGGTTAGGTTTATTCCTAGGTTTCTCATGGTTTTAGCTGCAATTGCAAATGGGATAGACTCCTTGATTTCTCTTTCTGCTACTTCATTGTTAGTGTGTAGAAATATAACCAATTTCTCTACATTGATTTTATGCATTGTGACTTTCCTGAATTCGTGTATCAGTTCTAGCAGGTATTTTCTGTGGAATCTTTCAGGTTTTCCACATAGAGTATCATGTCATCTGCAAAGAGTAAAAGTTTGACTTCTTGGCCATTCGGTGATTTAATTTGTTTTGTTATCTGATTGCTGAGGCTAGAACTTCCAAAACTATGTTAACGAACAGTGGTGAAATTGGACATTACTGTCCTATTCCTGATCTCAGGGAGGAAGCTCTGTTTTTCCCCATTGAGGATAATATTCACTGTGGACCTTTCATATATGGTTTTTACAATGTTAAACTATGTTCCTTCTATGCAGACTTTCTTGATTACTAAGAAAGAATGCTGTATTTTGTCAAAAGCTTTTTCTGCATGAATTGACAGGACCATACAGTTCTTATTCTTTCTTCTACTAATGTGATGTGTCATGTTGATTGATTTGTGAATAGAACCAGCCCTGACGCCCAGGAATGTATCCCACTTGATCATAGTGAATAATTCTTTTAATATACTGTTGAATTCGATTTGCTAGCATCTTGTTGAGAAGTTTTGCATCCATGTTCATCAGGCATATTGGCCTGTAATTCTCCTTTTTAGTGGGGGTCTTTGTCTGGTTTGGGAATCAAGATAATGCTGGATTCATAGAATGAGACTGGAAGCTTTCCTTCTGTTTCTATTGTTTGAAACAGCTTGAGAAGAATAGGTATTAACTCTGCTTTAAATGTCTGGTAGAATTCCGCTGGGAAGCCATCTGGCCCAGGACTCTTATTTGCTGGGAGACTTTTGATAACCGATTCAATTTCTTCCCTGGTTTTAGGTCTGTTCATATTTTCCATTTCTTTGCATTTGAGTTTTGGTAGTGTGTGAGTGTCTAGGAGTTTGTCCATTTCTTCTAGATTGTCTAGTTTGTTGGCATATGATTTTTCATAGTATTCTTTAATAATTGTGTGTATTTCTGTGGTGTCGGTTGTGATCTCTCCTCTTTCATTCGTGATTTTATCTATTTGGGTCCTCTCGCTTTTCTTTTGGGAAGTCTGGTTATGGGGTTATTAATTGTTTCTTCTTTCAAAAAACCAACGCTTAGATTCATTGATCTGTTCTACTGTTTCTTTTGGATTCTTTAGTGTTTACCTCTGCTCTAATCTTTATTATTTCTGTTCTTCTCCTCGCTTTGGGCTTTCTTTGCTGCTGTCTTTCTAGCTCCTTTAGGTGTGACATTAGGTTGTGTATTTGCGACCTTTCTTGCTTCTTGACACAGGCCTGAATTGCAAGGTATTTTCCTCTTAGGACAGCCGTTGCTGCATCCCATAGGGTTTGGACTGTAGTGTTTACATTTTCATTTGCTTGCATATATTTTTAAATTTCTTCTTTAATTTCCAGGTTGGCCCATTCATTCTCTAGTAGGATGTTCTTTAACCTCCATGTATTTGGGGGCTTTCCAAATTTGTTCTTGTGGTTGATTTCAAGTATCATAGCATTGTGATCTGAAAATATGCATGGCATGATCTCCATCCTTTTATACTTGTTGAGGGCTGTTTTGTGACCCAGTATGTGATATAGTTTGGAAAATGTTCCATGTGCACTCAAGAAGAATGTGTATTCTGCTGCTCTTGGATGTAAAGTTCTGAATATAGCTATTAAGTCCATCTGGTCCAATGTGTCATTCAGAGCCGTTGTTTCCTTATTGATTTTATGCCTAGATGATCTGTCCTTTGCTGTCAGTGTATTAAATTCCCCTACAATCACGGTATTATTGTCTATACATTTATTTACGTTTGTGATTAATTGATTTATAGATTTCAGTTTCTTCACATTGGGGGCATAAACATTTGCACTTGTTAGCTCTTCTTAATGGATAGACCCCTTAATTATGACATAATGCCCTTCTTCATCTCCTGTTACAGTCTTTGTTTTAAAATATTGTTTGTCTGATATAAGTATGGCTACTCTGGCTTTCCTTTGACATCCATTAACATGATAGGTGGTCCTCCATCACCTCACTCTCAGTCTGCAGGTGTCCTCAGGTCTAAAATGAGTCTCTTGTAGGCAGCATGTAGAAGGACCTTGTGCTTTTCTTTTCTTTTCTTTTCTTTTCTTTTCTTTTTTTTCCCATCCATTCTGATACTCTATGTCTTTCGACTGGGGCATTTAGTCCATTCACATTCAGAATGATTATTGAAAGATATGGATTTAGAATCATTGTGTTATCTGTAGGTCTTGTGTTTGTGGTGATGTCTCTGGCCCTTTGTAGTCTTTTCTACTTCCCACTCACAGAGTCCCCCTTAGGATCCTCTGCAAGGCTGGTTTAGTGGTCATGATTTCCTTTAGTTTTTGTCTGTCTTGGAAAGCCTTTATCTGTCCTTCTATTCTGAGTGTCAGCTTTTCTGGCTAAAGGATTCTTGGCTGCAAATTTTTCCTATTCAGTACATTGAATATTTCCTGCCACTCCTGTCAGGCCTGCCAAGTTTCAGTGCAAAGGTCTGCTACTACCCTCATGTGTCCACCCCTGTAGGTTAAGGCATATTTTCCCCTAGCTGCTTTCAGAATTCTGTCTTTATCCTTGTATTTTGCCGGTTTCATTATATCTCGTGGTAATGATCTGTTTTTGTTGATTCTGAAGTGAGTTCTCTGTTTCTCTTGGACTTGGATCTCTGTTTCCTTCCCCAAGTTAGGGAAGTTCTCAGCTGTAATTTATTCAAATAAGCCTTCTGCTCCTTTCTTTGTCTTCTTCTTCTTCTGGAACTCCTATGATACAGATATCGTTTCATTTCTTGGAATCGCTGAGGTCTCTAATTCTCCCCTCATGGTGTAGTAATTTCTTTTCCCTCTTTTTTTTTCAGCTTTATCATTTTCTATAATTTTATCTTGTATTTCACCTATGCTCTCCTCTCTTTCCATCCTCACTCTCACTGTATCTAGTTTATTTTATATCCCGTTTGTATCATTTCTTAATTCATCATGACTATTTCTTAGATCTTTGTTCTCTGCAGCAATAGATTTTAGGCTGTCTTGTAGTCTTTTTTCAAGCCCAGCTATTAGTCTTGTGACTGTTATTCTAAATTCTTGTTCACATATATCGTTTATATCTCTTTTGAGCAATTCTCTGACTATCATTTCTTCCCTGGATTTTCCTTTGAGGAGAATTCTTCCGTTTCATCATTTTGGCTACATTTCTGTCTTTTACTTGTTTTTGATAGCTTTTTATGTGTCCTGCACCTGTGAGTACTACTATATTAAAAATGATCATACACTGCCCAGGGATTGGCACTACAGGAGGTGTTTTGGAGTGTGTTTCATGCTCTCTGTTGTTGCATATTTGGCTGCTCTATCCCACTGGTCAGTCCTCTGTAAAGATCATCTTTGCTCATAGTGGTGGAGTGCTTGGACATTCCACCAGGTGTTCTTTGATTTCTTCGTTGAAATAACCCTGAGAAAAAGGAGCGGGCCTTGAACCTGATCCTATACAAAGTGGAAAATGAAAAGGGCTAAAAAAAAATCCCTAAGAGAATCATTCCAAGAAGCTATAAAGCTCAATCTAGATACAGAAATAGGTAATAAAAAGAAGAAGGATATACAGAAAAGTCATAAAAGAATAGGGTAAAAATACCCGATTAGACAAACAGGGAAAACAGATTATAGATGTAGATATAGATATAGATATAGATATAGATATAGATATAGACATATTGATATATATAGATATACAGATATATGGATATAAAGTTATATAGATATATAGATATATAGAAATGGATATATAGATGTAAATATATATTAAGAATATTTATATAAAGAATCTTATATACAATAAGAATTTACCACAAAGAAAGTCAGAAAATATAACCTGATTCCAAATGGAAAAATATAAGCAGGTAGAAAGGCAAAGAAGAGAAAAAAAATAAAGAAAAGTGGACAAAAAAGAGAAATAGATTAACATACAAAATCGATGGACAGTTGTCTGTTGCTGTCTGGAACCAGTGTCTGTACTGGTCTGGAGGAGAGGCCATGTTGCTTGCTTAGTGTCAGTATCACTCCAGTAGATAAGCAATTGCCAGGTACAAGGGGGCGGGGTTTAGTGTAAGCAGGTCTTGCCTCCACTGGTGGCCGCTGTGCTGTTCCCTGAAGCCCCAGCTTATTCATGATGGGGAGAAACATGTCGACATCCCAATCTCTCTTCCCCTGATCAGGTGTCTCAAATCACTCTGTTCAGGCAGATATCACAACAGTACTCTCAGTCAGTTTGCCCTGCTCCACTGTTTCCCCTTGTCTTCTAAGAGCTTGGCTGGGATTAAAAATGTGTTTTAAAGGACCCTACATCGTACAGATTCTGTTTTGATATAGTGCCACTGAGCCCTGCCAGTAAAAGGACTTTGGTGACTCCAGCGTGTTTCGCCATTGGGGAGGCAAACCCTCTTCCCTCACTACTTGATGAAGGGGAATATTCTCTCACAGTTCACCCCTGAGATTGCTACCATGCCCAGGGACTGATTCCCTCCCTCCAGGCACGGGTGCATGGCCAGGTTCAGATCCAGAGAAACTGGTGCACTTTTAAAAATTCCAGTCTCCAGCTCCTGAAGCTATTTGAAAAATAGAAATTGGCCTTCTCCGTATTTCTCATTCCCCAGTCCAGGGTCCGGAGAGGTTTTTCTTTTGCACTAGCATAATACATCAATTCCACAGCCTCTCTTTGTCTCACTTTTGTTTCTCCATAGAAGGTGTTACCTCTCTTCTGGTGCCTATGTCTTTCTATCTCCCCCAATTCGCATACATGCACCTGTGTCCCACCAAGCTGTCTCCCTCCACCTGTGGAGATCATTCTGTTGCTCTTCAGGTTAATTTCCTTGAGAACCCTAATTATTAAAAAAATTAGAAATAATAAACAAATTCCACAAATTATAGGATAGAAAACCAACACAAAACCAGTTCTATTTCTATACACTAAGAACAAACAAATTGAAAAGGAAAGTAAGAAAATAATTTTATTTACAACATTATCAAAAATATGTACAGTACTTAGGAATAACCTTACCCAAGGAGGTGAAAGAAATTACACTGTAAATTACAGAATATTTTTAAATTAAAGAAAACACAAATAAATGCAAAGATATTTCATGTTCATGGATTGGAAGACCTAATATTGTTAAAATGTCTGTGCTACCCAAAGCATTCTACAGATTTAAGGCAATCTTTATCAACATCCCAATAGCATTTTTTGTAGAAATAGGGAAAACAATCCTAAAATTCATATGGAACCACAAAAGACCCTGAATAATCAATATAACCTTAACAAAGAACACAGTTGGAGACCTCACATGTCCTGGCTTTAAAACATACTACAAAACTACAGTAATCAAATGGTATGGAACTGGAATAAAAACAGACACATAGACCAATGGAACAGAATAGAGAGACTGGAAATAAACTCACACAAATATGCTCAATTAATCTCAACAAGAGTACAAAGACTACACAATGGGAAAAGATAGTCTCTTCAACACATGATGTTGGGAAAATTGGACAGCCACATGGAAAAAATAGAATTTGAACCCATATCTTGCACTATACACAAAAACTAACTTAAAATGGATTAAATACTTAAACATAAGACCTGAAACTATAAACTTCGTAGAATAAAACATAAAAATTAATAGTCATATCATTGGTTTTGGCAATGACTTCTTGTATATTGACATCAAAATTGCAGGGAACAAAAGCAAAAAATAAAAATAAATAAATAAAAAAGAAAAAGAAGAAAATGGGAAAGTGGGACCATTTAAATTATGGTCATTATAAACACACACACACACACAGACAAACACAATCACAAGTGTTGATGAGGATGTAGGGAAATTGGAATACTTATACAATGTTGGTGGAGTGTAAAATGGTGCAGTCACCATAGAAAACAGCATGGTGGGTCCTAAAAAGTTAAAACTAGAAGTACCATATGATCCAATAATCCCTCTCATGAGTATTTATCCAAAATAACTGGAAACAAAATCTCAAAGAGATATTTGTAGTCCTATGTGCATTGCTGCAGTATTTACAATAACCAAGAAGTAGAAACAAACTAAATGCCCATCATTGGATGAATGAATAAAGAAAACATGGTGTGTGTGTGTGTGTGTGTGTGTGTGTGTGTGTGTATGCATGTGGGTGTCCATTGAATAATTTTTATTATTCAGTCTTAAAAAAGAAGGGGGGCGCCTGGGTGGCGCAGTCGGTTAAGCGTCCGACTTCAGCCAGGTCACGATCTCGCGGTCCGGGAGTTCGAGCCCCGCGTCGGGCTCTGGGCTGATGGCTCAGAGCCTGGAGCCTGTTTCCGATTCTGTGTCTCCCTCTCTCTCTGCCCCTTCCCCGTTCATGCTCTGTCTCTCTCTGTCCCCAAAATAAATAAACGTTGAAAAAAGAAGGATATTCTGACATATTCTGTAACATGGATGAACCTTAAGGACATTATGCTAAATGAAATAAGCCAGTCACAGAAGAATAATACTACATGATTCCACACATATGAGGTATCTGATATAGTCAAAGTCATAGAAACAAAAGGTAGAAGGCTTATTGGAGGGGGAAACGGTGTATTGCTATTTAATGAGTATAGAGTTTCAGTTATGCAAAGTGAAAAAGTCCCAGAGGTCTGCTGTACAATAATCTACATAAAATTAGCAAAACTTTTCCATGTACTTAAAAACTTATTAAGAGATTAGATCTCATGTTTTTAACATATATTATGTTAATATACTTTTAATATATGTACTTATGCATATATTATTATATGTACATTTATAATGTATACATATATTTTAGAATACATTATATATACCTATGTAATATATTATTATATGTGTGTATATATATATGTGTGTGTGTATATATATATATATATATATTTGGGGGAAGGAGTCAAACTCAATGGAATACATACAGTATGATTCTTTTTATAAGAAGGCCAAGCACAGACAAAACTATGGTGATAGAAATTAGAAAGTGATGGCTTTGGGTTAGAGTGGCAGTGATGACCAAGGAGTGCAGGGAAGAACTTTCTGGGGTAATCATATTTTGAGCAGTAGTTACATGGGTATATAAAACTGCAACAATTCATTGAAATTAACTCTAAGGTTTTTGTATATAAATTATTCCTTAAAAGCAAAATAAACAAATTTTTAATCATTTTTCTTTGCAGAAGTTAAATAAGTTGTTCTTCTTTCTTAGAAAAAATAAATAAATAAGAAAAATAGCTAATGAAAAGTGGTTATAACCGGTGTTTCATCAGATGAAAGAAATGTTATATCTGCTTAAAGGAAAATTGGATGTAAGTTTAAAAAAGCCCAACTGCCTCATATCTCATGGCCTATAAATAGGAATAAAAAGTGGGAAATGGGATTATAATGTTTATTTCAAAAGTTGACCATAAATTTTTGTATAAATAGCCAGTATTACTTTGTGAAATTATCAGAAAATATACATTGAAATAGAATGCATTTTCAGCTAATATCAATAGGTCTACAAACAGTAGGTCTTAAACAAATGGTAGAACCTCGGATAAAAACTGAGAAAGTAGAACTATAGAGTAAGATAAAGTAAACCATGAACACCAGGTCCAAGAAACAGATCAGGGTCAGAAACCAGGAAATATAAGATTAACAAAACTAAAATCCAAAGGCAGGCTCAGGTAGATGTTGAAGTTAAGGTTAAAATTTTTAAAATTAAAAAAGTTGAGGTTTTAAAAAAGGGGGCCAACAGGAAATATTTTACAATACACTTTTCATGCTTATATTAGTAGCTTCACTCTTGGGTATAACTGGAAGAGTAGTACAAAGATCCAGAAAACAGACATAAACTCTGAATGATAGTGATTCAAAAACAGCCAAGGTGCATAACACAAACAGCCATTATTTTAAACCTGCAACTGAAAAACAATCATAAAACTATGTTTATGTTTTGTCTCAAATTCTTTTGGGGGCAAAGAGAAATTTAATAATATTGGTTTGATCACTGGCAATGACTTCTACCAGAGAAGAGCAAAAAGAAATTTCTAATTTTGTGGAAACCATTACTTTATTTGGATAGTTATACCATATAATAACTATATTAGAAAATATGCAGGATACCTATCTATATCTATATGTATTGATACATCAGTACAAGTATATTTATCTTCAAAGTGGCCAGAGATGAAGAATAGCTGCACGGCTTGGTCACCATTTCATCTTGTATTAAATGTAACTCTGTCAGTAGTTAATTGGTCACTTAGCCATTTAAAATAAACTCAAGTTACAATGTCCCCACAGAGTTTGTATGGTTTAAATATGACTTGAACCAAAGATAAAGGTCAACACTTACAAACGATGGAATTTAGGAGGGAATAAAACAAAACAAAACAAAACAAAACAAAACAAAACAAGTTTTATACATGCACATACATGCACAAACCCACCTTTTCCCCACTTATAATACAGGTTTCAAACATTTTAGCTCTGGTTTAAAGTCTCATTCATTAATATATGCCAAGGCAGATATCCATGATTAATATATGTTATAACTTCAGCATTGCAAACACAACTTGTAAATTTTCTCACAGAAGAGTTGTAAGGTAGAACTATACTTTAAAGAAAATGTAGTAGCATATAAGTTTAGTCCTAAAAATATAGTTTTGAATAAAGAGAATTACTGAAGAATTTTATGTTCCACAAAATGAAAAGTTGTTAAAATTTTACTTTTCTATTAGATCATAATACTTTATGTTTTTAGGGTATGTTTTTGATGTGCATTCTTCCTTTTTCTTTTATTGTTCCAGAGTAATATAAAATATGATTATCTAGTCCCTCTACCATTTCCTGTAAGTACAAATCCTTTTTAAAAAGAAAAATAAATATATTATCAAGTTTCTACTTTTGCAGACCCCAGCAGTTTTATTGAACAGCAAATGTTCATTAGTATGCACTGATATGAAGACAATCTTACCGACAATTCCCAGTGTTCCCTCTTTTATAAACAGATTGTTGATGGCTGATGCATAATCCATCTGAGCATTGCAATAAAAAGAAAATATCAAAAAATGTGCATAGGGTTTCATAGAAATGCATGCCAAAATTCCAATTGATGGGAAGAAAATATTCACACGTGCACGCACACAACTATGTTTGTTACTTAGATTTGATTGATGCTGTTTGCAGAAAATTGACTCCTATTGTGTTTGTTATTGAATAGATGTGCCGTAAAGTGGTCTTTATTCAGTTCTCTTAAATGGGGCTCTTTATTCAATCAAATTAAAACTACCATAAGCCATACCAAAGTGATAGTATGGATTTGACAGAGTTCAGCTATCTTACCAATGCCAAGCATCCAGATGAAATGTAGAAGAAATTATGTTCATCATACATATGTTTTACTATTTGATGCCAACCATCCAGGTGTTCTAAATATGTGGATATTTTGGATTCAAATAAAGTAAGTAGAAGGAACCTCTGATAATTCCTGGTAGTTAACTCATTATTGTATCCATTCTTTCAACAAATATTTATTTTGCACCTATTAAATGCAACGTGGTGTGTTGTGTTTCAAAGGAAATGTATGTGTACAAAGATCAGAACCTGTGTTCAAGAAACTTACCATTAGATAGAAGAGACAAAATGTGAACACAAGACAGAATGGAATCTAGGGGTGCCTGGTTGGGTCAGTCGGTTGAGCGTCTGACTTCAGTTCAGGTCATGATCTCCAGGTCTGTGAGTTGGAGCCCCGAGTTGGGGTCTGTGCTGACAGCTCTTAGCCTGGAGCCTGCTTCCAATTCTGTGTCTCCCTCTCTCTCTGCCCTTCCCCCACTCATGCTCTGTCTCTCTCTCTCTCTCTGTCAAAAATAAATAGACATTAAAAAAATTGAAGAATGTAGTCTATACTTTAAGAGGCTGAAAATTGTTATGAGAATTAATAAATATGTTTAATCTGAAATTTGAAAGAGTGGCTAATAGTTTTATAATCAATGACTAAGAATACAATATAAAATATGTAAGCAAAGAAATTTATGGAAGAAAACTTTATGTAAATTCATGAAGAGTTGTAATCCAGAAGAATAGTAATAGATAAAAATGTGAAAGTAGGTTTGATTCATATTGGAAAAGACTTTGAATGTATAATTTGTATTTTATTTTTAAGTGACAAGCCACCATTAAATGTCATGTACTATGCTGAGGAGAGTTTTAGGAAAAAAAATCCTTACATAAGTAATTTTTCTTCCATCTTTAGTTTTTCTGTCTGGCACATGAAAGAGACAGATTTTGTCATCTCTAAGGTTCCTTCAGGGTCTAAAAGATATGAAAAGGTTTTATTTGATCGACAAGAGAATTCCATGCAAGGCTCATAAACATGAGCAAGAGACAATTAAGTACTCTAGAAAGTTGTATGTCATTGATGTGCAAGATGCATTGAATTATGGATATTGTGAATATAGGCAGAGCAGTTAGAGAACCTTTGTGACTGTCTTTGCAGAAACTGATCTGGAATGACAACATTGCAAGTGATAAGGTATAGACATAAAAGACTCTTGGTTTGTTTGTTGATCAGAAAAGTTTACGTGGAATCAATGTATTTTTTAATTTTTTTAATGTTTATTTATTTTTGACAGAGAGAAACAGACCATGAGTTAGGGAGGGGCAGAGAGAGAGGGAGACACAGAATCAGAAGCAGGCTCCAGGCTTCTCTGAGCATCAGCACAGAGCCCAATGTGGGCGTGAACTCACGGATTGCGAGACCATGACCTGAGCCGATGTGGGACGCTCAACTGACTGAGCCACCCAGGTGCCCTGGAATCAATGTATTTTTAATTTTATTTTCAATCAGTCACAGTCAGACCATTTAAAAATTTTATGATGGAGCTTCTAAAGATGCAGAGTAAGGCTCATAATTCCTGTAGAGTTATATGGGAATGTCTAAGGAGCCTTGTTGTGTGCATGTGCGTGTGCGTGTGTGTGATTGTGCGTGTGGAAATTCTATGATGAAAGATACCTTAAGAACAAAGTATTATCACTTTCCATATTTTTGCCATTCACCTTTATTAATGGATATTTCTATGAAAATTGGATTTGATTTATTCCCATGTAAACTACTTAGACTATGTGTGGCAGAACACCTTCTCCATATATATCCAAACTAATTTTAAGCAGAGATGAACATAACACAGTTATAAAATATCAATGATCAATAAAATATGTGTTGATATATTTACTTTTTAATTTTTTAAAGAGTTTTAAAAATATTTTTAATGTTTATTTATATTTGAGAGACAGACAGAGACAGAGCTTGAGCCAAGGAGGGGCAGAGAGATGAAGACAGAATCCAAAGCAGGCTCCAGGCTCAGAGGTGTCAGCACAGAGCCCAATGCAGGGCTTGAACTCACAAACTGTGAGATCATGACCTGAGCCAAAGTCAGACGTTTTAACAGACCTAGCCACCCAGGTGCCCCTAAAGATTTTTTAATGTTTATTTATTTTTGAGAGACAGAGAGAGACAAAGCATGAGTGGGGGAGGGGCAGAGAGAGAGAGGGAGACACAGAACCTGAAGCAGACTTCACACTCTGAACTGTCAGTGCAGAGCCTGAAGCCAGATCGAACCCAAGAACTGTGAGGTCATGACCTGAGCTGAAGTTGGACGTTCAACTTACTGAGCCATCTGGGCACCCCAATATGCTTACTTTTTATATGAAGGTATGTTTTATACTATCCCATTTCCAGTGGGCTACACTTTTGATGTTTCAGAAGGCAAAGAAAGAAAGAAAGAGGAGAAAGAGAGGAGAGAAAGAGAGAAACAAAGAAAGAAAAGTGCTCCATATTAACATGAAAGAAATACCATATGCACTGATTTTAGAAACTGATATATTGGAATTTGAAACTTCAGCCACTGAGTATCTTTGTGCTGAAATTCGCTTTACTTGTCAAAATTAGAGTAATGATATTGTAAAAATGTGTTGTGCGTGTGAAATGAGACATTGAATCAAAGGTCTATTTCACTGGCTGACACATAATACATATAGTAGCTATTATTAAAAGCACTTATAAATACATTTTAGTTTTTAAGTTGTCTTTGCAACTATGAGTCAGTGAAAGAGAAAATATGATAAAAAAGGTATTTAGGAGCAGCGAATGGCCAAAGGACAATTGGTCTTCTAATGTAATTTCCAGAATATTAAAAGGATTGTTGTAAATAGGAGTCAAAGCAGCACCAGGAAGTATTTCTAAAGATTGGCAATAGATTTAATGGTCAATTAACTAATGCTTATACATTAATGCACTTCAAGCCAAGTTTTTGTTCACTATAATCAGACACATTGTCTAGATACTGTACATATTAAATACATATTGTTTAAACAATGTTGCCTATACTGGAAATTATTAATATGATAATACTATAAATTAATGAATATATTACTCTTATGTATACTTGAGTCAACCAAATATGACAGAGATTAATAATTGAGAATCAGCTTTGGCTTTGAATGAAGTAATCTGAAAAAGATAAATAATAAAATATAGAGAAGAGCCAGTTGTTTCAAATTAGATCAAATTATTAGTGTTTGCAGTGAGTACTTATTTGAGTCCTTGGTTATTTGAAGTCAATTTTTGCTCTCAAGAAAGGTATACATAACAGGAGATATATATTAATAAATTAGAAATATCCAGTTCCTTTAAAAAAACCTTTATATATGATAAAATAAAATTTTATATTATTTTTTGAAACATGAAATTCTTGTACTTACTCGCACTTCCTTCTCATGATAACCATGGATTTTTTTTCCTAGTAAGCCTAGAAACCTGAGATCTTTAACCTTTGAACTGCAAAAGTTTTAAAGTGCCCTCCCTGCTGTCAGCAGATATGATGTCATGGAAAACTCTGACTGTGATTGTGATCAATGTGTTATTCTCCAGACTATTTCTGCTTCATGATTAATTGCAGTTACAAATTTTCATTTCATTTTAATGGTTGATTTACTGATGTTTATAAAATGAAAGGTCATTTCAATAGTTGAAAATAGTTGTAATCACATTGATAGTGAATTAATACTTATTTATAAAAAAGAGAAAGCATAGAGAAAATCTGATAAGGTCATAATGTTAGGCAGCTGAATATGTCTAATTGACCTATTTTCTTCCAAAGGCCATATACTTTGTCACATTTTGTAAATGTCAGAGTTGCAGTCTCACATATAGAAATATTCCTAATGCATAGTATCAAAGGTAGGAGTTTAAAGCAAGAAAGAAATGGAAATTTGAATGAATCCTTTTCTATAAATTATTTGCTGAAAAAGGCTTGACAAAAGTCTGAAGTCACTGTTGATAAAGAATAAAAAGAAAGTTATTGCAAGAAAAGAAAATATTTAAAAATTATTTAAGCACCTAAATCAATCTGGTTTTAGAGGTCTACATTTTGACAATATTCATATTTCGTTTTGCTCATAAATCAGAAATAAAAGACAGGATGAAATTATTGTCAGATATCTGAAATTCTGTGCTTGTGTTTAGCATTTATTTTTCTTTCAAGTTTCAGTTTTGATGTTCATGTATTTGTATTTCGGAACAGGAAGGAACACAAAGCTCTTTATAATGTTAGCACATGGCTGTAGTATTTTCCAGATTGTATTGAAGTTACTAATATCCATTGTGTTTAAAAGTTAATTTATTGATGTTTATACAACACTGCACAATTATTTGATAATTCTAATTATGTATTTTCTTTCCATTTTCAGTTTCAGTTTAAAAATTATCCCAGGTCATGCAGGTTTTTTTTTTTTATTTTGTTCTAAAAGTCTTCACATTTTATGTTTGCCTTTATATCAAAAATCATGTGGGTGTGGTATTTATAGACTATTTTGTTTCATCAATCTATGTTTTTATCCCTTTACCCAAACCACACAATTTTGAGTCTTAAAACAATTTGTGTTTCCTCCAACTCCATTCTTTTTCAATTGTTTTAAATATCCTAGCTCCTTTATTTTAATACACATTTTAGAATCATCTTATTTTGATATCTAAATAATCTTTCTGAGATTTTGATGGAAATACATTCAGTCTATAGATCAATTTTGGGAGACTTGATTTTTTTACCATACTGAGGCTTCAAACCTATGAGCATAGATTTTCATTTATTCATTTATTTAAGACTTTGATTTCTTTCACTATTTGTAATTTTCAACACAGAGAGCTTGAACATGTTCTGCGAAATTTGCATCTAAAATTTTGTTCCTCTTTTTGAGAGAGATTTATCTGTGGGGTTACAATCTAATATATATATATATATATATATATATAATTTTTTTCAAATTTCAGCTTCCAATTGTACATTACTAATATATAAATATATGATTGATTTTGGTGTACTGACCATATGTCCAGCAACTTTGCTAAATTGACGTATTAGTTCTAGGTTGTGTTTTTTTTAATAGATTCATAGGGATTTTCTATCTACACAGTCATGTCATCTGCAAATAAGGACAGTTTTATTACTTCCTTTCTAATGTATATACCTTTTTAAATGAAATTATGTCTTTTCTTTCTCTTGCTTTATCACACTGGCTAGGACCTCCATCATGATGAAAGTAGAAGGAAAAGTTATCCTTCCTTTCTTTTCAATCTTAGGAGGAAAACATCTAGTTTTTCAAATTTAAGTATGATTCTAAGTTGAGGATTTTCATCTAGATGCAGTTTGTCAGGCTGAGAAGGTCCCCATATAGTTCTCGTTTGTTGAATGTTACATTTTTATTATTATTAATTTATGGTCAAGAGCTATTTCTGCATCAGTACATATAATCAGGTTGTTGTTGTTTTTCCTTTTGCCTGTTAATACGATGAATTACACTGATTGATTCTTGAATATTGAACTAGCTTTGCATTCTGAAAATGAAATATTAACAAACAAATTTATGTGTTTATGGTCATGAGGCCAATTAGTCTATAGTCTGCTTTGTAGTTTGTCAGGTCTTGGAATCAGTGAAATGCTGGCCGCATAAAATGAGTTGGGAAATTTCTTCTCCTTTTCTATTATTTGGAAGAAAGTATATAAAATGTTTATTTATTTAAGTTTTTTTTAGTTTTCCAGTGAAACAATCTAGGCCTATTGATTTCTTTAACAAGGTTCATAACTACCAATTCAATAGTCATATTACTATTTATGTGATCTATTTAGTCTTGGATGAATTTAGCTAATTTATGGTTTTTGAGGAAATGGCCCATTGTATATAAGTTGTTGAATTTATACCCATAGTCTTCATAGCATTCCCTTATTATCTTTTAGCATCTTTTGAATATGCAGTAATATCCACTCTTTAATTCTGCTCATTGCTATCCTTTATCTTCTTTATATGTGCTTTTTCAGTCTTTCTGGTTTTATAAATTTTATTGATCTTCTCACAGAACTGGGTGCTTCTATTAATTTTTTGTTATTTTCCAGGTTTCAATTTTATTGATTTTTTCTTACATTTATCATTTTCTTCTTTTTACCCACTTTGGGTTTAGTTTCCACTTATTTTCCTAACTTCTTAAATAAGAAGATTGTTTGTTAGGTTAGACATTTCTTCTTTTTCTAATATAAACATTTAATGCTATAAATTTAACTCTAATCACTGCTTTAGCTGTGTCCCACAAATCTTGACTTATTATGTTTAAATTTCATTCAGTTTAAAATATTTTCTGATGTATATTAAGAGTTGCTTGTTGATTAATGGATTAGTAAGAAATAATAATCTGTTGTTTAATTTCCAAGTATTTTGATATTTTCCTATTATTGTGTTGTGACGTCATGCTTAATTTCATTTTTTTCAGAGAACATACTTCATATTACTTTAGTTTTTTATTACTTTATTTTTTTATTTTTTGAGAGAGAGAGAGAGAGAGAGAGACAGAGACAGAGACAGAGAAATAGTGGGGAAAGGGATAAGGGAGAGGCACAGAGAGTATCCTAAGCAGGCTCCATGCTCAGTGCAGAGCCAGATGTAGGGCTTGATATCATGACCATGAGATCATGACCAGAGCCAAAATCAAGAATTGGATGCTTACCTGACTGAGCCACACAGGCACACCATGTTACTTTAATTTTTGAAAATTTATTAAGGTTTATTTTATAAACTAGAATATAATCTATCTAGATTAATGGTCCATGTGTACATTAAAATAATATGTATTGGGGGATAAAGAGCTCTACAGAAAAAAAAAATTAGATCCTGTTGGCTGAACGAGTTATATAGCTCTTCAATATCACTACTGATTTTTTTTTCTATTAGTTTTATCACTGAAAAAGGAGTTCTGAAGTTTTCATCCGTAAGTGTGTATTTGTCCTTTTAGTTCTGACAGTTTTTCTTTATGTATTTTGAAGCTCTGCTGTTTCCTCAGAAACATTCAAGTAAGATAAAGATTTCATCACTTAAGAGGACTACTTTTTTTTGTTCTTGGGACATATATGTATATTACATTCATAGTCCAAAACTATAGGCACCAGAATGTACGAAAAAGTAATTTTTAAATTGTTCTCCCTCAATTTTTTATTGTTAAGATTGCAAAAAAGTGAATTGTGTAAAATTGTTGACACCTACCCAATTCTGCCTTTATTCTATTTTTATTTTTTGTGGAAATATCTACCTGATAAATATATTCGACAAATGTTTTATTGTTTACATGTTCTTAGCAGATTAATGTTATACATAAATTCATATATATAAATAATTATATGTATGTATTTCCCTTTCTTAAATTTCTTCTGCTTTTTATAGATCTTCCAATAGTTCTCTCTAACAAATTTATTTTTGAGTCCATGTGTGAATTGCATACACAAATTTTTGAATTTCTACTTAATTATATATGTATCTTTTGCCCTTTTCATCTTAAAGGTTAACTAATTTGTCTCTTTACTGAAATCTTAAAGTTTCTTAAATATCTAAAATTTATTTGTATAAGGTTACAGAAATGCTTATGCAATACATTTGAAAGCTCAAAGTACAGTTCAACATCCCCTCAAAGTCACCTTCCTTAGAAGCATAGGATGTGCTTTGCTTATTTTATGTTCACACAACTCTTCATGTTATGATACCATTTCAGCGTTTTAATCACAACTGCTCCATTCCTTTTCCTAAAAATTGGAATAGTTTCCATCTCACATAATTTAAAAGAGCAAAACTTTATCCTATTTGGAGAGTGTGCTTTTATATCATTGATATCACAGCCAATATCTGAGTAATTAAAACATCCATAATTTAACTTTTAACCTATTTCAGGCTTTTCTTATCAGAAAAAATATTTCCTGATCTGCTTTCCTGATCTGTCTTGTAGCTCTGTTATAATGTAGATAAAATTGCTGCCATTATCTTCTAAAACATTGTGTAGGTTAAAATATTATTATTATTATTATTATTATTTACAGATTCAGTAGTCTCTTTTGCCACTGTCATCAACCCACTCTATTATTCCCCCACTTCTATAGTATATTTATTTTCAGTTTTATATTTTTTTTGCTTTTTTGTATTATTTAATTTTTAAAATATCTAAAGAATATCTAAAATATCTAAAGAAAATTGTACAATATTGAGTTATTCAGGATAATTTAGAGGACTAATTTTTATTTTTTAATTAACTATTTAGTTTTCAACTTTGCTATGTTCTCAAAGGAATACCAAGTTCTAGAGGATAAAAACTGTGGCTTTTTATGCCGAACATGCAGATTAACTCTTATGCATCATATATCTGCAAAAACAATAAATGGAAATAAGTATTTCTGGAAGTAAATCTTACTAGAATGTAGTTTTCTGAAATGTTAGCAATAGTAACTTATAATGTTCCTCTTCAAATAAGCTATACTTTCTAATAAGAGAATAAGATAATCATGACACTGGGGCGCCTGGGTGGTGCAGTCGGTTAAGCGTCCGACTTCAGCCAGGTCACGATCTCGCGGTCTGTGAGTTCAAGCCCCGCGTCAGGCTCTGGGCTGATGGCTCGGAGCCTGGAGCCTGTTTCCGATTCTGTGTCTCCCTCTCTCTCTGCCCCTCCCCCGTTCATGCGCTGTCTCTCTCTGTCCCAAAAATAAATAAACGTTGAAAAAAAAATTAAAAAAAAAAAAAGATAATCATGACACTGGTGAGTGTTAAAAATATCAGTCAAATGCTTGTGTCTTCTTTTTAATGCTAACTTAATATTAAGAATCACTTTCATGACATTATTTCATATTTTGAGAGTTTAACAAATATTTCCACTTGCAAGTTTTATATATTCTAAACTTATTATGAGTCTTGCCTAACAGACTATAATTTTCTATAATGGTGAGAAATCTATCATCCCACGTTCTGCCAAATATTCGAGAGTTGGCATGTATTTTCTCTGAAATTATCCTATTTGCTTAAAAGTTACCCAAAATATTCTACTTAAGGGCTGTAAAATCCTTGGCTCATCTCTAAAATCTTACTTATGGATGAATAAGACCGCAATTGGTTTATTTTGAAAATAATAATCAAAACTAAACAACAACAACAATACATCTTTTGGACATTTATAAACGATGCTTGAAATTCTATTTTATTTTTATTTTTACTAGTCTTTGCTTTATTTTTTTCCAAATTTATACTCAAATTCCAGTTAGTTAACATATAGTGTAATCTTTGTTTCGGAGTAGAATTTAGTGATTCATTACTTACCTACAACACCCAGTGCTCATCATAACAAATGCTTTCCTTAACACCCATCACCCCTTTAGCAATGTTTGACATTTTAAATTCTCATCTCTTTATTCTAGCATTAGCAACTCCAAGACCCAGTAGATTCCTAAGAATGTAATTAAAAAAAAAACTAAAAAAAAAAGTATGCAGATTGTTTTTTCTAGGTCTCTATCAAATCTTGAAAGGTGGAAGAAGCTCATGTGGGACATAGAGAGGATGGGGAACCCTGCACCTTTGCTTTAAGAATAGGTGGCTTCCCCTGCCTGTCAGATACACAAAGCCAGAGTTCATTTCTGTATACTGAGTAATAATACCAAATAAGGGCAAAAGGAGGACTCTTTCTGTGAAATATGGAGTGTTTTATTAGTAACCTTCCAGGCTTGAAAGAGAGAAAAAGTTCCACAATTTGTTTCTGTCCTGGGCTTTAATTTCCTTAATGGCTTTAGGTCTTGTTACCATCATACCTGTATACACACTAACTTGTCTCTTTGCTTTTAAAATAACGTGCTTTTTTTGTCCATAATAAAACACGTACAGTCAGTGATCTTGAAAAAATCATTTTTTAACTTGTTTTATTTATTTTTTTTATTTTTTTTAAAATTTACATCCATATTAGCATATAGTGCAACAATGATTTCAGGAGTAGTGCCCCTTACCCATTTAGCCCATCCCCCCTCCCACAACCTCTCCAGTAACCCTCAGTTTGTTTTCCATATTTATGAGTCTCTTCTGTTTTGTCCCCCTACGTGTTTTTATATTATTTTTGTTTCCCTTCCCTTATGTTTATCTGTTTTGTCTCTTAAAGTCCTCATATAAGTGAAGTCATATGATTTTTGTCTTTCTCTGACTGAATAATGTCACTTAGCACAATACCCTCCAGTTCCATCCACGTAGTTGCAAATGGCAACATTTCATTCTTTTTGATTGCCGAGTAATACTCCATCGTGTTAATGTATATATACCACATCTTTATCATTTCATCCATCAATGGACATTTGGGCTCTTTCCATACTTTGACTATTATTGATAGTTCTGCTATAAACATTGGGGTGCATGTGTCCCTTCGAAACAGCACACCTGTATCCCTTGGATAAATGCCTAGCAGTGCAATTGTTGGGTTGTAGGGCAGTCTTATTTTTAGCTTTTTTCCATACTGTTTTCCAGAGTGGCTGCACCAGCTTGCATTCCCATTGAAAAGATCATTTTTAGCAAAGGTATTCACTGAAAAGACTATTGAAATTTAGAGAAGGCACCGAGAATTGTAAACACTGAAGAAACAGGGAAGTTACTTGGACTGACACAAGCAATGGAAATAACAGGTTGAAATTGAACTCGGCAAAATTTAGTTTGAATGTCAGGAAAAGTTGTCAACTCTTAAATTTAATTAGGTAGTGGAATACTTTCCCAGAAGAAATGGCAGAAATTTGTTGCTGGAGCTATTTAAAATTGGCCTGAACTAAGCACTAGGGAATAATACAGAAAGGGACAATCCTTCACAAATTCTCAAGGATTGATGTATATAGCAATTGATCTTTTGCATTTCTAATGTTCATGACCATTATTATAGCATTTCATTTCACAATGATAGCTAAATATGTTCTCTTTAACACTGTAACCCTGAAAATTAGAGCATTACATGATACCCACAAGAATATCTACAATTATTTTAAAAATAAGTAATCCAAGCTGAATATCCCCCTTTAGTTTGTTAATCACATGACTCTTTTTTATCTCTTTCCCTCCTTTTTTTCTTCTTTCCTACATCCCTCCCTACCTTTCTTTTTTTCTTCCTTCCTTATCTGTTTCTTTCTTTCTTCCTTTTATGATTAGTCAGAAAAAATAATTCCAGGACGCTTCCGATTATCCTTTACTTTCCTGTATCTCATCACTATGTGCAGGCCAGGAACACTGATTGACTGAACTTTTCTCTTTTGGAAAAATAATTAGTTCTTTCAATACTTCATATATTTTCACTTTTTAATCTGAATATGAGTCCAATAAGGCCTTTTCCTCTTCAGCTTTTTTTTGCAAAATTATCTGGATTTGTCCATATTCATTATATTTAGGATTCTGGTTGAGAAACTTTTTTCCCATTTAATCTCTAAGAGGAGGAAATAAAACTTTAAACTAGATAAAATGCTACTGATAACTATTTCTTCACAGCCTTTACAGCCAAATAAATAATTTTGGTTTGTGTGAGGTATGAGTATTTTTTTTCTTTGAGGAAAAATATGTATATACACACAATATTTATGGGCCATACTCAATAGGCGTAGGATGTATTTTATTCAGTTATCAAATTTCTTTACTTTTAGCAGAGATGTTATAAATATACCCTGCACCCTAACTGGCAAACACCAAAGTATAGAATTAATATCAGTCTATTATAGGCATACAGTATTTTAGTCAGTATTTGGTTCTTCTCCTTGGACTTTTTCAGCCACTTTGAAAGTTAAAGAAGTACCTCTGTATCTGTCCCTCCATTCCTTTCTTAATAAAAATAATAGTTAATATTTAATTTGGGGAACCTGGATGGCTCAGCCGGTTAAGCCTCAAACTCTCGATTTTGACTCAGGTCATAGTCCCACAGCTCGTGATATCGAGCCCTGCTGCACTGACAACGTGGAACCTGCTTGGTATTCTCTCCTTTCCTTTGTCCCTCCCCCAGTATCTCTCTATCTCTCTCAAAGTAAATAAATAAACATTTAAACACATATAATAATAGCTAACTTAAAAAAAAAACCTTGTCTATATTAGACCATGTGTTAGATTCTTTTCATGGATTATCACATTGAATTATCACAACAACCCTGTAAAATATATATTCTTATTAACCTAATTTTCAGGAAAGTAATTTGGTAAGGTAAGGCCTGGAATGCAGATAGTCTGACAGAAATGTACATACTCTCATGCACACTGCACAGATATGGAAGTGCCTCTGAATGGAGATTAGGAATTCCTGTAGTATGTTCTGAGTTTTGAGAACTTTAATAATAAATGTTAATTATTTTAGTATAATAGTGTATGCCACAGTGCTATGTTAAAATAATCAAAAGACAAGACAGATTCTTGTAATATTTGATATTCAAATTCTGTATGGCTTTTTGTGCTTTTTCCCACAGTTATGATCTCCAATATTTACAATAGGTTCAGATAGACTGCAAGTTGAGAAGTTCAGCATTCATGAGTTGCTAGTACCCAATGGCTGATGATTTGGAGATTCTCTCCTAACTTTAAATTACTACCCAAGGTAACTTCTCTCTTAGTCAAAAATTTCAAATCCTTTCATAATTTCATAATTCTGTAAAACACAATTAGGTCACCACCAAGCCACATTTATTTTTTCAAACCAGAATAACCTCAATTCCCTTAAGCTATCATTATTACATATACCCTTGAACTATTTGGAGACAGAGTGATATATACTAAGCATAAGTGTCATTCCCATGGAACAATGTAAGTAGAAAGGAACAGAATTTGACAGAGTCTAATTGGTACTTTACAGAAAGGGAGAATCATATTTGCTATTCTGCTCTTTATTTCCATTGTTTCAATTATTTATGATATTCTAATGTATACAATTTTTATTACTTTTCAAAATTCAGCAGCATTGCTTAGATCATAATTCCATTATTTAAAATAAAAATAGTTGTTTTATAAACTGTATTACTAATATATTAAGGTTACAGGGTATCTAAACATAGGAAACAAGATATGCTTAATACTCAAATTTACTATTAGTATGCAGTAAATTTTCTAAATTCTTTTTAATCAGCTGAAAATGCTAGAAGTAATATCGGTCTAAGGGGAACAAACTAATTGGTAATAATAATAGCAGCTGAATGCATAATTTGAAGTTGTTTCTGTTTCTGTCAATACCTTCCCTCCAAAATTATGGTATCTTGATAAAGATAGCTTAGAGGGTTTTCATACTCTTTGGACCAGAAGCAAAAAATATATTACTAATTGTGTAGTTACAGACAAGAAGCAGTGAATAATTCTTATGAGAAATTTATTTACATGAAATAATTTTCTACTTTTGGTCATGTGTTTGTTAGGCCACATAATTTTGAAGATTGTCACTGATCAACAGCCAACTTTAAAGTGAAAGATCTGGATATGCTAGATAAAAATTTGACAAACCTGAAGAATCATTGTGAATATTTATTTCCATTTATTGTTGGGCAAGAGAAATCTTGAAATATCATCCTCCCCCAGAAAAGTGGAGTACATTTTGAAAAAATTAAGCACCATCATTTTAAATGTTATGTAGAGGGAGGGGTCCAAGTTGGTAGCATAGGAATATCCTAAAATCACCTCCTCCCATGGTACACAAAATCTCTAGTTATATATGGATCATTTCTTGAAAAAGAATTCTGAAAACCTGAAAACTAGAACTGATTCTTCACAACAAAGAAGTCCACATCATAACAGGTAGGAGAGGCAGAAATATGGTCCCACCAAAAACCCTACCCCAGATGAAGTGACACACAATAGGTAAGGATCTCACAAGTACAGCACTTTTCTCAGAGGAGTTAAGGGATTTGTGCCCCACATTAACCCCTCCAACCCTTGGGATCTGCACTGAATAGACAAGATCGCCAAAATTCTTCATTTAGAAAAACAATGGGGCTGACATCCAAAGGGCCCAAAGTACTATAGGACGCTGAAATTCTTCCATTCACCTGACGATGCATCAATTTGAAAAGCTCCTGGACTGTATGTAAAGGAGACTCATTTGGTAGTTTGGGGGCATATTCCATATGGGCAGATGAAGTTTGGGACTTTCTCTGGAGATGGAGGAACAAGAATATGCCATTTGTGAACTATCCACGAGTACAGGTGGGCATGCTCAGATATGACACCATCTTTCTGCCTTACTGGGACAGGACATGACAGTCACATCACTGTCCCATTTTTGTGGTGAGGTTGGAGAGCCTGGGCAGTTGCAGAGATTCCCAACTCCCAAGCTGAGGCTGGTGAGTGGTCATGAAATTCTCCCAATCCCTTGCTCAAATTGGGGGCAGAGGGAGTTGTGACACTCTCCCAAACCTTGGCTAGGACTGATAAGCATGAGTGGTCATAGATTTCCCATTTCCCCAACCTGGGACTGGCATACATGCATTGACATGGCACTCTCCTACAGCATTGCTGAAGCCTCTGGATGCTGGTAGTCCAGAAATTTCTTGTTGCTTTTCTAAAACTACTTGTCATGCTCAACCCCCTATACTTGCCAGCTTCCTTGCTAAAGCCAGCAAATGCACACAAACACAAAGGGGATGCCTCTTGTTTACCTGACCTTGTGAGTAAGGTGGCTGGCATTCTTGAGATCCAAGGGACTATAACATTTGGAAAGACAGTTCTTGGCAGACCAAAACCCCCAAGGAACTGCACTGAGAGCTGACTGAAATATACACTCAGTCCTCCTGTGAAAAAGCCTATTTACTTATCCTGGAGCTTCAACCTGAAGGATAGACTTCAGATTTCCAACACATCTCAAGGCTAAAGAGGTATTCCAGGGAACATAAAGAAGGATACATTTTTGTGTACCCCCTTCACCTTAGCCTTGCTATAGCTTGACAAGGCTTCCCAGAAAAGAGCTTATACATTATCTGAACAACCAATTTTTGCAACTGTTGCCCAAGGAATACCTCTAGATCTCCCAATCTGGAGACCAACAAATTTACAATAGTGACCTCCAAGGGCTGTATATATTTGCATACTTTAAAAGCTGCTGCCAGGAGACTTTTTTTAATCAGCCTAAAATTAAGTGCTAAATGAAATTCCTTCCTTTGGAACATTGACAGGTCTTGACAAACCCTCAACAATGAGCATACGTGAAAAAGGTGTTTAGACAATGACAAACCTTTAAAAGACAACCAAAAACTAGAGCAAAGTGAACAAGAAGTTTCATCACCCACACAACGCCACTCGTTGAAGACTGAAAGAGGTGGCTGTGTTTCAACTAATATGTAAAATACAAGCACAGATAGCCCAGGAAAAGAAGAAAACAGAGAAATATGTTCCAAATGAAGAACAAGACAAAACGTCAGTAAAAGACCTTAATGATACACAGATGTGCAATCTACCTGATAAATAATTCTAAGTAATTTGTTATTATAAAGATGCTCACTGAAATAAGGAGAACGGAAGTACACAAAGAGAACTTTAGCAAAGAAATATAAAGTATAAGAAAGTACCAAACAGAAGTAACAAAGCTGAATAATACAATAGCTGAACTGAAAAATACACTAGAGGGGTTTGACAGCAGAATATACTAAACAGAAGAATGGGTTGACAAGTTATAATGCAAAGCATTGGAACTCACACAGAAGCACCAGCAAAATTTAAAAAAAAATGAAGATAAATGAAGATAATTTTAAAAACCTAAATGTTATGCAGAACAGTATCCACAGTATAGAAGTCCCAGGAGGAGAGAAGAAAGATTAAAATGTATTTGAAGTAATACCTGAAAACTTCCATAACCTGGGTAAAGAAAGAGATGTCCAGGTCTAGGAAAGCCAGAAAATTCCAAATAAAATGATTCCCAAGAGAGACACACCAAGAAACCTTATGATTGAAATGTCAACCATTAAATATAAAGAATCTTAAAGGCAGCAAAGAGAAAAACAACATCCCATACTAGGAAATCCCATAAATCTATCAGCATAATTTTCAGCAGAAACGTTGCAGGCCATAAGGGACTGACATGACATAATCAAAGTACTGAAAGGAAAAAGTTCAATCAAGAATACTATGCCCAGCAAGGTTATCTCTCAGAATTAAAGAAGAAGAAAATAAAAGGCTTTCCAGGTAAGCAAAAGCTAAAGGAATTCATCACCATTAAACCAGATTTACAAGTAATGATAAAGAAGTGTTAAGCTGAAAAGGAATGGCACTAGTTAGCAGCAAGAAAACATATGAAAGTAAAAAAAAAAAAAAGTCTCACCAGAAAAGTGTGTGTGTGTGTGTGTGTGTGTGTGTGTGTTTGTAAGGGTAGTAAATAAATCATTTATAAAACTAATATGAAGGTTAAAAGACAAAAGTAGTAAAATTCAAAAGATCTACAATAATCAAAGAATAAGTAAAGAGGTAAAATGTGACAGTAAAAATAAAATGTGTGATGAGTAGTAAAATATTAAAGGCTTGGAATGTGTTCAAACTTAAGTTGGTCTAAACCTAAAATATAATATATGTATATGTACATATATATAGTATTATACAATAGTATATATAACATATATTACATAACATATAAATGATGTAGGATTTGTACTTCACAGTAACCACAAAATAAAAACATAGTAAAATACACAAAAGCAAATGAGAAAGAGATAAAAACATAACACTAAAGAAATACACCATACCAAAAGCAAAAGGAAAGGAACAGAAAATAATTACAATAACAGACAGAAAACAACAAACAAAATAACAATAATTACATACCTATAAATAACTACATTAAATGTAAATCAAATACATTGTGCAATCAAAAGACATAGAGTTGAGGAGAACAAGATGGTGGCACAGTATGAGGATCCTAGGCTTGTCTGGTTCCACTAACACAACTAGATCACTATCAAGTCATCATAAATACATGAGATATCAAACTGAAAACTGACGGAACAAACTCAACACCAAAAGGGAGAGAAGAGGCCACATCAAAGAAAGTAGGAAGCATAGAAATGTGGTATAGGGGAGAACAAGATCACAGGTCCTATGGAGGGAAGGGAGCTGTGGTTTCAAAGAAGGGCAAATAAATACACAGAATAAACACAGCCACCAGATGGAAGCATCACAATGCCAACACAACCTGCTTAACATGCTTAACCAAACCCCATCCCCTTGCACTTGAGCAGGATTGCCTTTGTTGGTCAAGCCTCCCTCAGTTCTAGCATGGTGGGTCTCTCCTCAAGAAGACTAACAAACCCCCTGCCCAAACCACATATTACAACCAGAGAGTTCTCCAGGGCTCCAGTTCTGGTGGAAATGGTGTCAAGATTCATTTCACAAGCAGATAAGAGCAAACCTAGTTAAAATTTACCACATCCAAGTGAAGGACCAAACACTGCCCTCAGAAGATAAGAGAGCCTCTAAAAATTACTGACCTGAAGGGTAGAGCAGCCATGACACAACAGTTCAGTACATGCAGAACACACCAGAGACACTTCCTGGAACATAATGGCCCTGGGCATTACATGACATCTTCTTCATAAGGCTATCATTTTAAGGAACAGGAGATATACCAGACCTTCCTAACACAGAGAAGTTCGAAACTTAGACAAAATGCCAAGATGGGGGAATTTATCCCAAATGAAAAAAAAACAAGATCAAGCCATGGCGAGAGATCAAAATGAAATAGATAAAAGTAACATACATAATGGAAAATGTAAAGCAACAATAATAAGAATAATCACAGGGCTTGAGAAAAGAATAGAAGACATCAGTGAGACACTTACCATAGAAATAAAAGAGTTAAAAAAAATCAATAAGAAATGAAGAATAGAGTACGTGAGATTAGAAACTGACTTGATGCAATTAACAGCAGACTGGAAAAAGCAGGGGAATGAATTAGGGATATAGAAGACAAAATAATGGAAAAAATAAAGTCAAACAAAAGAGAGAAAGAATTATGCAACACGAGAATAGATTTAGAGAACAGAGTGACTTCATCAAATTTAATAGCATACATATTATAGGAGTCCCAGAAAATGAAGAAAGAGAAAATGAGGCAGAAAATTTATTTCATGAAGTGATAGCAGAAAACTTCCCTAATCTGGGGAAGGAAACAGACCCCAAATCCAGGAGTCACAGAGAACTCCCATCAAAATTAACAAAAGCAGGCCAACACCAATACATATTTCAATTAAATTCATAAAATATAGTGATGAAGAGAAACAAAATTATCAGGACAAAAGAAGTCCTTAACTTACAAGGGAAAACCTAAAAGACTAGTGGGGGATTTCTCAACAGGAACTTGGCAAGCCAGAGGGGATAAGTATGATATATTCAAAGTGATAAATGGGGAAAATGTTCAGCCAAGAACATTCTATCCAGCAAGGCTATAATTCAGTAAAAGGGGAGATGAAGTTTCCCAGAAAAAAAAAAAACACACAAAAACTAAAGGAGTTGATGACCACTAAAGCAGCCCTGAAATAAATAGTAAAGGGAAGTCTTTGAGTGCAATGGAGAGACGAAAAGTGACAAAGACAAGAAAGTATCACAAAAAATCTCCAGAAATGATAGCAAAACCTGTAATAAAATGGCACTAACTACATATCT
This sequence comes from Prionailurus bengalensis, assembly GCF_016509475.1. NCBI lineage: Eukaryota > Metazoa > Chordata > Mammalia > Carnivora > Felidae > Prionailurus > Prionailurus bengalensis. The sequence goes on along the minus strand of NC_057361.1, from coordinate 79,893,411 downwards.
AACAATAATTTCTTTGAATTTAAATGGACTAAAAGCTCCAATTAAAAGATATAGGGTCAGGGCACCTGGGTGGCTCAATCGCTTAAGTATCCAACTCTTAAATTTGATTCAGGTCATTATCTCATGGTTCATGAGTTTGAGCCTTGTCTCAGGCTCCAAACTGAGAGTGGGATTCTCTCCCTCTCTCTCTGCCCCTCCCCTGTTCACTCTCTCTCTCTATGAAAATAAATGAACTTAAAAAAAAAAGACATAAGATGTCAGAATGGATTAAAAAAAAACAAAACCCATCTATATGCTGTCTACAAGAGACTCATTTTAGACTTAAAGAAACCTGCAGATGGAAAATAAAGGGATGGAGAAAATATTTATCATGAAAATGGGTGTCAAAAGAAAGCTGGCGAAGCAATACTTATATCAGAGAACCTTGATTTTGAAAGAAAGACTATACAAAGAGACAAAGAAGGCCATTATATAATAAAGGGTGATAACCAAGCAAGAAAATATAACAATTTCAGATATTTATGCACCCAACATAGAAACAGACAAATATGTAACATAATTAACAAGAAATATAAAGAGCTCATTGATAATAATACAATAATAGTAGGGGACACTAACAGTCCATTTAAATCAATGGACAGATCATTTGAACAGAAAATCAACAAGGAAATAATGGCTTTCAATGGCAAACTGGAACATATGGACTTCACAGATATAATCAGAACAATCCATCATAAAACAGCAGAATGCATATTCTTTTCGGGTGCACATGGGACATTCTCCAGAATAGATTACATATCAGGTCACAAAACAGGCAACACAAATACAAAAAGATTATAATTATACCATACAACTTTTCAGACTACAAGACTATGAAACTAGAAGTAAAACAAAAGAAAAAAAATTGGAGGTTAAACAAGATGCTATTAAACAATGAATGTGTCAACAAAGAAATAAAGGAAGAAATAAAAAATATCCATGGGAAAATGAACATGAAAACACAACAGTGAAAAACCTTTGGGATGAGGCAAAAAAAATGATCCTAAGATGGAAGTATATACAGAAGATCCTAAGATGGAAGTATATACAGGCCTAACTCAGGAGCAAGAAAAATCTCAGATAAACAACCTGACTTTACATGTAAAGGGAATAGAAAAAGAAAAATAAACAAAGCCTAAAACCACAGAAGGAAAGAAAAAATAATGATTAGAACAGAAAGATAATAAAGAAACTGGCAAAACAATTGAATATGTCAATGAAATCAAGAGATGCTTTCTTGAAATAGTTAATAAAATTTATAAGCCTATAGCCAGACGTACCAAAAAGAAAAAAAGAAAAGCCCCAATAAATAAAATCACAAGAATTAGAAGATAAATAACAACCAACATCACAGAAATATAAACAATTATAAGAGAATATTATGAAAAAAATATGCTTACTAATTGGAAAACCTGGAAGAAATGGGCAAATTCTTAGAAACATATAAACTACCAAAACCAAAACAGGAAGAAATACAAAATCGAAGAGACCGATAACCAGCAAAGAAATTGTGGTGTACCCAGAAGATGGTGGTGTAGGAGGACACTGGGCTCACCGCGCATCCTGCTGATCACTTAGATTCCACCTACATCTGCCTAAATAACCCAGAAAACTGCCAGGAGACTAGAAGAACGGATTCTCTGGAGCCAAGCATAGACAAGAGGCCCAGGGAAGAGGGTAGGAAGGGCAGAGAGGCAGTGCAAGCTACATGGACTGGCGGGAGGGAGCTGGTGTGGTGGAGGGGTAGCCTGCCCAGCAAAGCAGAGCCCCTGAAGTCTAGTTTGCAAAAAGCAGAGGGGCCGGACTGAAGGAGTTCTGACAGCCAGCGGGACTCAACATCTGGAATGTTAAAAGTCAACAGCTCTGCTCTCAGACAGCAGCGAGGGTGAGAGGACGCTGGGAGAGAGAATTGTTAAGCCCCAGAAGATAGAGCTCAGCTTGGCAGGGGAACAAAGGAGCTGGTGAGTGCCATCTCCCTCTCCCATCCCCCAGCCAAAATGGCAACCAGTTACCATCACTGAACTTGCTTGTACCATGCAAATGCCCAATGCTGTGCTTCTGTGGACCCATCCCTCTGACAGGTCTGCCTCCCTTCCGGTGCTGCAAGGCCTCTCCCACAGGGGACCACTGACTGCAAACTGAGCTAAGCCTACCCTTCCCACCCTTGTGCACCTTGCATATCCACCCTAGCTAATATGCCAAATGGCATCAAAGCAGCACCACAAGCCTGGCAGTGTGAAAGTAGCCCAGGCAGGAGCCACCCACAGTGAGTCCTGCCCCTGGTAGAGGGGAAGATGAGGTACACAGCAATCTGACTGTGGCCCGAGTGGTGGGCTGGGGGCAGACATCGGGTCTGACTGAGGCCCCGCCCACCAACACAAGTTATTGAGGCCCCTCCCACCAACACAAGACAGCACAGGGAAAGTGGCCTGCAGTTTGCAGCCACTGCAGGGACTACCCAAAATGATGAAACGGAAGAATTCTCCTCAAAAGAATCTCCAGGAAGTAACAACAGCTAACAAACTGATCAAAAACTATTTAAGCAATATAACGGAATAAGGATTTAGAATAATAGTCATAAAATTAATCACTGGACTTGAAAAAAGCATAGAGGACAGGAGAGAATCTATTGCTACAGAGAAAAAGAAATTAAGAAATAGTCATGGGAAATAAAAAATGCTATAAATGAGGTGCAAAATAAAATGGAGGCGGCCATAGCACGGATTGCACTGGCAGAGAGAATAGGTGAAGTAGAAGATAAAATTATGGAAAAAGAGGAAGCTGAGAAAAAGAGAGATAAGAACATCCAGGAGTATGAGGGGAGAATTACAGAACTAAGTGATGCAATCAAACGGAACAATATCCGTATCATAGGAATTCCAGAAGAAGAAGAGAGAGAGAAAGGGAATGAAGGTGTACTTCAACAAATCATAGCTGAGAACGTCCCTGATCTGGAGAAGGAAAAAGGCATTGAAATCCAAGAGGCACAGAAAACTCCCTTCATCTCTAACTTGAATCGATCTTCTGCATGACATATCATAGTGAAACTGGTAAAATACAAGGATAAAGAGAAAATTCTGAAATCAGCTAGGGATAAACATGCTCTAACTTATAAAAGGAGACCCATAAGACTAGTGGCAGTCTTATATATTGAAACTTGCCAGGCCAGAAAGGAATGGCGGGAAATCTTCAATGTGATGAACAGAAAAAATATGCACCCAAAAATCCTTTATCCAGCAAGTCTGTCATTCAAAATAGAAGGAGAGATAAAGATCTTCCCAAACAAAAACTGAGGGAATTCATCACCGCTAAACCAGCCCTACAAGAGATCCTAAGGGGGATTCTGTCAGGGAAATGTTGCAAGGACCACAAAGTAACAGAGACATCACTACAAGGATGAAACCTACAGATATCACAATGTCTCTAAACCCATATCTTTCCATAATAACACTGAATGTAAATGGACTAAATGCTCCAACCAAATGACATAGGGTATCAGAATGGATTAAAAAAAAAAGACCCATCTATTTGCTGTCTACAAGAGACTCATTTTAGACCTGAGGACACTTTCAGATCGAAAGTGAGGGGATGGAGAACTATTTATCATGCTACTGGAAGTCAAAAGAAAGCTGGAATAGCCATACTTATATCAGACAAACTAGACTTTAAATTAAAGGCTGTAACAAGAGATGAAGAAGGGCATTAAATAATAATTACAGGGTCTATCCATCAGGAAGAGCTAACAATTATAAATGTCTATGTGTCGAATACAGGAGCCCCCAAATATTTAAAACAATCACAAACATATGCAACCTTATTGATAAGAAGGTGGTAACTGCAGGGGACTTTAATACCCCACTTTAATATCCACAACAATGGATAGATCATTGAGACATAAGATCAATAAAGAAATAAGGTCCCTGAATGATACATTGGATCAGATGCACTTGACAGATATATTTAGAACTCTGCATCCCAAAGCAACAGAATATACTTTCTTCTCGAGTGCACATGGAACCTTCTCCAAGATAGATCACATACTGGGTCACAAAAGAGCCCTTCGTAAGTATACAAGAATTGAAATCATACCATGCATACATTCAGACCACAATACTATGAAGCTTGAAATCAACCACAGGAAAAAGTCTGGAAAACTTCCAAACGCATGGAGGTTAAAGAACACCATACTAAAGAGTGAATGGGTCAACCAGGCAATTAGAGAAGAAAATAAAAAAAATATATGGAAAGAAATGAAAATGAAAAGACAACAATCCAAATGCTGTGGGATGCAACGAAGGAAGACCTGAGAGGAAAGTACATTGCAATCCAGGCCTATCTAAAAAACAAGAAAAATCCCAAATACAAAATCTAACAGCACACCTAAAGTAAATGGAAGCAGAGCAGCAAAGACACCCCAAATCCAGCAGAAGAGAAATAAGAAAGATCAGAGCAGTAATAAACAATATAGAATCTAAAAAAACTGTAGAGCAGATCAATGAAACCAAGAGATTTTTTTTTAAATAAACAAAATTGATAAACCTCTATCCAGGATTCTCAAAAAGAAAAGGGAGAGGATTGAAATAGATAAAATCATGAATGAAAATGGAATTATTACAACCAATCCTTCAGAAATACAAGCAATTGTCATGGAATACTATGAAAAATTACATGCCAACAAACTGGACAACCTGGAAGAAATGGACAAATCCCTAAGCACCCCCTCCTTCCAAATCACAAACAGGAAGAAATAGAAAACTTGAACAGACCCATAACCAACGAAGAAATTGAATCAGTTACCAAAAATCTCCCAACAAATAAGAGTCCAGGGCCAGATGGCTTCCCTGAGGAATACTACCAGACATTTAAAGCAGAGATAATACCTATCCTTCTCAAGCTGTTCCAAAAAATAGAAAGGGAAGGAAAACTTCCAGACTCATTCTACGAAGCCAGCATTACTTTGATTCCTAAACCAGAGACCCAGCAAAGAAAAAAGAGAACTACAGGCCAATATCCCTGATTAATATGGATGCAAAAATTCTCAATAAGACACTAGCAAATCACATTCAACAGCATATAAAAAGAATTATCCACCATGATCAAGTGCAATTCATTCCTGGGCTGCAGGCCTGGTTCAACATTTGCAAATCAATCAATGTGATACATGACATTAATAAAAGAAAAGAACAATATGATCCTGTCAAACGGTGCAGATAAAGCATCTGACAAAATTTATCATCCTTTCTTAATAAAAACCCTTGAGAAAGTCGGGATAGAAGGAACATACTTAAACATCATAAAAACCACTTACAAAAAGCCCACAGCTAACATCATCCTCAATGGGGAAAACTTAAGAGTTTTTCCCTGAGATCAGGAACACGACAGGGATGTCCACTCCCACACTGTTGTTTAACATAGTGTTGGAAGTTCTAGCATCAGCAATCAGACAACAAAAGGAAATGAAAGGCATCAAAATTGGCAAAGATGAAGTCAAGCTTTCACTTTTTGCAGATGGCATGATATTATACATGGAAAATCCGATAGACACCACCAAAAGTCTGCTAGAACTGATACATGAATTTAGCAAAGTTTCAGGACACAAAATCAATGTGCAGGAATCAGTTGCATTCTTATACACTAACAATGAAGCAACAGAAAGACAAATAAAGAAACTGATCCCATTCACAATTGCACCAAGAAGCATAAAATACCTAGGGCTAAATCTAACCAAAGATGTAAAAGATCTGTATGCTGAAAACTATAGAAAGCTTATGAAGGAGATCAAAAAAGTTACAGAAGAAATGGAAAAGCATTCCTTGGTCATTGATTGAAAGAATAAATATTGTTAAAATGTCAATACTACCCCAAACAATCTGCACATTCAATGTAATCCCAACCAAAATTGCACCAACATTCTTCTCAAAGCTAGAACAAGCAATCCTACAATTTGTATGGAACAACAAAATACACAAATAGCCAAAGTAATGAAGAAGAAGACCAATGCGGGAGCCATCACAATCCTAGATTCGGGCCTCTACTACAAAGCTGAAATCATCAAGACAGCATGGTATTGGCACTAAAACAGACAGACCAGTGGAATACAATAGAGTATCCACAATTGGACCCACAACAGTATGGCCAACTAATCTTTGACAAAGCAGGAAAGAATATCCAATGGAAAAAAGACAGTCTCTTTAAAAAATGGTGCTGGGAGAACTGGACAGCAACATGAAGAAGATTGAAACTAGACCACTTTCTTACACCATACACAAAAATAAACTCAAAATGGAAAAAGGACCTGGATGGGAGACAGGAAACCACCAAAACCCTAGAGGAGAAAGCAGGAAAAGACCTCTCTGACCTCAGCCGCAGCAATTTCTTACATGACACATCCCCATAGGCAAGGGAATTAAAAGCAAAAATGAACTATTGGGACCTCATGAAGATAAAAACTTCTGCACTGCAAAGGAAACAATCAACAAAACTAAAAGGCAACCAATGGAATGGGAAAAGATATTGGCAAATGACATAACAGGGCTAGTATCCAAATCTATAAAGAACTCACCAAACTCCATACCTGAAATACAAATAATACAGTGAAGAAATGGGCAGAAGACATGAATAGACACTTCTGTAAGGAAGACATCCAGATGGTCAACAGGCACATGAAAAGATGCTCAACATCACTCCTCATCAGGGAAATACAAATCAAAACCACACTGAGATACCATCTCACTCCAGTCAGAGTGGCTAAAATGAACAAATCAGGAGACTATAGATGCTGGAGAGGATGTGGAGAAATGGGAACACTCTTGCACTGTTGGTGGGAATTAAATCTGGTGTAGCCACTCTGTAAAACAGTGTGGAGGTTCCTCAAAAAATTAAAAATAGATTTACCCTATAACCCAACAATAGCACTTCTAGGAATTTACCCAAGGGATACAGGACTGCTGATGCATAAGGGCACTTATACCCCAATGCTTATAGCAGCACTTTCAACAATAGCCAAATTATGGAAAGAGCCTAAGTGTCCATCAACTGATGAATGGATAAAGAAATTGTGGTTTATATACACAATGGAATACTACTTGGCAATGAGAAAGAATGAAATATGTCCTTTTGTAGCGATGTGGATGGAACTGGAGAGTGTAATGCTAAGTGAAATAAGTCATACAGAGAAATAAAGATACCATATGTTTTCACTCCTATGTGGATCCTGAGAAACTTAACAGAAGACCATGGGGGAGGTGAAGGAAAAAAAAAGTTGGAGAGGGAGGGAGCCAAACCATAAGAGACTCTTAAAAACTGAGAATAAACTGAGGTTTGATGGGGAGTGGGAGGGCGGGGAGGGTGGTTGATGGGTATTGAGGAGGGCACCTGTTGGAAGGAGCACTGAGTGTTGTATGGAAACCAATTTGACAGCAAATTTCATATTAAAAAAAAGAATTTGAATCAGTTACCAAAAATCCTACCTCCCCCACAATACTTCTGGTACAGATGGCTTCACAGAGAAATTTTACCAAATGTTTAAATTTAGAAGAAGCAATACTTATTCTCCTTACACTACTCCAAATTCATTCTATGAAGCCAACATTACCCTGATACAAAACCAGATAAGGACTGCCTTAAAATAGAGAACTACAGGGCAATATCCCTAAAGACAGGGAAGCAAAATTCTCAACAAAATAAGACCAAACTGAATCCAACAATACATTAAAAGAATCATTCACTATAATCATGTTGGAGTTATTACTGGATAGCCAGAGGGGATATATATTTGCAAATCAATGTAATACCACACATTAATAAAAGAAAGTTTAAGAACCAAATGATCCTCTCAGTAGAGACAGAAAAAACATTTGACAAAGTATAATATCCATATGTGATAAAAACCCTCAACAATGTATGTTAAGAGTGTACATATCTCAAAAAAGTATACAGACCATATACAAAAAACCCACAGGTAATATCATCCTTAATGGAGAAAATATGAGAACCTTTCCTCTCCGGTCAGGAACAAGACAGGGAAGTCCATTCTCACACCTGTTATTTAACATACTACTGGAAATCCTAGACACAATAATTACACAAGTAAAAAGAATCAATGCCATCCAAATTGTCAAGGAAGAAATCTAACTTTCACTATTTACATATTACATGATACTCTATATAGAACCCCAAGAATCCACACAAAAAAACTGCTTGAACTCATACACAAATTGCTTAAAGTCACAGGCTACAAATTCAACATACAAAAATCTGTTGCATTTCTATACACCAATAATGAAGAAGCAGAAAATGAAATCAAGAAACTGATCCCATTTACAATTGCATTAAATGCCATAAGATACCTAGAAATAAACCTAACCAAAGAAGGAAAATATCTGCACTCTGAAAACCGCAAACAAGGATTAAATATATTGAAGATGACACAAATAAATGGAAAAATATTCCATGCTCTTGGATTGGAGGAACAAATGTGTTAAAATGCATATATTACCCAAAAATATCTATACATTCAATGCAATCCCAAAGAAATACCACCAGCATTTTTCACAGAGCAAGAACCAATAATCCAAAAATTTGTATGGAAAAATATAAAACCATGAATAACCAAAGCCATCTTGAAAATAAAAGCAAAGCTGGAGGCATCACAGCGCTGGACTGCAAGTTATATTACAAAATTATAGAGATCAAGATGGTGTGGTACTAGCACAAAAATAGATATAAATCAATAGAACAAACTAGAAAACCCAGACATGCACATAGAACTATATGGTCAACTAATCTTTGACAAAGGACAAAAGAATATGCAATGCAAAAAAGACAGTCTCTTCAACAAATGGTGTTGGGACAACTGAACAGCAACATGGAAATAATGAAACTGGACCACTTTCATACACCATACACATAAATTCAAAATGGATGAAAGGCCTAAATGTGAAACACGAAATTATCAAAATCCTAGAGAACAGGGACAGCAACCTCTTAATTATTTTTCTCCCCATCACCAAGAAGGAAGGGCTTCAGGGAACAGAACAACAAACACCAGTAGAGGCAGGACCTGCTTACACAAAACCCCACCATTCTGTACCTCGCAACTGCTTATCTACTGGATTGAGACTGACACTGAGAGAACCACATGACCTCTGCTCCAGACCAGCAGAGCCACTGGTTCCAGGCACCAACAGACAATTTCCCAGTGTTTTTGTAATTTAGTCTCTCTTTTTTTCTCTTTTCCTTTCTTTTTTTCTCTTTTCTTTTGTTTTATTTTCTTTTATTTACCTTTTCTTTTCTTATTTTCTTTTCTTTTTTTTTTAAATTTCTTTTCCCTCTTCTCTTCACTCCTCTTTTTATTTCTACCCAAAACTTTTTTTATTCTTTTCTTTCCTCAGTAATCAGGCTCACATTTTCTGATTTGCTTTTTGATCAAGTCTTATTATATACAATATAATAGATAGGTTACATATTAGGTCACAAAACAGACCTCACAAATACATACACACACATATATATATATGTATATATATATATATATAAATTATATATATATATATATATGTATACTTCTCTGTTTTGCTTGTTTGTTTAATCAAAAATTTTACTCTTTTTTTATGATTTTTCTGTATATCATTTTTATTTACTTCCCTTTTCCTCACTCTGGATGAAGGCTTCTAGTTTCTTTGATGCTCTGCAGGAATTTTTCTTTTTCATTTCTTTCATTTTTCTCTTTGTACAGGACCATATACGTTGCCCTTTCCTTTTCTTCAGGGTTACTCCAAGGAACAAATAAAAACACACTTGGTGGAATGTCCAAGCACTCCACCACTATGAGCAAAGATGATCTTTACAGAGGACTGACCAGTGGGATAGAGCAGCCAAATATGCAACAACAGAGAGCATGAAACACACTCCAAAACACCTCCTGTAGTGCCAATCCCTGGGCAGTGTATGATCATTTTTAATATAGTAGTACTCACAGGTGCAGGACACATAAAAAGCTATCAAAAACAAGTAAAAGACAGAAATGTAGCCAAAATGATGAAACGGAAGAATTCTCCTCAAAGGAAAATCCAGGGAAGAAATGATAGTCAGAGAATTGCTCAAAAGAGATATAAACGATATATGTGAACAAGAATTTAGAATAACAGTCACAAGACTAATAGCTGGGCTTGAAAAAAGACTACAAGACAGCCTAAAATCTATTGCTGCAGAGAACAAAGATCTAAGAAATAGTCATGATGAATTAAGAAATGATACAAACGGGATATAAAATAAACTAGATACAGTGAGAGTGAGGATGGAAAGAGAGGAGAGCATAGGTGAAATACAAGATAAAATTATAGAAAATGATAAAGCTGAAAAAAAAAGAGGGAAAAGAAATTACTACACCATGAGGGGAGAATTAGAGACCTCAGCGATTCCAAGAAATGAAACGATATCTGTATCATAGGAGTTCCAGAAGAAGAAGAAGACAAAGAAAGGAGCAGAAGGCTTATTTGAATAAATTACAGCTGAGAACTTCCCTAACTTGGGGAAGGAAACAGAGATCCAAGTCCAAGAGAAACAGAGAACTCACTTCAGAATCAACAAAAACAGATCATTACCACGAGATATAATGAAACCGGCAAAATACAAGGATAAAGACAGAATTCTGAAAGCAGCTAGGGGAAAATATGCCTTAACCTACAGGGGTGGACACATGAGGGTAGTAGCAGACCTTTGCACTGAAACTTGGCAGGCCTGACAGGAGTGGCAGGAAATATTCAATGTACTGAATAGGAAAAATTTGCAGCCAAGAATCCTTTAGCCAGAAAAGCTGACACTCAGAATAGAAGGACAGATAAAGGCTTTCCAAGACAGACAAAAACTAAAGGAAATCATGACCACTAAACCAGCCTTGCAGAGGATCCTAAGGGGGACTCTGTGAGTGGGAAGTAGAAAAGACTACAAAGGGCCAGAGACATCACCACAAACACAAGACCTACAGATAACACAATGATTCTAAATCCATATCTTTCAATAATCATTCTGAATGTGAATGGACTAAATGCCCCAGTCGAAAGACATAGAGTATCAGAATGGATGGGAAAAAAAAAGAAAAGAAAAGAAAAGAAAAGAAAAGCACAAGGTCCTTCTATATGCTGCCTACAAGAGACTCATTTTAGACCTGAGGACACCTGCAGACTGAGAGTGAGGTGATGGAGGACCACCTATCATGTTAATGGATGTCAAAGGAAAGCCAGAGTAGCCATACTTATATCAGACAAACAATATTTTAAAACAAAGACTGTAACAGGAGATGAAGAAGGGCATTATGTCATAATTAAGGGGTCTATCCATTAAGAAGAGCTAACAAGTGCAAATGTTTATGCCCCCAATGTGAAGAAACTGAAATCTATAAATCAATTAATCACAAACGTAAATAAATGTATAGACAATAATACCGTGATTGTAGGGGAATTTAATACACTGACAGCAAAGGACAGATCATCTAGGCATAAAATCAATAAGGAAACAACGGCTCTGAATGACACATTGGACCAGATGGACTTAATAGCTATATTCAGAACTTTACATCCAAGAGCAGCAGAATACACATTCTTCTTGAGTGCACATGGAACATTTTCCAAACTATATCACATACTGGGTCACAAAACAGCCCTCAACAAGTATAAAAGGATGGAGATCATGCCATGCATATTTTCAGATCACAATGCTATGATACTTGAAATCAACCACAAGAACAAATTTGGAAAGCCCCCAAATACATGGAGGTTAAAGAACATCCTACTAGAGAATGAATGGGCCAACCTGGAAATTAAAGAAGAAATTTAAAAATATATGCAAGCAAATGAAAATGTAAACACTACAGTCCAAACCCTATGGGATGCAGCAACGGCTGTCCTAAGAGGAAAATACCTTGCAATTCAGGCCTGTGTCAAGAAGCAAGAAAGGTCGCAAATACACAACCTAATGTCACACCTAAAGGAGCTAGAAAGACAGCAGCAAAGAAAGCCCAAAGCGAGGAGAAGAACAGAAATAATAAAGATTAGAGCAGAGGTAAACACTAAAGAATCCAAAAGAAACAGTAGAACAGATCAATGAATCTAAGCGTTGGTTTTTTGAAAGAAGAAACAATTAATAACCCCATAACCAGACTTCCCAAAAGAAAAGCGAGAGGACCCAAATAGATAAAATCACGAATGAAAGAGGAGAGATCACAACCGACACCACAGAAATACACACAATTATTAAAGAATACTATGAAAAATCATATGCCAACAAACTAGACAATCTAGAAGAAATGGACAAACTCCTAGACACTCACACACTACCAAAACTCAAATGCAAAGAAATGGAAAATATGAACAGACCTAAAACCAGGGAAGAAATTGAATCGGTTATCAAAAGTCTCCCAGCAAATAAGAGTCCTGGGCCAGATGGCTTCCCAGCGGAATTCTACCAGACATTTAAAGCAGAGTTAATACCTATTCTTCTCAAGCTGTTTCAAACAATAGAAACAGAAGGAAAGCTTCCAGTCTCATTCTATGAATCCAGCATTATCTTGATTCCCAAACCAGACAAAGACCCCCACTAAAAAGGAGAATTACAGGCCAATATGCCTGATGAACATGGATGCAAAACTTCTCAACAAGATACTAGCAAATCGAATTCAACAGTATATTAAAAGAATTATTCACTATGATCAAGTGGGATACATTCCTGGGCGTCAGGGCTGGTTCTATTCACAAATCAATCAACATGACACATCACATTAGTAGAAGAAAGAATAAGAACTGTATGGTCCTGTCAATTCATGCAGAAAAAGCTTTTGACAAAATACAGCATTCTTTCTTAGTAATCAAGAAAGTCTGCATAGAAGGAACATAGTTTAACATTGTAAAAACCATATATGAAAGGTCCACAGCGAATATTATCCTCAATGGGGAAAAACAGAGCTTCCTCCTTGAGATCAGGAATAGGACAGTGATGTCCAATTTCACCACTGTTGGTTAACCTAGTTTCGGAAGTTCTAGCCTCAGCAATCAGATAACAAAACAAATTAAATCACCGAATGGCCAAGAAGTCAAACTTTTACTCTTTGCAGATGACATGATACTCTACATGGAAAACCCAAAAGATCCCATGCAAAAAAACCCTGCTAGAATTAATACATGAATTCAGCAAAGTCACTGGATACAAAATCAATGTTCAGAAATTGGTTGTATTTCTACACACCATAGTGAAGTAGCAGAAAGAGAAATCAAGGAGTCGATCCCATTTACAATTGCAGCAAATGCGTAAGATACCTTGGAATAAAACTATCAAATTGGTAAAAGACCTGTACACTGAAAACAATAGAAAGTTTGGAAAGAAATTGAAGACACAAAGAAATGCAAAAACATCCCATGCTCATGGATTGGAAAGCAATTATTGTTAGTAGATCGATACTACCCCAAGCAATCTTCACATTCAAAGCATTCCCTACCAAAATAGCCCTAGCATCCTTCACAGAGCTAGACCAAACAATCCTAAAATTTGTATGGAATCATAAAGACTCCAAATAGCCAAGGTAATGTTGAAAAAGAAAACCAAAACTGGAGACATCACAATCCTGGACGTTAGCCTGTATTACAAAGCTGCAACCATCAAGACAATATGGTATAGGCACAAAAACACACACAGAGACCAACTGAATAGAATAGAGAGCCCAGAAACGGACCCACAAATGTATGGCCAACTTTTCTTCGACAAATCAGGAATGAGTATCCAATGGAAAAGAAGAAAGTCTCTGTAGCAAATGATGCTGGGAGAACTGGACATTGGCATGCAAAGGAATGAACCTAGACCACTTTCATAAACCATACACAAAATAAATTAAAAATGGATGGGAGACCTAAGTGTGAGACAAGAAACCATCAAAATACTAGAGGACAATACAGGCAGCAACCTCTTTGACCTCTATTGCAGCAACTTCTTACTTGACATGTCTCTGAATGCAATGGAAATAAAAGAACATATAAACTATTGAAACACCATCAAGATAAAAGGCTTCTGCACAGCAAAGAGGAAAAAATAAACTTTTGCTTCTGCACAGCAAAAAAGGAAACAATAAACAAAACTAAAAGACAATCTAAGGAATGGGAGAAGAACTTTGGAAATGATATACCTAATAAAAATTTAGTATCCAAAACATATGAAGAACCTATAAAAATGAATAACCAAAATCACATAATGCACCTTAAAAATGGGAAAAATAAATGAATCGACATTTTTCCAAAATAGAAATCCAAACAGCTAACAGATAAATGAAAAGATGTCCACCATCACTCATCATCTAGGAAATACAAATCAAAACCACAATGAAATACCACGTCCCATCTGTCAGAATGGCTAAAATTAACAACTCAGGAAACAACAGATGTTGGTGATGATGTGGAAAAAGGGAACCCTCTTACATTGTTGGTGGGAATGCAAACTGGTGCAGTACTCTTGAAACAGTATGGAGTTTCATGAAAATTTTAAAAATAGACTACCCTATGACCCAGAAATGGCACTACTAGGTATTTACCCAACAGATGCAAAAATTATAATTCAAAAGGATACATGCACTCTTATGTTTAGAGCAGTATTGTCAACAATAGCCAAATTATGTGAAGGGCCAAAATGTCCATCAACTGATGAATGGATAAAGAGAAGTGGAGTTAAGATAGTGATTTAGTAGGGCGACCCTGGGCTTTTCTGGTCCCTCTAACACAGCTAGATCAACAACAAATCATTTTGAACACCTACAAAATATATCTGAAGATTAAGAGATAAGTGTGCATAATTTGAAAGAGAGAACATGGAAGGTAAGTCGTGCAAAGTGGAGATTTTTGGGATAGAAAATCTTCAGTGCTGCATAGGTTTGGGAGCCCTTTTCAGAGAGGTTAGAGAAGGCAGTGGTTTGGGTTCACACAAGAAAAGCACTCCCCCAAACCATTGATGGGGGAATCGTAAGGAACTGAATATTGCAAGCTTTTGCAAATAGTGGGGCTGAAATTCTGAGTTCCTGGAAGTCTGCACATTTGCCCAAGTAGACCCAGGTGGGCGTCAATGCTCCTTGGGAGAAGGAGGAGAAGCCTGGGAGCACACAGTGGGCAGTATGGGGCAGGAAACCCCTGGGTTGCAATGGGAGAGAAAGTTTCCTTCCCTGAGTGCATTTGGAAGAGGGTATATTGCCGCTCCTAGGATAAAAGACCTAGCTGGTGGATTTGAGCAGCAGCAGTTCAATAGCAGGGGATAGAGGCAAGAGCAGAGGGTAGATAAAGTGGTTACAGCTTTCTACTGTGCTTCACCATAATTTATAGACACCTTTGTAGACAAGGGACTGCTTTTCTGGGGAAGAATGGCTCCAGGCTCAATGCTATGATGCTTTCCTCCAGAGTGGGTGGAGCATGTCGACACACTCCCAGGTCCTTTAAGATTTGGAGTTTTGAATCCCAATAATGCACCAGAGATAAAACACAGGATAGCTGTGGCACCAGGTGAGTTGACAGTCCTGGGCACGGAAGGGTCAAGGGAAGGCATCTGACAGAAACTTGGGACACAGAATGGGAGAATGTTTGCTTGTCTACCTGAACAGCAGCAGGTACAAGTTCCCCTACCCAGGGATGAGACAGCGGGTTGATGCCACCTTCCCCTGACTAGCCCTACCTCAGTGAGTAACACTGACCCCAGTTGAGTCTGGAGCCACTTACACCAAACCCTGCTCCCATATACCCTAGATGGTCATCTTGACAAGGGCATGTCTGATTGTGAGCTAGCACTAAGGACTTCTTCCCCAAAGGACCAACACAGTCCCCCACCCCCCACATGCATCAAATCTACTGATCATAGAGTGCTCCAAAGCGTTAGCTTCAGTTCTTCAGTTCTGATGGAAATAGGACCAGGATTTTTTTTTAAATCAGGCTTACAGTTTATTTTTGTTTCTTTGTTTCTTTTTTTTTCATTTCCTTTTATCATTTTTTGAATAGGCTTCTCTTCCTTTATTTTTTTCTTCATTTTTTCCTTCTTTTTCTTTGGAATCAGGTGTATAGATTTTGTTTCTGTTTGGTTTTTGTTCTTGTTATTGTTGTCATTGTTCCTTCAACTTTTTTCCCTTTTAGGATAAGGCTTTTTTTAATAGGCCTTATTTTAACAAAAAAATCAAAGCACATGTAGTTAAATGTCCAAACACTCCTCGCTGCAAGTGAGGAGGAGCTCTACAGACTACTGACCTAGGGACACAGCAGCCAAATCACAACAACAAAGTGCCCACAGCATACACCAGAAATACTTCCTGAAGTGCCAGGCCCTGGACAGTTTAAAACACCTTCTTGATATATCATTACTCTCAGGAACAGGAAAAATAATAAGCTTTTATAACAGGCAAAACACAGAAACCTAGAAAAAAATAACAAGGCAGAGGAATTCACCAAAGTAAGATCAAGAAGAAACCCCAACCAGGCATTTGCTCAAAACAGATAGAAGTAATATATCTGAACAAGAATTTAGAACAACAGTCATAAGACTACTAACTGGGATTAGAAAAAAGAAAAAGCATAAAAGACTCCAGAGAAACCCTTGCTGCAGAAATAAAAGACCTAAAAATTAGTGAGGCCAAAATTTTAAAAAATAGTATAACTGAGATGCAAAATTGGATGTAATTACAATAAGGACGGAGGAAGCAGAGGATCAAATAGGTGATATAGAAGACAAAATTATGGAAAATAATTAAGCTGAAAAGGAGACAGAAAACTATTATATAACAACATAGACTTTGGAAAAAAAAATCAGTGATTCTATAAAGCATAATAGTTTCTATATCAGGAGTCCTAGAGGAAGAGTGGTAAAGAGGGACAGAAGGTTAATTTGAGAAAATATAGCTGAGAATTTCCTTAATCTTGGGAAGAGAACAGGAATTAAAGTCCAACAGGCACAGAGAACAGCTCAAAAGATCAATAAAAAGAGGTCATCACCAAGACATAGCATAGTGAACCTTGCAAAATACAAAGATGAAGACAGAATTCTGAAAGCAGCTAGGGACAAAAGGTCCTTACAAGGGTAGACACATAAGGTTAGCAGCAGACCTCTCCACAGAAACTTGATAGGCCAGAAGAGAGTGGCATGATAGATTTAACATGCTAAACAGGAAAAAAAATGTAGCCATGAATACTTTACCTAGTAAGGCTGTCATACAGAAGAGAAGGAAACATAGTTTCCAAGGCAAACAAAAACTAAAGAAGTCTGTGAACACTACATCAGCACCTCAAGAATTATTGAAGGGGACACTTTTAGTGTGAAAGAAGATCCAAGAGCAAAAAGACTAAAGGGAAACAGTGGCAAAGTTTAGGAACAGCAATTTTACAAGTAATACAATGGCACTAAATTTATATCTATCAATAATTAATCTGAATGTAAATGACCTAAGTGCTCCAATCAAAAGACATAAGGTATTAGAATAAATGAAAAAAGTCATCAATATGTTGCTTACAAGAGAAGCATTTTAGACACAAAGTCACCTCCAGATTGAAAATGAAGGATTGGAGAACCATGTATCATGCTAATTGATATAAAAAGAAAGCTGGAGTAGCCATTCATATATCAGACAAACTAGATTTTAAACCGAAGTCTGTAATAAGAGATGAAGAAGGAAACTATATCATCATAAAGGGGTCCATTCAAAAAGAAGATCTAATGATTATAATAATCTAGGCCACAACCTGGGAGCAGCCAAGTATATAAATCTAATAATAATACACTTAAAAAAACTCAATGATAATAGTACAAAAATAGTAAAAGATTATGCATTTTTAAAGTTTATTTATTGATTTCGAGAAGGAGAGAGACAAACAGAGAACAAAGCCAGGGGAGGGGCAGAGAGAGAGGGAGAGTGAGAATCCCAAGCAGGCTCCATCCTGGCAACACAGAGCCTGACATGGGGCTAGAATTCACAAACTGTGAGATCATGACCTGAGCTGAAGTCAAGAGTTGGATGTTCAACCGACTTAGCCACCCGGATGCACCATAGTAGGGGACTTTAACACCCCACTTACACCAATGGACAGATCATCTAAGCAGAAATCAGCATGAAAACAATGGCTTTGAATGAAACACTGGACCAGGAAAGATGAACTTAACAGATATATTCAGAGCATTTCACCCTAAAGCATCAGAATACACATCTTCTCGAGTACACATGGAATATTCTCCAGAATAGATCACATACTGGATCACAAACCAGGACTCAACCAATACAAAAAGACTGAAATCATACCATGCATATTTTCAGAAGACAATACTAGAAATTTGAAGTAAATCACAAGAAAAAAATTGGAAAGACCACAAATATATAGAGATTAAAGAACATCCAAATAAAGAATGAGTGAGATAACCAAGAAATTACATAATACATTTTTAAAAAATACACGGAAGCCAAGCAAAATGAAAACATGACAGACCAGAACCTTTGGAATTTAGGAAAGGCAGTCATAAGAGGAAAGCACATAGCAATATAGGCCTTCCTAATGAAGGTTGAAATGTCTCAGAAATACAACCTAAGCTTACATCTTAAGAAGCTGGAAAAATAACAGTAAATAAAGCCCAAAATAAGCAGAAGAGGGACATAATGGAGGTTACAGCAGAATTAATGATATAGAAATAAAACGGATGGTGGAACAGATAAAAGAAAGTAGGAGCCAGTTCTTTGAAAGAATTAATAATTCTTTCTAGCCAAACTAATCAAAGGAAAAATAAGTGGTACTTAGATGGGTCAGTAGGTTAATCATCTGACTCTTGATTTCAGCTCAGGTCAAGATCTCATGGTTCGTGAGATCTAACCCCACATCAGGCACTCTGCTGACAGCATGAATCTTGCTTTGAATCCTCCCTCTCCCTTTTTCCTCTGCCCCCCACCTCACTTACTTTCTCTCTCTCAAAACAAATAAACTTAAAAAAATAAATCTCACTTAAATAAGAAAAAGGAAAGGACTCAACTAAATAAAATCATGAATGAAAGAGTTGAGATCAAAACCAACAATGCAAAATTCAAAAAAAATTATGAGATATTATGAGCAAGTATATACCAACAATTTGGGAAATTGGAAGGAATGAATCAATTCATATAAACATATAAACTACCAAAACTGAAACAGGAAGAAATAGAAAATTCGAACAGACCCATAACATATAAAGAAATTGAGTCAGGAATAAAAAAATCTCCCAACAAAGAATAATGCAAGGCCAGGTGGCTTCCCAGAGGAATTCTACAAAGCATCTAGACAAGAATTAAGCCTATTCTTTCGAAAATAAACAGAGAGAGAGAGAGAGAGAGAGAGAGAGAGAGAGAGACAGAAATGGTAGTAAAACTTCCAAATTTATTCTTATTTATTTATTTATTTATTTATTTATCAATATATGAATTTAATTGTCAAATTGGTTTCCATACAACACCCAGTGCTCATCCCAAAAGGTGCCCTCCTCAATACCCATCACCCATCCTCCCCTCCCTCCCACACCTCATCAACCCTCAGTTTGTTCTCAGTTTTTAAGAGTCTCTTATGCTTTGACTCTCTTCCACTCTAACCTCTTTTGTTTTCCTTCCCCTCCCCCATGGGTTTCTGTTAAGTTTCTCAGGATCCACATAAGAGTGAAAACATATGGTATCTGTCTTTCTCTGTATGGCTTATTCCACTTAGCATCACACACTCCAGTTCCATCCATGTTGCTAAAAAGGGCCATATTTCATTCTTTCTCTTTATCACGTAGTACTCCGTTGTGTATATAAAGCACAATATTTAATCCATTCATCAGTTGATGGACATTTAGGCCCTTTCCATAATTTTTCTATTGTTGAGAGTGCTGCTATAAATATTGGGGTACAAGTGCCCCTATGCATCAGTACTCCTGTATCCCTTGGATAAATTCCTAGCAGTGCTATTGCTGGGTCATAGGGTAGGTCTATTTTTAATTTTTTGAGGAACCTCCACACTGTTTTCCAGAGTGGCTGCACCAATTTGCATTCCCACCAACAGTGCAAGAGGGTTGGTTCACTGTTCTCCAGATCCTCTCCAGCATCTATAGTCTCCTGATTTGTTCATTTTGGCCACTCTGACTGGCGTGAGGTGATACCTGAGTGTGGTTTTGATTTGCATTTCCCTGATGAGGAGCAACGTTGAGCATCTTTTCGTGTATCTGTTGGCTATCCAGATGTCTTCTTTAGAGAAGTGTCATGTTTTCTGCCCATTTCTTCACTGGGTTATTTGTTTTTCGGTGTGGAGTTTGGTGAGCTCTTTATAGATTTTGGATACTAGCCCTTTGTCCGGTATGTCATTTGCAAATATCTTTTTCCCATTCTGTTGGTTGCCGTTTCGTTTTGTTGGTTGTTTCCTTTGCTGTGCAGAAGCATTTTGTCTTCATAAGGTCCCAGCAATTCATTTTACTTTTCATTCCCTTGCCTTTGGGGATGTGTCGAGTAAGAGATTGCTACAGCTGAGGTCAGAAAGGTCTTTTCCTGCTGTCTCCTCTAGGGTTTTGATGGTTTCCTGTCTCACATTCAGGTCCTTTATCCATTTTGAGTTTATTTTTGTGAATGGTGTGAGAAAGTGGTCTAGTTTCAACCTTCTGCATGTTGCTGTCCAGTTCTCCCAGCACCATTTGTTAAAGAGGCTGTCTTTTTTCCATTGGATGTTCTTTCCTGCTTTGTCAAAATTAGTTGGCCATACATTTGTGGGTCTAGTTCTGGGGTTTCTATTCTATTCCATTGGTCTATGTGTCTGTTTTGGTGCCAATACCATGCTGTCTCGTTGACTACAGCTTTGGAGTAGAATCTAAAGTCTGGGATTGTGATGCCTCCTCCTTTGGTCTTCTTCTTGAAAATTACTTTGGCTATTCGGGGCCTTTTGTGGTTCCATATGAATTTTAGGATTGCTTGTTCTAGTTTCAAGAAGAATGCTGGTGCAATTTTGATTGGGATTGCATTGAATGTGTAGATAGCTTTGGGTAGTATTGACATTTTGACAATATTTATTCTTCCAATCCATGAGCAGGGAATGTCTTTCCATTTCTTTACATCTTCTTCAATTTCCTTCATAAGCTTTCTATAGTTTTCAGCATACAGATCTTTTACAGCTTTGGTTAGATTTATTCCTAGGTATTTTATGCTTCTTGATGCAATTGTGAATGGGATTCTTTATTTGTCTTTCTGTTGCTTCATTGTTAGTGTATAAGAATGCAACTGATTTCTGTACATTGATTTTGTATCCTGCAACTTTGCTGAATTCCTGTATCAGTTCTAGCAGACTTCTGGTGGAGTCTGTCGGATTTTCCATGTATAATATCATGTCATCTGCAAAAAGTGAAAGCTTAACTTCATCTTTGTCAATTCTGATGCATTTGATTTCCTTTTGTTGTCTGATTGCTGATGCTAGAACTTTGAACGCTATGTTAAACAACAGCGGTGAGAGTGGACATCCCAGTCGTGTTCCTGATCTCAGGGAAAAAGCTCTCAGTTTTTCCCCATTGAGGATGATGTTAGCTGTGGGCTTTTCATAAATGGCTTTTATGATCTTTAAGTATGTTCCTTCTATCCCGACTTTCTCAAGGATTTTTATTAAGAAAGGGTGCTGGATTTTGTCGAAGGCCTTTTCTGCATTGATTGACAGGATCATGTGGTTCTTCTCTTTTTTTGTTGTTAATGTGATGTATCACGTTGATTGATTTGCGAATGTTGAACCAGCCCTGCATCCCAGGAATGAATCCCACTTGATCATGGTGAATAATTCTTTTTATATGCTGTTGAATTCGATTTGCTAGTATCTTATTGAGAATTTTTGCATCCATATTCATCAGGGATATTGGCCTGTAGTTCTCTTTTTTAATGGGTCTCTGTCTGGTTTAGGAATCAAAGTAATACTGGCTTCATAGAATGAGTCTGGAAGTTTTCCTTCCCTTTCTATTTCTTGGAATAGCTTGAGAAGGATAGGTATTATCTCTGCTTTAAACATCTGGTAGAACTCCCCTGGGAAGCCATCTGGTCCTGGACTCTTAATTGTTAGATTTTTAATGACTGATTCAATTTCTTCGCTGGTTATGGGTCTGTTCAAGCTTTCTATTTCCTCCTGATTGAGTTTTGGAAGTGTGTGGGTGTTTAGGAATTTGTCCATTTCTTCCAGGTTGTCCAGTTTGTTGGCATATAATTTTTCATAGTATTCCCTGATAATTGTTTGTATCTCTGAGGGATTGGTTGTAATAATTCCATTTTCATTCATGATTTTATCTATTTGGGTCATCTCCCTTTTCTTTTTGAGAAGCCTGGCTAGACGTTTGTCAATTTTGTTTATTTTTTCAAAAAACCAACTCTTGGTTTTGTTGATCTGCTCTACAGTTTTTTTAGATTCTATATTGTTTATTTCTGCTCTGATCTTTCTTATTTCTCTTTTTCTGCTAGATATAGGCTGTCTTTGCTGTTCTGCTTCTATTTCCTTTAGGTGTGCTGTTAGATTTTATATTTGGGATTTTTCTTGTTTCTTGAGATAGGCCTGGATTGCAATGTATTTTCCTCTCAGGACTGCCTTCGCTGCGTCCCAAAGCATTTGGATTGTTGTATTTTCATTTTCTTTTGTTTCCATATATTTTTAAATTTCTTATGTAATTGCCTGGTTGACCCCTTCGTTATTTAGTAGGGTGTTCTTTAACCTCCATGCTTTTGGAGGTTTTCCAGACTTTTTCCTGTGGTTGATTTCAAGCTTCATAGCATTGTGATCTGAAAGTATGCATGGTATGATTTCAATTCTTGTATCCTTATGAAGGGCTGTTTTGTGACCCAGTATGTGATCTATCTTGGAGAATGTTCCATGTGCACTGGAGAAGAAAATATATTCTGTTGCTTTGGGATGCAGAGTTCTAAATATATCTGTCAAGTCCATCTGATCCAATGTGTCATTCAGGGCCCTTGTTTCTTTATTGACCGTATGTCTAGATGATCTATCCATTTCTGTAAGTGGAGTGTTAAAGTCCCCTGCAATTACCACATTCTTATCAATACGGTTGCTTATGTTTGTGAGTAATTGTTTTATACATTTGGGGGCTCCCGTATTCGGCGCATAGACATTTATAATTGTTAACTCTTCCTGATGGATAGATGCATGTTTATTATTTATTGCCCTTCTTCATCTCTTGTTACAGCCTTTAATTTAAAGTCTAGTTTGTCTGATATAAGTATGGCTACTCCAGCTTTCTTTTGACTTCCAGTGTCATGATAATAGTTCTCCATCCCCTCACTCTCAATCTGAAGGTGTCCTCAGGTCTAAAATGAGTCTCTTGTAGACAGCAAATAGATGGGTCTTGTTTTTTTATCCATTCTGATAACCTATGTCTTTTTGTTGGCGCATTTAGTCCATTTACATTCAGTGTTATTATAGAAATATATGGGTTTAGAGTCATTGTGATGTCCATAGGTTTCATGCTTGTAGGGATATCTCTGGTAATTTGTCTCACAGGATCCCCCTTAGGATCTCTTGTAGGGCTGGTTTAGTGGTGACGAATTCCTTCAGTTTTTGTTTGTTTGGGAAGAACTTTACCTCTCCTTCTATTCTAAATGACAGACTTGCTGGATAAAGGATTCTCGACTGCATAATTTTTCTGTTCTTCACATTGAAGATCTCCTGCCATTCCTTTCTGGCCTGCCAAGTTTCAGTGGACAGATAAGTCTCGAGTCTTATAGGTCTCCCTTTATATGTTAGAGCACGTTTATCTCTAGCTGCTTTCAGAATTTTCTCTTTATCCTTGTATTTTGCCAGTTTCACTATGATATGTCATGCAGAAGATCGATTCAAGTTTCATCTGAAGTGAGTTCTGTTTCTCTTGGATTTCAATGCCTTTTTCCTTCCCCAGATCCGGGAAGTTCTCAGCTATGATTTCTTCAAGTACACCTTCAGCACCTTTCCCTCTCTGTTCCTCCTCTGGAATACCAATTATGCGTAGATTATTTCTCTTTAGTGCATCACTTAGTTCTCTAATTTTCCCCTTATACTCCTGGAATTTTTTTATCTCTCTTTTTCTCAGCTTCTTCTTTTTCCATACTTTTATCTTCTAGTTCACCTATTCTCTTCTCTGCCTCTTCAATCCGAGCCGTAGTTGTCTCCATTTTATTTTGCAGCTCATAGATAGCACTTTTTAGCTCCTCCTGGCTGTTCCTTAGTCCCTTGATCTCTGTAGCAAGAGATTCTCTGCTCTCCTTTATACTGTTTTCAAGCCCAGCAATTAATTTTGTGACTATTATTCTAAATTCACTTTCTGTTATTTTGTTGAAGTCATTTTTGATCAGTTCATTAGCTGTTGTTATTTCCTGGACATTTTTCTGAGGGGAATTCTTCCATTTGGTCATTTTAGAGAGTCCCTGGAGTGGTGCGGCACTGCGGGGCCCTTCCCCTGTGCTGTCTTGAATAACTTGCGTTGGTGGGCTGGGCCACAGTCAGAACTGATGTCTGCCCCCAGCCCACCGCTGGGGCCACATCATACTGGTGTGTGCCTTCTCTTCCCCTCTCCTAGGGGCAGGATTCACTGTAGGGTGGAGTGGCCCATCTGGGCTACTTGCACACTGCCATTCTTGTGGTGCTGGGGATCTGGCATATTAGCTGGGGTGGATGGGCAAATTGCACAGGGGCGGGAGGGCAAGCTCAGCTCGCTTCTCCTTTGTTCATCCGCTTTGGGAGGGTCCCTGCGGCACCAGGAGGGAGTCAGACCCGCCACAGGGATGGATCCACAGAAGCACAGCTTTGGGTGTTTGCGTGGTGCAAGCAAGTTCCCTGGCAGGGACTGGGTCCTTTTGGGATTTGGGCTGGGGTATGGGGTAGGAAGATGGCGCTGGTGAGCGCCTCTGTTTCCTGCCAAGCTGAGCACTGTCATCCAGGGCTCAACAACTCTCCCTCCCATTGTCCTCCAGCCCTCCCGTTCTCCAAGCAGAGCTGTTAGCTTATAACCTTCCAGATGTCTAGTCCCGCTTGCTGTTGGAACACAATTCATGGGCCCCTCCGCTTTTGCAAGCCAGACTCGGGGACTCTGCATGGCAGCTGAGCTGCCCCTCCATCCCGGCTCCCTCCCGCCAGTCCGTGGAACGTGCACTGTCTCTCCGCCCTTCCTACCCTCTTCCGTGGGCCTCTTGTCTGCCCTTGGCTCTGGAGACTCTGTTCTGCTAGTCTTCTGGCAGTTTTCTGGGTTATTTAGGCAGGTGTAGGTGGAATCTAAGTGATCAGCAGGATGGGCGGTGAGCCCAACATCGTCCTACGCCACTATCTTCCCAGCCTTCCAAATTTATTCCAAGAGGCCAGCATTGATTCCAAAACCAGACAAACAACCCACTAAAAATGAAATATAGAGACCAATTTCCCTGTGAAATTCCCTGATCCAGTGGAACAGTACATTAAAATAATTATTCATCAAGTGGGATTTATTCCTGGTCGGCAGGGGTGGTTTATATATATGCAAATCAATCAACGTGATGCACCATATTAATAAAAGAAAGGGTAATAATCATATGATCCTCTCAATAGATGCAGAAAAATCATTTAGCAAAATACAGCATCCTTTCTTGATACAAATCCTCAAAATATTAGAGATAGAAGAAACATACCTCAATATCATAAAGGTCCACAGTTAATATCATCCTCAATGGTGAAAACCTGAGGACTTTTCCCCTAAGTTCAGGGACATAACACAATGTCCACTCTCATTATTTTTGCTCAAGACACTACTGGGTGTCCTAGCCTCAGCAATCAGAAAACAAAAAGAAATAAAAGACATCCAAATCGCCAAGGAAGGAGTTAAAATTTCACTCTTCTCAGATGACATAATACTCTATTTGGAAAACCTGAAAGACTCCACCAAAAAAATGGCTAAAAGTGATACATGTATTCATCAAAGTCACAGGATATAAAATCAATGTACATAAATTGGTTGCATTTTTATACACCAATAATGTAGTAGAAGAGAGAGAAATCAAGGAGTCAATCCCATTTAGAATTGCAGCGAAAACCATAAGATACCTAGGAAGAAACCCAACCAAAGAGGTAAATGACTTGTGGTCTGAACTCTATAAAACTGTATAAAACTCAATCCATGTCTGGAACTGGAGAGTGTGATGCTAAGTGAAATAAGCCATACAGAGGAAGACAGATACCATATGGTTTCACTCTTATGTGGATCCTGAGAAACTTAACAGGAACCCATGGGGGAGGGGAAGGGGAAAAAAAAAAAGAGGTTAGAGTGGGAGAGAGCCAAAGCATAAGAGACTGTTAAAAACTGAGAACAAACTGAGGGTTGATGGGGGGTGGGAGGGAGGAGAGGGTGGGTGATGGGTTTTGAGGAGGGCACCTTTTGGGATGAGCACTGGGTGTTGTATGGAAACCAATTTGTCAATAAATTTCATATATTAAAAAAAAACTCAATCCATGTCTTTGCAAATGTCAAGCTTTCATTCTTTTATAGAGCTCAGTAATATTCCCTTGAATATACCACATCTTTTTCTTTTTATTTTTTATTTACTAATTTTTACATTTATTTTTTCAAAGTTTTCATTTAAATTAAATTCATTTAACATATAGTGTGGTATTGGTTTTAGAAGTAGATTATATCACTCACATATAACAAGCACCCAGTGCTCACTCATCCCAACAAGTGCCTTCCTTAATGCCCATCACCCATTTAGCCCATGCTCCCATCCAATACCCCACCAGTAACCCTCAGTTTGTTCTCTGTATTTAAGAGTCTCTTATGGTTTGCCTCTCTCTTTGTTTTTATCTCAATTTATTTTTCCTTCCCTTCCACTATGTTCATCTGTTTTGTTCTCAAATTCCACATATGAGTGAAATCATATTGTATTTGTCTTTCTTTGTCTTACTTATTTCACTTAGCATAATACATTCTAGTTCCATCCATGTTGCACAAATGGCAAAACTTCCTTATTTTTCATTGCTGAATGATATTCTATTGTATATATTTACCACCTCGTCTTTATCTATTTGTCAGTTGATGGACTTTGGGATCTTTCCATAGTTTGGCCATTGTTGATAGTGCTGCTACAAACAATGGGGTACACGTGTCATGTCAAATCAGCATTTTGTATCCTTTAGATAAATACCTAGTAGTACAAGGGGGTCATAGGATAGCTCTATTTTTTTTTTAATTTTTGAGGAACCCCCATACTGTTTTCTAGAGTGGCTGAACCAGTTCGCATTCCCACCAACATCTGTTGTCTCTTGAGTTATTAATTTTAGCTACTCTGACAGGTGTGAGGTGTACTTTCATTTGGTTTTGATTTGTATTTCCCTGATGATGAGTGATGTTGAGCATTTTTTCATGTGTCTGTTAGCCATATGGATATCTTCTTTGTAAAAGAGTCTGTTCATGTCTTTTGCCCATTGCTTTACTGGATTATTTGGGTTTTGGGTGTTGAATTTGGTAAGTTATTTTTTTGATTTTGGATATTCACCCTTTATCCAATATGTCACATGAAAATATCTCATCCCATTAGATATATTGTCTTTTAGTATTGTTGATTGTTTCCTTCACTGTGCAGAAGATTTTTATCTTTATGAGTTCACAATAGTTCATTTTTTCCTTTTGTTTCCCTTGCCTCCTGAGATAGGTCTAGTAAGAATTTCCTGCAGCAGAGGTTAAAAAGTTATTGTCTGTTTTCTCCCCTAGGATTTTGATGGCTTCCTGTCTTACATTTAGGTCTTTAATCCATTTTGAGTTTATTTTTGTGTATGGTGTAAGAAAATGGTCCAGGTTCATTTTTCTTCATGTTGCTGTCCTGTTTTCCCAAGAACACTTGTTTAAGAGAATATTCTTTCCTGCTTTGTCAACAATTACTTGGTCATCCATTTGCGGATCCATGCATTCTCTGTTCTTTTCCATAGACATGTGTCTGTTTTTTGTGCCAGTAACATACTGTCGATGATTACAGCTTTTTAATACAGCTTGAAATCCAGAATTGTGATACCTCCAGCTTTGCCCTTTTTTAACATTACTTTGGCTATTTGGGGTATTTTCTGGTTTCACACAAATTTTAGAGTTATTTGTTCTAGCTCTGAAAAAATGCTGGTGTAATTTCCATGGTGATTGCAGTGAATGTGTAGATTGCTTTGGGTAATATAGACATTTTAACAATATTTTTTCTTCAAATCCATGAGCATGGAATATGTTTCCATTTATTTGTGTCTTCTTCCTTTTCTTTCATAAACATTCTATAATTTTCAGCATACATATCGTTCACCTCTTTGGTTAGGCTTCTTTCTAGGTATATTATGGTTTCTGGTGCAATTGTAAATGGGCTCGATCCCTTGATTTCTGTTTATGATACTTCCTTATTGGTGTATAGAAATTCAACCGATTTCTATACACTGATTTTATATTCTGTGACTTTGCTGAATTCATATGTCAGTTCTAGCAGGTTTTCGTGGAGTCTTGGGTTTTCCACGAAGAGTATCGTGTCATCTGTAAAGAGTGAAAGTTTGACTGCTTCCTTGCCACTTTGTGTTGCAGATTTTGAGTCTGGAGTTCTCTCTTGTACAGTAAGAGAGTGGACACAGAGTTGAATACAAGAGAAGCTAATGTCCAGGAGGAGACAAGAGTCCCAAGCAAGTGTTCTTGCTCCATATTTATTAGGATTAGAAGGCTAACAAATGTGATGAACGTGCAGAAAGAGACAATAAAATAGTGATCATTAAGTCATCTGTGTGAAATAAAAGGGAGTTTTGAAGGTATGTAGTATTAGGGGTTTGGGTCAATACAAAACAAAATCCTAGCACTGAACAGATGGACATTTACTGCAAGCACCAGGCGCTGTGTCTGTTTATCTTGTCTAGGTGAAAAGACAGATAGAGCATGCTACCTCAGGGTAACGAGGTTTTCAAGGTTTTTGGGTTTTTTTTTTCTTCCAATTAGCTCTGAGAAATTTCTCCCTAATGCAGTGGTCTTTCACCCTGTTTACTTGTTTACCTATTCTCAGGTTTCGTACTGTGGAAGCATTCCACTATACACTTTGTTCTATGCTGAGGGCGCTACCACCCTGTTTACCTATTCTTACTTATTTCATCCTGTGGAAGGGGCTTTCTGCTCTGTGCTATGCTCTATGCTGGAGGCGCTTTCACCCTGTGGCCGCATTCCATTCTAAGCCTTGTTAAATCATTGTTGCAAGTTCAGGAAATCCTTAAAATTATTTCCCACGATTTTGGATTCCTTTGATTTCTTTTTGTTATCTGATTGCTGAGGCTAGGACTTCCAAAACTATGTTAAACAACAGTGTTGAGAGTGGACATTCTTCCCTGTTCCTGAACTTAGGAGGAAAGCTCTGTTTTTCCCCATTGAGGATGATATTAGCCATGTGTTCTTCATATATGGCATTTATGATGTTGAGGTATGTTCATTCTATCCCATTTTCTTGAAGGTGTTTATCAAGAAAGGATGATGTATTTTGTCAAATGCCATTTCTGCATCTATTGAGAGGATCATGAGTTTCTTATCCTTTATTTTATTAAGGTGATGTATAATGATTCATTTGCAGATATTGAACCAGTCCTGTAGCCCAGGAATAAATCCCGCTGGATCATGGTGAATAATTCCTTCAATATAATGTTGGATTCATTTTTCTAGTATCTTGTTGAGAATTTTTGCATCCATTTTTATCAGAGAAATTGGTCTGTACTTTTCCTTTTTGTGTGGTCTTTGTCTGGCTTTGGAATCAAGGTAATGCTGGCCTCATAGAATCAGTTTAGAAGTTTTCCTTCCATTTATATTTTTGGAACAGATTTAAAGGAATAGTTATTAACTCTTCTCTAAATGTTTGGTATAATTGCCCTGGAAAGACATCCAACCATGGACTTTTGTTTGTTGGGAGATTTTTGATTATTGACTCAATTTCTTTAACAGTTATGGTTATGTTCAAATTTTCTATTTCTTCTTTTTTAAGTTTTGGTAGTTTATATGTTTCTAAGAATTCATCCATTTCTTCCAGATTGCCCAATTTGTTAGCATAGAATTGCTCATAATATTCTCTTATTATTGTTTGTATTTCTATGGTGTTGTTTGTGTCCTCCTTAATTCGTAATTTTATTTATTTGGATACTTTTCTTTTTCTTTTTGATAAATCTGGCTAGGGGGTTATCAATTTTGTTAATTCTTCCAGTGAGCCAGCTCCTGGTTCCCTTGATATGTTCCACTGTTCGTGTGTGTGTGTGTGTGTGTGTGTGTGTGTGTGTTTATTTCAATATAATTGGTTTCTGCTCTAATATTTATTATTTCCAGTCTTCTGCTGTTTTGGGGTTTTATATGTTGTTCATTTTTCCAGCTCCTTTAGGTCTAAGATTAGGTTCTGTACTGGAGACATTTCATCCTTTTTTTAGGAAGGCCTGGCTTGCTATAAACTTTCCTTTTATGACCAACTTTGCTGCATCCCAGAGGTTTTAGATTGTCGTGTTTTCATTTTCATTGGCTTACATGTACTTTTTAATTTCCTCTTTAATTTCCTGGTTAACCCATTCATTGTTTAGTAGGATGTTCTTTAATCTCCAAGTATTCATGGTCTTTACAATTTTTTTCTTGTGGTTGATTTCAAGTTTCATAGCATTTTGATCTGAAAGTATGCATGGTATGATATCTTTTTATACTTCTTGAAGGTTGATTTGTGACCCAATATGTGACTTATTCTAAAGAATGTTCCATGTGCACTTGAGATCTAGAGAATGTTCCATGTGCACTTGACAAGATGTGTGCTCTGCTGCTTAGGATGAAATGTTATGAATGCATCTCTGTTATGTCCATCTGGTCCAGTGAGTCATTCAAAGCCATTGTTTCCTTGTTGATTTCCTGCTTAGATGATCTGTCCATTTCTGTAAATGGAGTGTAAAGGTCCCCTACTATTATGGTAATATTATCAATGATTATTAATATTATGCTATAATTATCAATGATTACTAACTCTTTTTTATTTGTTTAGTTATAATTTAAGTTATGGTTAGTTAACCTACAGTGTAATATTAGTTTGATATATACAATATAGTGATTCAACTCTGCCATATAACACATAGTATTCATCATAACAAATGCCCTCCTTAATCCCAATAACCTATTTATTTAACCCATACTCTCTTCCACCTTCCCTTTGGTGACCATCAGTTTGTGCTCTATTATTAAGTCTTCTTTAAGTGTTTCATAAAAATCACTTATAAAGCCACCTGGTCCTGGACTTTTGTTTGTTGCGAGTGTTTTGATTACTGACTCAATTTCTTTGCTGTTTATCAGTCTGTTCAAATATTCTATTTCTTCCTGTTTCAGTTTTTGTAGTTTAAATGTTTTCAGGAATTTAACCATTTCTTCTAGGTTGTCTAATTTGTTAGTATATAGTTTTTCATAATATTTTCTTATGAGTATATTACTATGGTGTTGGCTGTTAATTCTCCTCTCTCATTTAAATTTTATTTATTTGAGCCTTTTTTCTTTCTTGATAGGTATGGCAAGAGGTTTATCAATCTCATTGATTTTTTTTTCAAAGAATCATCTCTTGGTTTCATTGATCTGTTTTATTGTTTTGTTGTTGTTATTGTTGTTTCCAAATCATTTATTTCTACTCTAATCTTTATTATTTCCTTTCTTCTGCTGGTTTTAGATTTTGTTTGTTTTTCTTTCTAGTTCCTTTTGGGTGCATATCTAGGTTGTTTATTTGAAATTTTTCTTGCTTTCTGAGGTAGACCTGTGTTTCTATAAACTTTACTGTTAGAACTGATTTTGATGCATCAGAGAGGTTTTGAACCATTATGTTTTCATTTTCATTCCCGCCCCCTTTTTAAACTATTTCTTTGGTTTTCTGGTTGATCCTTTCAGTATTTTAGTAGCATGTCATTTAATCTCCATGTCTTTGTGGTCTTTCCACGTGTGTGTGTGTGTGTGTGTGTGTGTGTGTGTTTGACTTCTAGTTTTATAGTATTGTGATCAGAAAAGTTGCATGGTATGATTTCAATCTTCTTGAATTCATTGAGTTGGATTTAGGGGGCTGATATATGATCAACTGGAGAATGCTCCGTGTGCACTTACAAAGAATGCGTGTTCTTTTTTTTTTAAATATAGAATGTTCTGCATATGTCTTTTATGTCCATGTGTTCCAGTGTGTCATTCAAAGTTAAC
This sequence comes from Prionailurus bengalensis, assembly GCF_016509475.1. NCBI lineage: Eukaryota > Metazoa > Chordata > Mammalia > Carnivora > Felidae > Prionailurus > Prionailurus bengalensis. The sequence goes on along the minus strand of NC_057361.1, from coordinate 79,861,173 downwards.
GTTCTGTTTAGATGGTTTCCAATGATGTAAGTGGGTATTAAGGTCGCCTACTATTATTGTTTTATTATTGATTTTTTTTCCTTTATATTTGTTATTAACAGTTTCATATATTTGGGTGCTCCTGTTTTGGATACATAAATATTAACAATTGTTATAAACTTTTGTTAGATTATCCCTTTCATTATTTTGTAGGGTCCTTATTTGTCGATTGCTACAGTTTTGTCATAAAGTCTATTTTATCCAAAATTACTATTGCTACTCTGGCTTTCTTTTGACATCTATTTGCATGATAGATGTTTCTTCATCCTCTCACTTTCAACCTAAATGTGTTTTTAAGTCTAAAATTAGTCTCTTTTAGGCACAATATAGATGTATCTTTTTTTTTTCATCTATTCTGTCACCCAATGTCTTCTGATTGAATTAAGTACATTTACATTTCAAGTCATTACTGACAGATATATATATATTTATTGCCACATTTAGTATTTGTTTTGTTATTGTTGTTGAAGTTTTGCTCTGATTATTTATTGTCTTTCATGTTTTTCTGATTTTCTTTAGTGATATATTTGGATTATTTCTTCATATTATTTTCATATATGTTAGTGGTTTTTGATATATGGTTATCATTAGGTTTGTATATACCTATCTCTGCATATAGCAGTCTATATTAAGTTGATGGTTGTTAAAGTTTGAACTCATTATTTTATCTTCTCCTCCCTATGTTTTAGGTGTATATTATTATATTTTACATACTTTTTTTTGGGGTCCTTTGACTGATTTCTTTAGGAAATACATATTTTTACTGCTTTTGTGTTTTCTACTTCTCTACTGTCATTTTTGTTCTCTCCTTTCCCCTCAAAGAGACCCTTTAATATTTCTTCCAGAGCTGGTTTAGTGGTCACAGACTCCTTTAGTTTTTGCTTGTCTGGGAAACACTTTATCTCTCCTTCTGTTCTGAATGGTACCTTAGCTGGATAGCGTATTCTAGTCTATAGATTTTTTTTTTCCATTCAGCACTTTGAATGGAACATGCCACACTAGATGATTAGTTAAAAGTAAAGTATGCAAATTTCCAGCCATAAAAATTATTTTCCTCGGATTCTACCATCTTATACAAGATGTTCAGTTTCAAAAAACTGCAAAGCATAAGAAATGGCAAGAAAACAACACACTCCTGGTAAGGCAGAATGTTATAACCAGACCTAGAGATGACACAAATGTTGGAACTGACAGAGAATTTCAAATACCTATGATTGGGGTGCCTGGGTGGCACAGCTGGTTAAGTGTCCAACTTTAGCTAAGGTCATGATCTCATGGTTCATGGGTTCGAGACCCAGGTCTGGCTCTGTGCTGACAGCACAGAGCCTGGAACCTGCTTTGTATTCTTTGTTTCCCTCTCTCTCTGCCCCTCTCCTGCTTGAGCTCTGTTTCTCTCTGTCTCTCAAAAATAAATTTAAAAATAAATAGATAAATAAGTAAATAAATAAATAAATAAATAAATAAAATACCTATGATTACTATATTAAGACTTTAATGGAAAATATTGAAAACATGTAACCAGATGGGTAATTTCAGCAGAAAGATGGAAACTATAATAGTCAAAAGAAAGTGTTACAAATGAAAAACATTGTGACAGAGATGAAGAATGTCTTCAATTGACTTGTCTGCAGACTTGACAATGAACAAGGAATGAATCAATGAATTTGACAATAGGTTTGTAGAAAAGAAGGAAAGAAAAAAATAATGATAGAAACAAATCCAAGTATCCATGAGCAGAGATATGTTACCAAATAATCTGTGATACAAGTAATTAGAATCTCAAAGAAGGGAAAAAGAATGGAGGAAAAAAAGTTTTGAAAAAAATAATGGCCAAGAGTTTTCCAAAATTAATGACATACATCAGACCACATATCCAAGAAGTCCAGAAAACATGAAGAAAGAAAAATTGCCCCCAAAAAGAAAAAGAAGAATAAAAATGCACCAGAGTATATCATATTCAAACTGCTGAAAACAAAATGATACATGGTGATTGGACCTTGCCAAAAGAGATACTTTGGGTAAAGTCTACCTTTGTTTATTTTCAGTGATAACATATGCACCCTTTTTATTCACATAAAGTTATTCACATCCAGTCCCCAAAGCCTGTGAATATGTTACCTTATAGGGAAAAAGGGACTTTGCAGTGTCATCAAGTTAAAGATTTTTGAGATAGGAAGATGATCCCCGATTATCCGGGTGCACCCAGAATACAATCACAAGATTTTTACAAGTGAAAAAGGGAGGGAGGAAGGTCAGAGTCAGATAAAGATTTGAGATGCCACACCGCTTGCTTTGAAGATGGAGGGAGGGGCCATGAGCTAAGAAATGCTGTGTCTATTGAACCTAGAAAATACAAACGGAAAGGATTCTCCCCAGAAATGCCAGAAGCGCTGCTGGCACCTTGATTTTAGTCCAGCACAAACCCAGTATTCTCTACTCACTAACATTGGCTTGGAAAGAGTATCTCAGAACTAATTAATATTTCACACCTGAATATAAATCCTGTTCATATTTAATTCTCTCTTCAAAGTCCCATGTAAGGGTCATATCCTTAAAGAAGCCTTCTTAAGTATCCTCCAATATCTTACTGTGTAGTTGATGTGATAGGCAGAATAATGTCCTGCATGTTCTAATCCCCAGAATCTGTGAATATTTTAGGTTACATGCCAAAAGGGAATTAAGATTGCAGATGGAATCAAGGTTGCTGATCAACTGATCATAAAATAGGGAGATTATCTTCTATTGTTTGAGTAGGTCCACAGTAATCACAATGGTCCTTAAAGTGGAAGAAGAGGTCAGGAAGAGGAAAATATGATAATGGAAGAAAGGCACTGAGACATTTAAAATTTCTGGTTATAAAGGTGAAGTAAAGGGTCCATGAGCCAAGGAATGCATGCAGGCTCAAAGACTGGAATAGGTAAGAAAATTGTACCCCAGAGCCTCCAGAAAAGGGAAAAGCCCTAGCAATACCTTGATTTTATCCCACTGAGACTACTGTTGGATTTATAATCTACAAGCCTGTAGAATAATACATTGCTCTTGTTCTAAGCCACCAAGTTTGTGGTGATTTCTTACAACAGTAATAGGAAACTAATGCTTTTTCTGTAACCTTTTTCTAACCTAATAGTTTATTTTTTATCAGATGTAATTTCTAAATTGGAAAAATCTAGCAGTCTTTAATAAATTTGCAACTAATGATCAAGCATTTTATTTTTCTAGCATGTCTAAAAATGTGGTCCTCATCATCACCCAAAATTTAAAGGCTGTTTCATATTTCTCCTATTTAATGTAGGTGTAGCTTTAATTTAAGAAATAATTAAAAATAATTATCAGGATTGGGGTGTCTGGGTGGCTCAGTTAAGCATTCGACTTCAGCTCAGGTCATACATACTTCGCATTGGGCTCTGTGCTGACAGCTCAGACTCTGGAGACTGCTTCAGATTCTAGGTGTCCTTTCTCTGCCCCACCACCTCTCATGCTCTCTCTCTCTCTCTCTCTCTCAAAACTAAATAAACTTTAAAAAAATTAAAATAATTGCCAGGATTACATTCAATGGCTTATAGTTTCCTTTATTAAAATGAACTTCCTTATTTATGTATGTATTATCAGAAGCTAGGAAACAATCTTTGTCTAGCTATTTAGTCATCATCCAGCTTGTTACCCTTTGTTTGTTTGATTCCATGTTTTTTAAAAGTAAATTGAAATAAACAAGATAAAATTTAATAACAGTGAGTCAGATGATTTAAATATTTATGCAACAGTAGTATCAATGATCAGGGATTGACATTTTAGTTTTGCTGCACTTACAACCAGCTTTAGTGGCTGCTTTTTTTTTGGCAATAGAATAGCTGGACTTCCTTATTTAAATTTGTGAAAAGAAGAAATTGCCTTCCCAGCATGACACTAGAAAAATTGTAATTAGAATAAATTCTCCTCTGAGGTTATATGTTTGGTTGTTAAATTTTTTTTCAGGCAGAAACAAGTGACCCAATGGTTATTTTATTAGGTATATAAAAAGTTAGGAATATGAGAGTTTTCTACATCTATCTTATAATTTTGTGTAAGTAAAGAAAATAAAATTATTCCATGAAAGATGACATTTGCGTAGGGTCTTTCCATAAGTTTCAATCCATAGAAACATACGGAGCACTTTTGTTTATGTACTTGTTAGCAAAAACAATAATAATTCAGGAAATCAGATCCTTGAATTATTTTTAAGGAAGAGAGTTCAAATTTGGAAGAAGATACTTGCACTGGGTGATTTTTTCCCTTTTTCATGTCTTTTAACCTAAAAGCAGTGCCCAATATGTGCAATATTTGGTGATTAAGATTCTGGTAGAAAACTTGAAGTCTTTCTAGCTTGAAAAACTAGAATACAGAATTTGGGACAGATAATAAATATTAGGGAGACCCATAACAACAACAACAACAACAACAACAACAACAACAACAACAACAAAATTATTTAGAGGGGAATCTTCAAAATCTGTCTACAAAGTCTATGTATGAAGAAAAACTATAAAGACTACTGTTGAAATAACAGGATGTTGTAATTATCACAGAAAAATTTAAAGCAGCTATTTTAAATATTTTCCAGGTCATGTAGGACAATAGGCCTATAATGAGCAAAGAAAAAATAGGACATATCATCAGAATTAACAAAAAAGACAAGTAGAAATTCTAAAACCAAAATATTTAATATTTCAAATATTAAAAAATATAATATTGGCTCAAACAACAGTTGGTGATGACAGAAGAAAGTGTGAGTGAATGTTAAGACAAAGAAATGTAAACTATCCAATGTAAAGAACTAAGAGGAAAAATATAAAAAAAGGAGGGTTTTGGAAAATTGTGGGACAATATTAAATGGGTCTAACATACATGTGATTGGAGACTTAGAAGAGAGAAAAGAGAAATTTGAGGGAAAATATTTGAAGATACAAATTTACCAAATTTAGTGAAAAACATAAATTTATAGATTCAAGAAACTAAGTGAACTCATGGAGAAAATATGCTAAACAAACAAACAAACAAAAAAACATACCATATTCAAACTGTTAAAAGCCAAAGAGCAAACATTGAAAGCCCTCCAAAAAAGACAGGTTAAAAATAAAAAATTACATATTCTGAAAAATTGATTCCAATGACTGTTGACCACTCATCAGAAACAAGGGAGCCCAAAAGTCAGTAGGGCAATAACTTTTTAAAATTGTTTTATTATAATATACTTGACACACAGTTACCTTAGTTTCTGATGTACAACATAGTGATTCAACCAATTTCTGTATATGCTATGCTATGCTCACCACAAGTGTGCTACCATCCGTGCTATTACAATTTCAGTGACTATTTTACCTTGTATTCTCATGACTTATTTACTCCATAATTGGAAACCTGTATCTCTCAGTCCTGTTCACATATTTTGCCCACACCCCATCCCACTCCCCTCTGGAAACTATCAGTTTATTCTCTGTAATTATAGGTCTGATTCTGCTTTTTGCTTATTCATTTGTTTTGTTAGATGTGGTGTATATTTACACAATAGAATATCATGCAGCCATAAAACGGTAAGATCTTGCTATTTGCAACAACATGAATGGATCTGGAGAGTATTATGTTAAGTGAAATAAGTCAGACTGGAAAAGACAAATACTGTATGAAAATATCACATGATTTCACTTATATGAGAAATCTAAAAAGCAAAACAAATAAATAGACCAATACTTAAAAAAAAGATCTGGGAAGAAAAAAGTAATCTAGAATCCTATATAAAATAAAAAATACATAAAAAATGTAGACAAACTGAAGAGATATTCATATAAATTACAATAAAAATAATATGTTTCTACCAGAATGGCACTATAAGAAATGCTAAAATATTTTTTTTCTGGATGAAGGGAAATTACCCCAGATAGAAATTTATAACATCATACAGGAATACAGGGTACCAGAAATGGAAAATATGTAGGTAAATATGAAAGAATTATTGTTTCCTTTTAATTTTCTTCATATACATATGACTATTTAAAGCAAGACTTTCTAAAACATTTTATTGTGAGTTTTATTATTATGTTGATGCAGTGCACAAATTAGAGCTTACCAAAATATAGCCCAGGAGCCAAATGCATTCTGATAACCATTTTTGAATAGCCTATAAACTAAGAATAGTTTTTACATTTTTATTTTAATTGTTGAAAAAATAGAATATCTCATGATGACAATTTCATGAAATTCAAATTTCATTGTACCTAAATAAAGTTTTACTGGAACATAATGATATGCACTTATTTACATATTGTGTATGGCTTTTGGATTATTATATCACATCATATGCAAAAATTAACTAAAAATGGATCATAGAACTAAACGTAAAACCTGAAATGCCAAAACATCTGGCAGAAAACAGTAGAATATCTTTGTCACTTTGAGGTTGACAAAGACTGGCTAGACAAAGAATAGAAACAAAAATCATAAAAGAAAATGGACTTCATCAAATTTAACTTCCATTTCTCAATAATAAAAAATGCAAGCAAAAGAGTAGTAAAAGGCAGCCACAGACTATGGAGTTTGTACTACATATATCTGACATGACTTTTATCCAGAATATATAAAGAGCTCTTAAAATTCAATAAGACATATTATGTTTTTGTGGTTTTTTTATGCTATAATAAATTGCTAAAAACTTAGTGGCAGAAAAACAACAAAATTTTTTCTTACAGCTCTGAGGGTCAAAAGTCCTAAAATCATGGTGTCATTGGGGCTGCATTCCTTCTGAAGGTGCTAGAGGAGAATCTGTTTCTTTGTTGTTGTTGTTGTTGTTGTTGTTGTTTTCAGTTTATAGAGTTCACAGGCATTCCTTGTCTCTTGAGCATTTTCTCCACCTTAACGGAAAACAGCATAGCATATTAAAATCTCTCTTTCCCTCTCTACCTATCTCTCTGAAAATCTCTATTTTCTCTGTCTCTCTCACTCCTATTTTCATGGCCACATTTCTTACTCTAACTTGGACCCTCCTTCTTACCTTTTATTAGGACCCTTGTGATTAGATTTGTCCCACTGGGATAATTTAGAGTAATTTCTTCACCTCAAAATTTTTAATTTAATCACAGATGTAAAGTCTCTTTTGCTATGTAAAGTAGACACAGGTTTTGGTAATAAAGATGTAGAAATGGGGGGAGGGGATGATTCTGTCTTCCATAAAAGACAAGCAGTCCAGGGGCGCCTGGGTGGCGCAGTCGGTTAAGCGTCCGACTTCAGCCAGGTCACGATCTCACGGTCCGTGAGTTCGAGCCCCGCGTCGGGCTCTGGGCTGATGGCTCAGAGCCTGGAGCCTGTTTCCGATTCTGTGTCTCCCTCTCTCTCTGCCCCTCGCCCGTTCATGCTCTGTCTCTCTGTGTCCCAAAAATAAATAAATGTTGAAAAAAAAATTAAAAAAAAAAAGACAAGCAGTCCAATATACTAAAAGGCAACAATTTGAACAGACACCTTACAAATAAAAATGCAGAAGTTAATGTTCAATTAGCACATGAAAATGGTAAACATCTTTATTCATTAAGAAAATTCAAAACAAAACCACAATAAACTACACTACACACTGGAATGGATAAAATTTTAAACTCTGACAATACAATGTGGTATGGAGAACACGTAACAAATGGAACCCTCATGCATTGTTGATAGGATGAAAATGGTCCAGCCACATTGGAAAAGAATTTGAAAACTTCCTACTAGACAATACATCAAATCTATTCCTATGAATTTAAATAAGGGAATAAAAATCTGTACCCACAAAAATTTTTACATCAATGTTCACAGCAGCTTTCTTCATAATAGCCCAAGTTAGAAGAAATTGTGGTATATTTTTACAATGGAATGCTACTCAGCAACAAGAGAAACAAGGAAACAATATGTGTACCATTGAACAATTATGAGTCTCAAAAACATTATACTTATGAAAATAAATCAGATACAAAAGAACACATTTTATAATATGAAGTTCTTTTTTAAATTTTTTTGTAAGTGTATTTATTTTTGAGAGAGAGAAAGATAGCACAATCAGGGGAAGTGCAGAGATAGAGAGAGAGAGAGAGAGAGAGAGAGAGAGAGAGAGAGATTGAGAGAGAGAGAGAGAGAGAGAGAGAGAAAATCCCAAGCAGGCTCTACAGTGCAGAGCCCTTCGTGGGGCTTGATCCCATGATTCATGAGATCATGACTTGAGCTGAAATCAAGAATCCATCGCTCAACCAAATGAGCCACCATGGTGCCCCCATAATATGAAGTTCTAAACACAGCAAAATTAATCTATATTATAAAAAACATATCACTTGTTAACTATATAGGCATAAGTTGATTTCAAAATGCTATGGTTGTTTTGGTGTTTACACAATGTATACATATGTCAAAATATATGGAATGAAACAATTAAAATGGAATAATTTTTGTATTCCAATTACACTTCAATAAAGTTGAAAAATATATTATGGAGCTTTAAGAAACATCAAAGAATAAGAATATAATTAAAGGTCAAAGACAATTTATTAATTTGGTTTTAATCAGAATTTATTTGATGGTTATGCAATTTGAGTATTTCATAACTCATTAGAGTATACAATTCTTGTATTGAGCTCATACTATGTGTAATATATTCTATTGCTGAAAAACAAGGAAAATAAAAAGATAAATACAGCCCTAGTTCTCATGTTCCAGTGGGACCAATAAATGATAAACACTGATAATTTCCAAGAATAAGTATTATAAAGAAAATAAAATAAGGTGATAAAATAATGACCTGTGGGCTCATGGCTACTTAAGTTAGGATGGTTAGTAAGACCTCTATGAAGAAATGACATTGAAGCTGAGCTTTATGTTGTGAGCACTAGTGTGTCAAAGGCACAGTGTAAGGCAATGTTTATTGTCAAATAAGTGTTATAGACAGAAAAAATAAAGACATAAGTATATTATAGCTTAGATTTGATTGAAAAGTAAACTTCACCTAGGTCCTAAAACTGGCAGAATCATTATAAAGGAACAAATACAGGAACTATTTCATAAGATTTGCTTCAGTCTTTTCTTTTTATTATCAGCTGTATAATACTCTAATTCAACCCCAATATTATATTCCCATGTCACCTTTCACATCTATACTAGTTACCACTGTATTTATTTGTTGCCATATTTGCCTCTCCAGTTAAATTAACATTGTCTTCAAAATCTTAGCTTCTATTAATGAGCACTAGGCATATTAGTGAGACTCAAAATGTGTTTGAGTAAATGACGACAACATAGTCACCACACTATCTTTCTGCCTCTATCTTTACCTCATTTTCATCTCTTCTGAAAAAAGTAACTAGATTAAACTTTGTAAGACAAAATACCCAGGAAGCTCCATGTGTTCATACTGTATATTGCCTTCACAATACAAGTTCCTGGAAAACATAGCTTTTTTCATATAATTGTTTGTTCCTTGAAATATTCACCATAAAAGCAACAGTCATATAGACTAAAAATAGTTAGGAGACACAGCATTTAATGGTAAACCCTACTGGCTCTGAGTTATACTGCATATGTTCAAATCCTGATCTAGGTTCAAATCCCAGCTCTGCCACTTAGGCAAACCACTGAACCTTTCTTTGCCTCAGTTTCTACATCTGTAAAATTAAGACAAAATAGTGTCTATCTTATAACATGGTTATAAATATTAAAAATTCAATACTTTAAAATGTAGAAGTATCTTGAGGATAGTATGCATGGATTAGAAGTAGCTATTATCATTATTATTATTACTACTGTTATAATTACTGAAGTGAGATTATGTAAAATGGAGTTATCTAAGTCTGAGATTAGAAAAAATAAAGAAAATAAGATACATTTCTATGAAGATGATAGTGACTTGCTTTATTTGACTACAATCTTTTCTTCATCCCTTCCATTGAGTCACGTCCTTTGTTTAAACCCATTTTTAAACTTTCCTTTTCAGCATTCCTTTTATGACTGAGTTTCATTGTGAATTTGAGTTGTAATGTGCTGTATTTGATAGTGCTAGTATAAAAATAAATTGAATTGTTTTTCACTTAAGTCTTAATTTATGTAAACAATTTCTTTACTTGATATTCCAAAGATATGTTAAGATTAAAAACTGTATTAGCCCTACATGTATAATGAGAACTGAATTTTTAAAACAAGTTTCTCATTTCAAGGAGATATTTTTACTTGAATCTTAAAATCATTCCTAAGTTATTTTGAGCAAATTAGTCTACATTCAGATATAATAAAGCAGAGTGTACATTTGAAGGAACAAAAGAGCACAACCCTTATGATAACCATTTGATTTTATAGTCTACCAAATCAAGTGTGTTCCAAACTAGTCTCTTGTGAGCATATACAGACAGAATTTTATATTTCAGTAGATGATTTTTCATTGATTTGCCTGGAGCAAAACAAAACGTTCAGCTAAAAAGATGATGGAAAAATCATCTAAGTTGTAAAATCCTAACAAGTTTACATTCATTTAGAGAATGACCTTAAAAATTTATTGGAATTGTTGAACGCCTAATGCTTTGTATAATGATAATATGTTGATATCATTTGTGCTGCTCTACCCTATTTAGATAATGAGATAACCATAGAGACGGAATTTGCTAAATCATCATTGTAAACAAAAGTAGAAGAAAATATTTTGTCTTTAAAATCTATTTCAGTGCATCCTATAGTGTTTTGTAGACTTTGCAAATAATCATAAACTTAGCTAGTGAGTGTAAAACAGTGGAGCTTCATTTGCAAACACTTTAAATCAAGGCCTCATGAAGCATATGGACTTTACATTGTTCTCTGAATGAAAAGAAACACATTACATTCCAAAGTAGGTGTGTCCCCTCCTAATCAAACTAACACTAATAATTGAATATTAGCACTGACCTGAAGTAACAATCCTTGATGTATAGGGACATGCCAAACTCTAAGATAACCAACTCCCATAGCAAAAATAGCTTTTATAGATTAAAATAAACACACTGGATTGCAACCAGAACTGAATAGGTAGTCAATGCCCAGAATTAAGAGCAAAGGTAAAAGTATTCCATAGAGCTAATACCACTAAATAGCTTTGGGCCAACATTCAGTTTGGTCTTGCATTTGGCCATATATAAAACAAGTTTACATTAACCAGTTGTAAATCATGATTTCAGTTCTTTAGTCTAAACATAAAGGTCCTTTCTTATCATTATTCTCTTTCTAAATCATGAAAAGGACATTATTATTACACATTGGTTCTTTTCTAGAGCTCAGTGCTGTGTTTTGCTAACACATGGTTATTTAATCAATGCTTGTTGATAATTTACTCTCCTGTAATATTTCATTTATTTGCAATTTTCTTAGTAAGGCAAAGGCCATTTTGCTATGATCAACAGTAGGTAAAAAGACATTATTCAAGCAACTACTAGAACCAGAAAAATTAGTGCTCATTTCTGTGTTTACAGAGATGTGCTTTTATGTCCTAATCAATTTAATTTTACGATTATGGCAGATTAATCTAAAGCTTAGCAGAGACTATATTTGATAGCTATTGTTGACAAAGCAAAAAGCACCATTGGAATCTGTTACATAAATGTATAATTATGCAAACTTAATTCATAGCTCAAAAAATGTTAACCATGGTTGATGTGTGTGTGTGTGTGTGTGTGTGTGTTTACCACTCTGTGTGTTTACCAGAGTGACAAACAGTAAAAAGAAAGTAAATCTGATTCATGATAGTTTAAAAAAGATTTCATTTAAAAAAAGAATGTGTTCTATCTCCTATGAGACCTGGTAATTTAAACAATTTAAACACAATTTTCATAGTAGTTTGTAATTGCTCCCCCAATGGTTAACCTCTTCGATAGCAGTTTGTGTATGTTGCCACAGTAAACTTTTATCACAGTTGCGATCTCCTTTCTTGACATTATCTTTTAATTCCATTTTATAAAAAATCAACACATAAAACCTAGTCTCAATGTTTTTCTTGTTCTAAATTAAATCAACATGAAAGATACAGAAGTTTTTTTTTTCAAGAAAATAGAGAAATGTTTATGTGAAGTAATAAAAAGCATGACCCAATGTCAGTAATTAAACACAGATAACTGTTTTGACCAATCATTTGCAAATAATTGGCAGAAGTAGATTAGATAGACTAATCTATCTAGAATAATTGATAGACTAATCATTTTATATTTAATTATCATATTAATAACAGCCATAAACCCTCAGAAAAAATTGATAGTTATTATACCCACTAATTAAAACCAGGGTTAAAAGATAGCTTGATAAATGTTTTATTTATGAAATGCAAATTCAAAGAGAAAAAATAAACAAAAATGGGTCTTAATGGGTCATTTTTAAAGTTTTATTTTTTTATTTCAAATCTATTTAGCATATATAATAATATTGGTTTCAGGTCTAGAATTTAGTGACTCATCACTAAAATATAATACCCACTGCTCTTCACAAGTGCCCTCCTCAATACCTATCACCAATTTAGCCCATCCCCGGCCCACCTCCTTCCATCAACCCTCATGTTGTTCTCTATAGTTAAGAGTCTCTTATTATTTCCTTTTCTCTCTCTCTGTCTCTGTCTCTCTCTCTCTCTATCTCTTATTTTCCCTTCCCCTATGTTCATCTCTTTTGTTTCTATAATTCCACATATGAATGAAACCATGTGGTATTTGTCATTCCCTGACTGACTTAATTAACTTAGCATAATACACTTTAGCTCTATCCATGTCATTGAAAATGGCAAGATTTCATTCTTTATATGGTTGAGTAAAAACCATATTGTATAGATATACCACATCTTCAGCCATTCATCTATTGATGGACATTTGGGCCCTTTCCATTATTTATCTATTACTGATAATGTTGCTGTAAACATTGGGGTGCATGTGCCCTTTTGAATCAGTATTTTTGTGTCCTTTGAGTAAATGCCTAGTATTTGGGTAGTGCAATTGCTGGGTCATAGTGTAATTCTATTTTTAACTTTTGGAAGAATCTCTACACTGTTTTTCAGTGTGGCTGCACCAGTTTGCATTTTCACCAACAGAGTAAGACAGTTCTGTCTCTGCATGCTCACCAACATTTGTTGTTTCTGTTGTTAATTTTAGCCATTCTGACAGATGTGATGTGGTAGCTCATCATGGTTTTGATTTGTATTTCCTTGTTAATGAGTGATGTTGAGCAACTTTTCATGTGTCTGTTAGCCAGATGGATGTCTTGTTTGGAAAAATGTCTGTTCCTGTCTTCTGACCATTTCCTAACTGGATTATTTATTTTTTGGATGCTAAGTTTGATAAGTCCTTTATAGATTTTGGATACTATCCCTTTATCAGATATGTCATTTGCAAATATCATCTCCCATTCCATAGGTTGTCTATGGTGTTGTTATTTCCTTTGCTGTGCAGGATCTTTTTGCATTGATCAAGTCTCAGTGGTTCATTTTTTGCTTTAGTTTCCCTTGCCTCCAAAGATGTGACTTGTAAGTAGGTGCTACAGCTGAGGTCAAAGAGGTTGCTGCATGTTTTCTCCTCTAGGATTTTGATGATTTTGAGTCTCACATTTAGGTCTTTCATCCATTTTGAGTTTATTTTTGTGTGAATAGTATAAGAAAGTGATCCATTTTCATTCTGCATTTTGCTGTCCAGTTTTCCCACCATCATTTCTTCAAGAGATTGTCTTTTTTTTTTTCTTTTGATATTCTTTCCTGCTTTGTCGAAGATTAATTAAACATATAGTTGTGACTCCATTTCTGGGTTTTCTATTCTGCCCCATTGATCTTTGTGTCTGTTTTTGTGCCAGTGCCATACTGTGTTGATGACAACAGATTTGTAATATAGCTTGAAGTCAGGAATTGTGATGTCCCCAGCTTTGCTATGCTTTTTCAGGATTGTGTTGGCTTCAAGGTCTTTGTGGTTCCATACAAATTTTTAGTGTTTGTTCTAGCTCTGTGAAAAATGCTTGTGTTATTTTGATAGGGATTGCATTAAATGTGTAGATTGCTTTGGATAATATGGGCATTTCAACAATATTTTTTCTTCCAATACATTAGCATGAAACGTTTTTCCATATTTTGTGTGTCCTCAATTTCTTTCACAAGTGCTGTATAGTTTTCAGAGTACATACATTTTACCTCTTTGATTAGGTTTATTCCTAGGTATCTTATGATTTTGGTGCAATTTTAAATGGTATTGACTTCCTGAATTCTCTTTCTACTGCTTCATTATTGGTGTATAGAAATGCATCAGATTTCTGAACATTAATTTTATATCCTGCAACTGTGTTGAATTCTTGTATCAGTTCCAGTAATTTTTGATGGACAGACTCTTTCAGGTTTTCTACATAGAGTATTATGTCCTCTGCAAATATCAAAAGTTTGACTTCTTCCTTGACAATCTGGATGGATGCCTTTTATTTTTGTTGTCTGATTACTGAGACTAGGACTTCCAGTACTCTGTGAAATAACAATGATGACAGTGGACATCCCAGTATTGTTCTTGACCATAGAAGAATATTTCTCAGTTTTTCCCCATTGAGGATGATATTAGCTGTGGGTCTTTTGTATATGGCATTTATGATGTTGAGCTATATTCCCTATACTGTATTTGTTGAGATTTTATCAAGAATGTATCATGTATTTTATCAAATGCTTTTTCTGTACCTATTGAGAGGATCATATGGTTCTTATCCTTTATTTTGTTAACATGAGGTATCACATTGATTCATTTGCAGATATCGAACCATCCCTGACCCCAGGAATAAATCCCACTTAATGGTGGTGAATAATTCTTTTAATGTACTGTTGCATTCGACTCGTTAGTCTTTTTGAGAATTTTCACATCCATGTTCATTGGAGATATTGGCCTATAATTATTTTATTTTTTGAGGTATTTGGTTTTAGAATCCAGTTAATGCTGGTTTCATAGAAGTAGTTTTGAAGTTTTCCTTCCATTTCTATTTTAAAGAACAGTTTGAGAAGAATAGGTATAAACTTTTTTTTTTTAAATGCTTGGTAGAAGTCTTCTGGAAAGCCATCTGGCCCTGGACTCTTGTTTGTTGGGAGATTTTTGATTACTGATTCAATTTATTTGCTGGTTTGGGGTCTATTCAAATTTTCTATTTCTTCTCGTTTCAGTGTTGGTAATTTATATGTTTTTTGTAGAAATTTGTCAATTTTTCCCAAATTGCCTATTTTTTGGCATATAATTTTTCATCATGTTCTCTTATAATTGTTTGTATTTCTGTGGTGTTGGTTGTATTCTCTCTAGTTCATGATTTTATTTATTTGGGTCCTTTAGGATGAAATGTTCTGAATATATCTGTTAAATCCATCTGTTCCAGTGTGTCATTCAAAGCCATTGTTTCCTTGTTGACTTTTTGCTTAGATGATCTGTCTGTTGCTGTAAGTAGAGTGTTAAAGTCCCTTACTATTATTGTATTATTATCACTGAGTTTCTTTATGTTTGTTATTAATTGATTTATATATTCAGGTGTTTCAGGTTGGGGGCATAAATATTTACAATTGCTAGATCTTCTTGATAGATAGATTTCTTTATCATGATATTGTGCCCCCCTTCAACTCTTGTTACAGTCTTTGTTTCAAAATCTAGCTTGTCTGATGTAAGTATGACTACTCCAGCTCTTTTTTGATGTCTGTTAGCATGATAGATGTTTCTCTATGCCCTGACTTTCAATCTGCAGGTGTCTTTAAGGTCTAAAATGAGTCTCTTGTAAGCATCATATAGATGGGTCTTATTCTTTATCCATACCCTATGTCTTGTGATTAGAGCATTTAGTCTATTTATATTCAGATAAATTATTGACAGATAAGAATTTAGTTCTACTGTAATCTTTAAAGTCACTGATTCTGGAAATTTCATCTTTTCCTTTATAATCTTTGTTCCTTTAGGTGTATCTGTCCCACTTAGAGGCCCCTTTAATATTTCTTACAAGGATTGGTTTAGTAGTCACATACACCTCTAGGTTTTTTTGTTTGTTTGTTTGTTTTTGTTTTTTTGTTTTTTGTCTGGGAAACTATTTCTCCTTCTATTCTGAATGATAGCCTTGCTTGATAAAATGTTCTTGACTGCATATTTTCCCACTTCTGTATGTTGAATATATCATGCAACTCTTTTATAGCCAGCCAGGTTTCTGTGGAGGCATTTGCTGTGAACATGATTTGTCTTTCCTTGTAGGTTAGGAATTTCTTTTCCCTTGATGCTTTCCCAATTCTTATCTCTATATTTTAAATTTTTACTACATTATATCTTGGTGTTGACCAGTTTTTCTTGAATTTGATGGGGATTCTCTGTGCCTCCTGCATTTTGATGTCTGTTTCCTTACCCAGATTAGGGAAGTTTTCAGCTATAATTTGTTCAATTAAACCTGCCTCTTTTTTTCTCTTTTGTCTTTTTATACTCCTATGATACAAATTTTATTACTCTTTAAGAAGTTCTGAGCTTTCCAGGTCTACATTTTGGATCCAATGTCTTTCTTCTTTTCTACCTTCTCTTCTTTTCAACTTCATTATTTTTCACAATTTTATCTTCTGTATCTCTGATTAGCTTTCTGCTTTGTCCATTCTCATCATTACATCCAGTTAGTTTTGCATCTTAGAAATAGTATTTTTTTTAATTTCATTCTGACCAGTTTTTATTTCTTTTACCTCTGCAGTAATGGATTCTCTAGTGTCTTGTATGTCTTTCTCAAGCCCAGTTAGGATCTTTATGATAGTTGTTTTAAATTCTGGTTCAAGTATATTACTTGTAACTGCTTTGACTAGATCCCTGGATATGACCTTGTTATTACTTTTTGGATGACATCCTCCATCTTGGCATTTGGTCTCGGTATCTGTCTTCTTGTCTGTGTTGGGAAGCCTGTTATGTTTCCTGATATTGAGACTAATGGCTATATTAAGAAATCCTATATTTTCCAGGGCCTGGTACTACAGTAAATGTTGCTGGTGTATGTTGTGTGCACTCTGCTGTTGTGCTTTGGCTACTCTTTCCCTCAGGTCAGTCTTCTGCAGAGTTTCTTCTTGCCTGAATTTTGGAGTGTTTGAACCTTGTCCACTGTGTGGCAAGTTTCAACTAGATGTATGTTGATCTGCTTATTAAAAGAGGCTAGATTCTATTTCTCCTATAACTAAAGCTTTCCAGCCTTCTATTATCAGTATAATTGGTTGGTGCAGGGGTTTTTTGCTGGTCTTCTGTGGGAGGAACCCACTGTTACTCTGACTCTCAGGCACACTTGCCCTAGTAAAAAAGCACCTGCAGAGATCAGGAGAATGGGACTTCATCTAAGCAGCTTAAACCCACACTGTGTGTGTTGCACTGCTCACTGAAGTCACTCTGTGCTGATGGAGGGGGTGGGAAGTGGTGTCAGCTGTCTGTTTCATCCCTGGTGACGAGAATTTGCACTCATCACCATTCAGGAAGCCCACACAGAAGAGCAATCTCCCTTCATTTGTTCCAGGCTTCCCTCAGATCCCTGCCTTCATCCTGTTTGTGTCTGGGATGCCTGCCTACCTGGCATGCAGTGCTCCTGTGTCTTGTGTCAGGTATGCCAGATGGGTTTCCAAACTCCAAATTTTAGGGAACTGGCATGGCACAGACCAGCACTGATCCTCTGGAGGAGGGGGCTGTTGCACAAATCTACATAGGCTTGGAGTTTATGGTAAAATATAGCAAAAAGCCTATCTCCAGGTTAGCTTCTTTCAACAGCTGCCTCTGCTCCTATGCTAATGAATGGAGCTGCTCAATGTCATCTGACATCCCTTTTGTCCCAGGAGAGGCAGTGCCACCTCTCCCAGATGTGTTCCAAGAAGGGAAACTGTTTCTCCCAGTGTGACCTAGGGGATCCTCAGACCATGCTGTCAACTCCCAGGCCTCTGCCTTCCTCCTCCACAGGAATACCTCTAAGCCCACCTGGCTCTACTCAGGCAATGGCACAGACTTCTAAAACTACAAATTTTGAGCTCTCCTGCTTGTAAAAAACTTGCAATTATGAGTCCCTGTTGTTTTCTTTCTCAGTAGTTTTGGGGATATGTTTTTCTTGTGCAATGCCCTGTGCCCTGCTCTCTCTCTCTCTTTTTCTCTCTCCCTGACCAGGGCTCCCTCACCTCCACAGCACCAGCGATTCTTTTCTCCCCGAAATCATGTCTCTACATCCTACCTTCCACAATGTGCTCTCTTTTCTCCCTCTACTTGCGCAGTTTGTTCTCTCAGTCCTCAGATTGACTTCCTGGGTGTTTAGAATGAGTTGATATTTATCTAGTTGTGTTCAAGGGATGAGGCAAACATAAAGTCCTCCTACTACTCCACCATCTTAATTCTTCTTCCACTGGAAGTTTTTGGATTACTGATTTAATTTCCTTGCTGGTAATAGGTCTGTTATAATTTTCTTTCTCCTTCTGTTTTGGTAGCTTACATATTTCAAAGAATTAATGAATTTATTTTAGGTTATCCAATTTGGTAACATATAATTTTGCATAATATTCTCTTGAAATCTTTTCTGTTTCTGTATTTTTCATTGTTATTTCAATCCTTTTTTTTTATTTTGTGTATTTGTTTATTTTCTCTCTCCCACTCTCCTTTTATTTTTTTGATAAATTCAGCTAGAGGTTTATCAATTTTGGTCATCTTTTCAAAGAATACATTCCTGGTTTTATTTATTCATTTACTTTTTGTTTTGTTTTTTGTTTTCTTTTTGGTTTTTATTTTTTATTTTATATTATTATTTTTTTAATATATGAAATTTATTGTCAAATTGGTTTCCATACAACGCCCAGTGCTCATCCCAAAAGGTACCCTCCTCAATACCCATCACCCACCCTCCCCTCCCTCCCACCCCCCATCACCCCTCAGTTTGTTCTCAGTTTTTAAGAGTCTCTTATGCTTTGGCTCTCTCCCACTCTAACCTCTTTTTTTTTTTTCTTCCTTCCCCTCCACCATGGGTTTCTGTTAAGTTTCTCAGGATCCACATAAGAGTGAAACCATATGGTATCTGTCTTTCTCTGTATGGCTTATTTCACTTAGCATCACACTCTCCAGATCCATCCACGTTGTTACAAAAGGCCATATTTCATTTTTTCTCATTGCCACGTAATATTCCATTGTGTATATAAACCACAATTTCTTTATCCATTCATCAGTTGATGGACATTTAGGCCCTTTCCATAATTTGGCTATTGTTGAGAGTGCTGCTATATACATTGGGGTACAAGTGCCCCTATGCATCAGTACTCCTGTATCCCTTGGATAAATTCCTAGCAGTGCTATTGCTGGGTCATAGGGTAGGTCTATTTTTAATTTTCTGAGGAACCTTAACACTGCTTTCCAGAGCGGCTGCACCAATTTGCATTCCCACCAACAGTGCAAGAGGGTTCCCGTTTCTCCACATCCTCTCCAGCATCTATAGTCTCCTGATTTGTTCATTTTGGCCACTCTGACTGGCGTGAGGTGATACCTGAGTGTGGTTTTGATTTGTATTTCCCTGATAAGGAGCGACGCTGAACATCTTTTCATGTGCCTGTTGGCCATCCGGATGTCTTCTTTAGAGAAGTGTCTATTCATGTTTTCTGCCCATTTCTTCACTGGGTTATTTGTTTTTTGGGCGTGGAGTTTGGTGAGCTCTTTATAGATTTTGGATACTAGCCCTTTGTCCCATATGTCATTTGCAAATATCTTTTCCCATTCCGTTGGTTGCCTTTTAGTTTTGTTGGTTGTTTCCTTTGCTGTGAAGAAGCTTTTTATCTTCATAAGGTCCCAATAATTCACTTTTGCTTTTAATTCCCTTGCCTTTGGGGATGTGTCGAGTAAGAGATTGCTACGGCTGAGGTCAGAGAGGTCTTTTCCTGCTTTCTCCTCTAAGGTTTTGATGGTTTCCTGTCTCACATTTAGGTCCTTATCCATTTTGAGTTTATTTTTGTGAATGGTGTGAGAAAGTGGTCTAGTTTCAATCTTCTGCATGTTGCTGTCCAGTTCTCCCAGCACCATTTGTTAAAAAGACTGTCTTTTTTCCATTGGATGTTCTTTCCTGCTTTGTCAAAGATAAGTTGGCCATACGTTTGTGGGTCTAGTTCTGGGGTTTCTATTCTATTCCATTGGTCTATATGTCTGTTTTTGTGCCAATACCATGCTGTCTTGATGATTACAGCTTTGTAGTAGAGGCTAAAGTCTGGGATTGTGATGCCTCCTGCTTTGGTCTTCTTCTTCAAAATTACTTTGGCTATTCGGGGCCTTTTGTGGTTCCATATGAATTTTGGGATTGCTTCTTCTAGTTTCGAGAAGAATGCTGGTGCAATTTTGATTAGGATTGCATTGAATGTGTAGATAGCTTTGGGTAGTATTGACATTTGACAATATTTATTCTTCCAATCCATGAGCAGCGAATGTCTCTCCATTTCTTTAAATCTTCTTCAATTACCTTCATAAGTTTTCTATAGTTTTCAGCATACAGATCTTTTACATCTTTGGTTAGATTTATTCCTAGGTATTTTATGCTTCTTGGTGCAATTGTGAATGGGATCAGTTTCTTTATTTGTCTTTCTGTTGCTTCATTGTTAGTGTATAAGAATGCAACTGATTTCTGTACATTGATTTTGTATCCTGCAACTTTGCTGAATTCCTGTATCAGTTCTAGCAGACTTTTGGTGGAGTCTCTCGGATTTCCCATGTATAATATCATGTCATCTGCAAAAAGCAAAAGCTTGACTTTATCTTTGCCAATTTTTATGCCTTTGATTTCCTTTTGTTGTCTGATTGCTGATGCTAGAACTTCCAGCACTATGTTAAACAACAGCGGTGAGAGTGGGCATCACTGTCGTGTTCCTGATCTCAGGGAATAAGCTCTGTTTTTCTCCATTGAGGATGATGTTAGCTGTGGGTTTTTCATAAATGTCTTTTCTGATGTTTAAGTATGTTCCTTCTATCCCGCCTTTCTCGAGGGTTTTTATTAAGAAAGGGTGCTGGATTTTGTCAAAGGACTTTTCTTCATCGATTGACAGAATCATATGGTTCTTATACTTTCTTTTATTAATGTGGTGTATCACATTGATTGATTTGCGAATGTTGAACCAAACCTGCATCCCAGGAATGAATCCCACTTGATCGTGGTGAATCATTCTTTTTATATGCTGTTGAATTCGATTTGCTAGTATCTTATTGAGAATTTTTGCATCCATATTCATCAGGGATATTGGCCTGTAGTTCTCTTTTTTTACTGGGTCTCTGGCTGGTTTCAGAATAAAAGTAAAACTGGCTTCCTAGAATGAGTCTGGAAGTTTTCCTTCCCTTTCTATTTCTTGGAATAGCTTGAGAAGGATAGGTATTATCTCTGCTTTAAATGTCTGGTAGAACTCCCCTGGGAAGCCATCTGGTCTGGACTCTTATTTGATGGGAGATTTTTGATAACTGATTCAATTTCTTCGCTGGTTATGGGTCTGTTCAAGCTTTCTATTTCCTCCTGATTGAGTTTTGGAAGAGTGTGGGTGTTTAGGAATTTGTCCATTTCTTCCAGGTTGTCCAATTTGTTGTCATATAATTTTTCATAGTATTCCCTGATAATTGTTGGTATCTCTGAGGGATTGGTTGTAATAATTCCATTTTCATTCATGATTTTATCTATTTGGGTCATCTCCCTTTTCTTTTTGTGAAGCTTGGCTAGAGGTTTGTCAATTTTGTTTATTTTTTCAAAAAACCAACTCTTGGTTTCGTTGATCTGCTCTACAGTTTTTTTACATTCTATATTGTTTATTTCTGCTCTGATCTTTATTATTTCTCTTCTTCTGCTGGGTTTAGGCTGCCTTTGCTGTTCTGCTTCTAGTTCCTTTAGGTGTGCTGTTAGATTTTGTGTTTGGGATTTTTCTTGTTTCTTGAGATAGGCCTGGATTGCAATGTATTTTCCTCTCAGGCCTGCCTTCGCTGCGGCCCAAAGCGTTTGGATTGTTGTATTTTCATTTTCTTTTGTTTCCATATATTTTTTAATTTCTTCTCTAATTGCCTGGTTGACACACACATTCGTTAGTAGGGTGTTCTTTAACCTCCATGCTTTTGGAGGTTTTCCAGACTTTTTCCTGTGGTTGATTTCAACCTTCATAGCATTGTGGTCTGAAAGTATGCATGGTATAATTTCAATTCTTGTAAACTTGTGAAGGGCTGTTTTGTGAACCAGTATGTGATCTATCTTGGAGAATGTTCCATGTGCAGTCGAGAAGAAAGGCTATTCTGTTGCTTTGGGATGCAGAGTTCTAAATATATCTTTCAAGTCCATCTGATCCAATGTATCATTCAGGGCCCTTGTTTCTTTATTGACCGTGTGTCTAGATGATCTATTCATTTCTGTAAGTGGGGTGTTAAAGCCCCCTGCAATTACCACATTCTTATCAATAAGGTTGCTTATGTTTATGAGTAATTGTTTTATATATTTGGGGGCTCCGGTATTCGGCGCATAGACATTTATAATTGTTAGCCCTTTCTGATTGATAGACCCTGTAGTTATTATATAATGCCCTTCTTCATCTCTCGTTACAGCCTTTAATTTAAAGTCTAGTTTGTCTGATATAAGTATGGCTACCTCAGCTTTCTTTTGACTTCCAGTAGCATGATACATAGTTCTCCATCCCCTCACTCTCAATCTAAAGGTGTCCTCAGGTCTAAAATGAGTCTCTTGTAGAGAGCAAATAGATGGGTCTTGTTTTTTTATCCATTCTGATACCCTATGTCTTTTGGTTGGAGCATTTAGTCCATTTACATTCAGTGTTATTATAGAAAGATACGGGTTTAGAGTCATTGTGATGTCTGTATGTTTTATGCTTGTAGTGATGTCTCTGCTACTTTGTCTCACAGGGTCCCCCTAGGATCTCTTGTAGGGCTGGTTTAGTGGTGACAAATTCCTTCATTTTTTGTTTGTTTGGGAAGACCTGTATCTCTCCTTCTATTCTAAATGACAGACTTGCTGGATAAAGGATTCTCGGCTGCATATTTTTTCTGTTTAGCACACTGAAGACCTCGTGCCAATTCTTTCTGGCCTGCCAAGTTTCAAAAGAGAGATCAGTCACGAGTCTTATAGGTCTCCCTTTATGTGTGAGGGCACGTTTATCATTGCTGCTTTCAGAATTTTCTCTTTATCCTTGTATTTTGCCAGTTTCACTATGATATGTCGTGCAGAAGATCTATTCAAGTTACGTCTGAAGGGAGATCTCTGTGCCTCTTGGATTTCAATGCCTTTTTCCTTCCCCAGTTCAGGGAAGTTCTCAGCTATGATTTCTTCAAGTACCCCTTCAGCACCTTTCTCTCTCTCTTCCTCCTCTGGGATACCAATTATGTGCATATTATTTCTTTTTAGTGTATCACTTAGTTCTCTAATTTTCCCCTCATACTCCTGGATTTTTTTATCTCTCTTTCTCTCAGCTTCCTCTTTTTCCATAACTTTATCTTCTAGTTCACCTATTCTCTCCTCTGCCTCTTCAATCCGAGCTGTCGTCGTTTCCATTTTGTTTTGCATTTCGTTTAAAGCGCTTTTGAGCTCCTCGTGACTGTTCCTTAGTCCCTTGATCTCTGTAGCAAGAGATTCTCTGCTGTCCTTTATACTGTTTTCAAGCCCAGCGATTAATTTTATGACTATTATTCTAAATTCACTTTCTGTTATATCATTTAAATCGTTTTTGATCAGTTCATTAGCTGTTGTTATTTCCTGGAGATTCGTCTGAGGGGAATTCTTCCACTTGGTCATTTTGGATAGTCCCTGGAGTGGTGCGGACCTGCAGGGCACTTCCCCTGTGCTGTGGTGTATAACTGGAGTTGGTGGGCGGGGCCACAGTCAGACCTGATGTCTGCCCCCAGCCCACCGGCTGGGGCCACAGTCAGAATGGTGTGTGCCTTCTCTTCCCCTCTCCTAGGGGCGGGATTCACTGTGGGGTGGTGTGGCTCGTCTGGGCTACTTGCACACTGCCAGGCTTGCGATGCTGGGGATCTGGCATATTAGCTGGGGTGGGTAGGCAAGGTGCACGGGGGCAGGAGGGGAAGGCTTAACTCGCTTCTCCTTAGGTGATCCGCTTCAGGAGGGGCCCTGTGGCAGGAGGGAGGACCTGACTCCCTCCCGCTGCTGGCGGTTTGGCTCAACAGAAGCACAGAGTTGGGTGTTTGTAGGGAGCAAGCAAGTTCCCTGGCAGGAACTGGTTCCCTTTGGGATTTTGGCTGGAGGATGGGCGGGGGAGATGGCGCTGGCGAGCGCCTTTGTTCCCCACCAAACTGAGCTCTGTCCTCTGGGGGCTCAGCAGCTCTCCCTCCCTTTGTCCTCCAGCCTTCCCGCTTCTGAGCAGAGCTGTTTACTTATGACCTCCCAGACGCTAAGTCGCGCTTGCTGTGGGAACACAGTCCGTCAGGCCCCTCCACTTTTGCCAGCCAGACTCGGGGGCTCTGCTTGGCTGGTGAGCCGCCCCTCCCCCCAGCTCCCTCCTGGCAGTCCGTGAGCGTGCACCGCCTCGCTGTCCTTCCTACCCTCTTCCGTGGGCCTCTCGTCTGCGCTTGGCTCCGGAGACTCTGTTCTGCTAATCCTCTGGCGGTTTTCTGGGTTAGTTAGGCAGGTGTACGTGGAATCTAAGTGATCAGCAGGATGAGCAGTGAGCCCAGCGTCCTCCTACGCCACCATCTTCCCTCTCTCCTCGCCAAAATAATTTCATTGAAACGAGGATTATATTCAGTTCCCCATATAGGGCGATCTGGAGAGGAGAGCTTGATCCAGCGAGACCAGATAGAATGTTCTAACAAAACCTCCAGAGTAATTAACAGGCATTATCTACGGAAGGAATGGAACAAATAGGAAGTTCAGGTTCTAAGGAACTGCCTTGTTTGTGCCAGTGGCCCCACGCTAGCTCTTTATTAATTGCACCACCTGGGATGCTGATAGCGAACTGAGCTTTGGAACATTTCAGGCCTGGCATGGAATGCAGTTTTTACACAAGCTGCCACAGGGCACTGCTCTCCATGTGCTTTCTTTCCTGACCACTCTTCAATTAAGAAGTGTGTTATTCCCTTTCAGCCGGAAAAGTCTGTGATTTCTTGTCTTGTGGCTCAGAAATCTGATTTCACAGCTTATCTTCCGTTAGATGAAAGTGTTTATGGTGTGTCTGGAGCTGGAGTAAGTTCCTGCGGGTGCCCAAGAGCAGGGGCCTCCTCTCTCCTCTCATTAATTTGCTGATGCCTAACTGCACTGATGCAGAGGTGAGATACCGGGGAGAGAGGTGTTTTTTGTTTTTTAGTCTCTATATCATTTATTTCTGCTCTAATCATTATTATTTTCCTCTTTCTACTGGTTTGGGGCTTTATTTGTTCTTTTTCTAGTTCTCTTAAGCATAAAATTAGGTTGTTTATCTGAGATTTGTCTTGTTTTTTGATGTAAGCCTATATTGCTATAAAATTCCCTCTTAAATCAAATTTAGCTATATCCCAAAGATTTGAACCATTGTGTTTTTCTTTTCATTTATCTCCATGTACTTTTTGATGTCTTCTTTGATTTCTTGGTTAAACCATTCATTGTTTAGTAGCATGTTATTTATTTGTTTGTTTGTTTTTGAAGGAGACAGAGCACACACAAGTAGGGGAGCAGCAGAGGGAGACATAGAGACAATCTTAGGCAGGCTCCATGTACAGTACAGACCCAGAGACAGGGCTCAATCTCATGACCATGAGATCATGACCTTTGCTAAAATCAAGAATTGGATATGGAGAACAAAAAGAGGATTACTAGAGGGGTTGTAAAAGGGGGGATGGGCTAAATGGGTAAGCGGCATTAAGGAATCCACTCCTGACATCATTGTTGCACCATATGCTAACTAATTTGGATGTAAATTAAAAAAAATAACTTTCTTTTAAAAATTGGAAACTTAACTGACTGAGCTACCCAGGAGTCCTTAGTAGCATGTTATTTAATCTCCATGTTTTTTAGTCTTTCCAGATTATTTTTTTTTCTTGTGATTGACTTCTACTTTCATAGTGTTGTGATCAGAAATGATGCATGGTATGACTTTGATCATCCTGAATTTGTTGAGGCTTGTGTTGTGACCTAATGTGTGATCTATTTTGGAAAGAGTCCCATGAATACTTGAAGGAAATGTGTATTCTGCTGTTTTAGAATGGAATGTTCTGAATATATCTGTTAAGTTCATTTGGTTCAGTGTGTCCTTTCAACCCACTCTTTCTTTGTTGTTTTTTGTTTGGATGATCTATCCATAGATAGATCCATGAATTGGTGTTAATTGGTGTTAATGTCCCCTGTTATTATTCTATTACTATGTATTGGTTCCTTTGTTTTTTATTAACTGTTTTATGTATTTGCATTCCTTCATGTTGGGTGCATAAATATTTACATTTTTTATAATTTCTTGTTTGATTGTCTCCTTTATTTTCATATAGTTTCTTTTTCTCTTCTTACATGCAGTCTGTTTTAAAGGCTATTTTGTCCAATATTACTATCGTTAAGGCACCTTTCTTTTGACATCTGTCTGCATGATAAATACTTCTTTATCCCCTCACTTTCAATCTGCAGATGTCTTTAGATCTGAAATTAATCTCATGTAGGAATATATATATGGATCTTGTTTTCTTTTATCTACTCTGTCACCCTATGTCTTCTTATTGGAGCATTTAGTCCATTTACATTCAGAGTATTGGTAGCTATGTATTTGTTGTCATTTTGTTACTTGACTTGTGGTTGTTTTTGTAGCTTTTCTCTGATTCTTTCTTCTCTTGCTCTCTTGCATGGTTTTTTCGCCTTCTTCAGTGATATGCTTGGGTTCTTTTCTCTTTGTTCTTTGAATATCTATTGCTGGTTTTTGATCCGTATTTATAATTAGTTTCTATATAACATTTTTCTGTCTGTACATAAGAATTTTTATAGTGAATGAGTGTTTAATTTCATCCAATGGTTTTCCTTCATCTATTGACATAATTGTGATTTTTTTCTTTAATCTATTGATATGGATTGATTTTCAAGTGATGAACTAGTCTTAAATAATTGAAATTAATCTCACTTGGATATGATTCATTATTATTATTATTTTTTTTTTTAAATTGTTTAAGTTAACTAATATATTATTGTGGACCTTTTTTTTTTTTTTTCTGCCGTAATTCATGAGAGGTCTGTGGTTTTCTTGTTTGGTGCTGTATCTTCTGGTTTTGATATGCTAATAATACTGACCTCATAAAATGCACTAAGAGGTTTTTCATCTTTATTGAATTTTAGTAGTTTGTGATTTTTGAGAAGTTTGTCCATTTCTGTAAGTTGTCAATTTTGTACGTATAGAGTTGCTTTATAATCCTTTATAGTCTTTTTAATGGCTTCAGCATCTGTAATGATTCTTCATGTTTCATTCTTGATATTGTAACTTGTGTATCCTCTTTTTTAATTTTTGTCAGACTTACTAAAGGATTAACCATTTTATTTTTTATTATTTAAAAAAAACAACAGTTTGTGTCATTGATTTTTTCTATTGTTTTCCTATTTTCAATGTTACTGATTTCTGCTTCTTGTCTTTACTATTTCCACCTCTTGCTTGCTTTGCATTGATTTTTTTTTTCTTTTTCTAGTTTCTTGAGGTAAGAACTTAGATTTGAATTGGGATATATCCTTTTTAATGATGCAAAGATGTAGTGCTGTAAATATCCCACCCAGCCATGTTTTATTTGTGTTCCACACATTTTGATATGTTTTATTTTATTTACTTCAATATATATTCTTAAATTTCCTTATGACTTCTTCTTTGACCCATGGATTATTTAGAAATGTGCTGAGTAATTCCCATGTGTTTTGTGATTTCCCTATTGTCTCTGTTATTTATTTCTAGTTAAATTTCACTATGGTCAGAGAGCATACCCTAGGTGATTTTAATTCTTTTACATTTGTCGATGTTTCATTGTGCCTGGGATATGATTTTTCCTGATGAACAGTCCATAGGCACCTAAAAAATGTGTATTTTGCTGTTAATAGTTTGAGTATTCTACTACAGTTGGCCCTTGAACAACCCAGAGGTTAGGGACACTGACCCTATACATAAGAAAATTCATGTATAACTTTTAACTCCTCCAAAATGTAAATACTGCTGACTAGAAGCCTTACTGATAGCATAAACAGTTGATTGGCATATATTCCATATGTTGTATATATATTTCACTGCATTCTTACAATAAAGTAAGCAAGAGAAAATAAAATGTTATTCAGAAAATCAAAAAGAAAATACATTTATAATACTTTATTGTATTTATCTATACCATAAGTTCATGTCATCTGTTTATAAGATAAATCATCTGTCAGTTCCTACATCAATATTGTCTTATATGATATAAAACACTGTAGATATTATACATATTACTAACAGTGGACATCAAAATTGAAAAGATAATGTGAGAAAGAAATTCATATTCATTTGAAGTTATATGCAGTGATAATGAAAAATCAACCGTATGATTGCTTTATGGCAGCCTAGTATAATCAATACAATTTCTTCATCATAACCTAGCCTATATATTGATGAATGAATCATTATAAAAATTTTATGGCATGCAGAGCCAAGTTTATGGGGGCTCAGTAGGTCAAATGTCCAAGTCTTGATTTCAGCTCAGTCATGATTTCGCAGTTTGTGAGTTTGAGGCCCGCATTGGGCACCGATGCTCATACGCTCTCTCTCTCAAAATAAATAAATAAGCCTTAAAAATTATGGCATACAGTATTACAGTCATATTCATAATACCATATTAGAAAGGTTGTTATTTTTTAAATTAATATTTATTTATTTTTGAGAGAGAGAGAGAGAGAGAGAGTAAGGGGCAGAGAGAGAGAGGGAGACACAGAATCCGAAGCGGCCTCTAGGCCCTGGGCTGTCAGCACAGCTGGGCTACAACCCATGAACCGTGAGATCATGACCTGAGCCAAAGTCAGACATTTAACTGACTGGGCCACCCAGGTGTCCTGAAAGGTTGTTAAATTTTTTAAATTTTATTCATTTATTTTGAGAGAGAGAGTGTGTGTGTATGTGTGAGTGTGGGAGGGCCAGCGAGAGAAGGAGGGGCAGAGAGAGAGTGAGAGGGAATCCCATTGAGGCTCCACGTGAACAGCACAGAGACTGACATAGGGCACCAACTCACAATCAGGAGATCAGGGCCTGAGCTAAAACCAGGAGTGGTATACTTAACCAACTGAGCCACCCAGGCACCCCAAAATGTTGCTACATTAAAAAAAAACATTTACCTGTGATAGTAAGCTGATACAAAATTTCTTCAATTATGAGAGGGATATTTATACATGGGGGACATACTGTACAGTAATGTAATTCTTTAAAAACAAAGTTACAAAAACAGTAATAAATCTAGCACATTATTAACTTTATAATAAATATCATTCACCTTATGCCATGTATGGACTCACTATGAGTCATGAGAATTGACTATATATAGCTAATCTTAGGGTTATAATTAGACTTATGTATATTATATATTCATGTATATCCCATTCATTTATATATTACAATTCACATTATTATAATTATTATTATCAGTAATCATTTTTATTAACCCACATATTATCTTTTATGTTGTTTTTTTATTTCATAACTATATTTCCATCTTTCTGACTGGAATCATTTTCCTTCTTGAAGATCTCTATTATTTGTTTAGTAAGATTGTATTTTTGTTTGTCTGGAAATATCTTTATATTGCAATAATCTTTTTGTTTCTTTGCTTAAGGTAGAATTCTAAGTTGTTAGGTTTTTTTTGGCACTTTAAATATGTCATTGTGTTATTTTCTAACTTCCATTGTGTTTATTGAGAAATCTTAGTTCTCCCTGAAGAGCTGTTTTTTATTCTTATTGCTTTTAATATGTTCTTTTTATTATTGATTTTCAACAAACTTACTGTGATAAATCTAGGTACAGCTTTTGTTTGCTTATCTTGTTTTGGGTTGGTAGGATTTCTTGAACCCAGGGCCTGAAATATTCAATGGATTCTTCTTCCAGCTTTAAGCCTTAATTGATATATAACATATCTAAGTTTAAAGTATATAATGTGATGGTGATAGACAGATGATAGATAGATACATAGATACATAGATCGTTTACCACAATAGGAACACCTCCATCCCTTCACATATTTACCATCTTTATCTCTGTGTGTGTGCGTGTGTGATAATAATATTGAAGACCCACTGTCTTAGCAACTTGTTAAGTATTTAATACAAAATTCTTAATTGTAGTCATTATGCTGTACGTCATAGCCCCTGAACATACTCATACTAAAACTGGAAGTTTGTGCCCTTTGACCAACATCCATTTCTCCCACCATTCAGCTCCTGGAAACCACCATTCTACTCTCTGTTTCTGTAAGTTTGTTTTGTTGTTTTGTTGTTGTTGTTGTTGTTGTTGTTGTTTTAGATTCTCTCATATAACTGATAACATATAATATTTGTCTTTCACTGTCTGACTTAGTTAGCATAATACACTTAGGATGCATTAGTATTGTTGCAAAAGGCAGAATTTCCTTCTTTTTCCTCAATCCATTTTGGAAAATTCTTGGACTTTATTTATTTCTCCCTCTCTTGCTTCCATCTGCCCCTTCTGTGACTGTAACTATACATACACCAAATATTTTCTATTTTCCCTGCATTCCTCTTATGATCTCATCTGTATTTCCTGTGCTTTTGTTTTCCTTGTGCTTCAGTATGTATATTTTCTATTATTTTTCAGTTCATTATTTGTCTATGATGCTGTACCTAACCTGTTGTTTTACTTTGTTATTATTTTTTTTAATTTGAGAATTTCTACATTTTAAAATTTCAGTTATCTGGGGAAATTTCTATTTTGTCATCTGTTGTCTTGAATATACTAATCACAGGTATTTCATATTCTACCTGATAACTCCAATATCAGTTACTGAGGTCACTTGTGAATCTATTCATATTCTTATGATCATATTTTTGGTGTGTCTGTTTTTAGTTTTGAATATTAGATAATGTGTATGATAAATATTTGAGACACCATATGATTTTCTCTTGCTCCAGAGAAGGTTTCATTTATTTTCTGAGAAGCAGACATAACAGTAACAGATCATCTCAAGCCAATCAGGGACTGAGATTACTGAAGTTTTGGTGCCAGCTTTGTAAGGCATTCCCTAATTCTGGTCCATCTATAATTCTATGGTGAAGTCCTCCCTAGGGATCTGTTAATATGCTGAGGTTTCAATGGGGCATTTCCTCCTTGGTGGAGGGTATACTTCAGTGTATACTTTTAAAAAACCCTCTGGGAGTTTTTATTCTGCCATTCAGAACTTTCTTCTTGCCCTTCCCCCTGCTTTGCACAGTTCAAGAATTTGGCCAAATGCTTACAAGGGAAAACTGGAAGTATGTCAGGCACAGTTTGATGCACCTCTCTTCTCACTGGGTTTTTATTGGTTGTTCAAAGCAAACTTGAACTCCAATTTTTGTGTCTCTTGACCCATAAGATTGCCAAATTTGTACTTGTTTATTTGTCTATTGGCAGTAGCCCTATGTTCTGGTTCTCTGCTGGAACAGCAGACTAAGACCAAGCAAATGCTATATAATTCTTGCTCACTACTCCATGACTTTCTTTTCTCTGCTACCTATTGAGTACTTTTGCTTAGCAGTTGTTAGATACTTTAAAATGTATTTTTAATACTTCATCCATTGGATTTTTACTAAGTAAGAGGATTCGTCTATCTCAAGCTATCTTATCAAAACCTGAGGGAATCTCATAACTTGTTTAATTTTTATATAGTTTTAAAAGGGTCCTCTGCTATTATCCATTACTAAATAATGCCTCATTCTTTGTAATAATTTTTCAAACCAATTAAACCATTTTATGCCCATATGACAGTAATATTTATTAGCGATGTATTTTAAATGTTTTGTAAGGAAAAGCATTTTTTAATTTGTTGGACTTTTAAAAATTATTTCATTTATATAAAAAGAAATTCCAAGTATAGCTTTTAGAGGGAAAGTCCACAATTTATTCCTTTGCTTTTTATCAGATATATATGTATATTAAGTGTTACTGTAAGAATACATAGTGACTAGTTATAGCACAAGCTCTCCTTATATATGGACCATTAACCATACACTGAAGTAATTGACCTAATTGACGAATTATCAAGTGATGTAAATTTCATAGATCTTCATATACCATGGATTTATCATTGGTGGCAGTTCTGAAATGAATTTGTTAAGCAGGCAGATATGATAGTAGTGCCGGTTTTTCTTTCTCAAACACTCTATTAGTTTTAATTATGATGAAAACTGGAAACTGAGAAGGTTAATAGAAAATATTTCACATTTGAGGAGGATCCCAATGAATAGCTAAAAGACAAAGTTTTAAGATGTGCTCAAATTAAGTCAAAATTGCTGGTGAAAACATGAGTAAATGAATAAATGAGGGGCCAAACTGTAATAATCAGGTAATAAAGACCCATTCCTCATCCTTATAATATTTACTCTTGTAAAAATTTAATTTTCATTTTTTTATGTTTATTTTATTTTTGTGAGAGAGACAAAGCGTGAGTGGTGGAGGGGCAGAGAGAGAGGGACACGCATAATCTGAAGCAGGCACCAGGCTCAGCACAGAGCCCCGACGCCAGGCTTGAACCCACAAACTGTGATATCATGACCTGAGCTGAGGTTGGACATGTAACCGAGTCACCCTAGCACCCCAAGATTTAATTTTCTTAAGTGGATGTCAATCAAGTCTCATATATGGTCTTTTACTTTGACATCTCATGCTACCTGAATTATAAAGAAGCTGGTAACATCAAAGGCATCATTATGGAAAATAATGTAAATATTTTATTTAAATTTTTTTTCTCCTAGGGGCACCTGGATGGCTCAGTCAGTTAAGCTTCAAACTTCGGTTCAGGTGATGATCTCCTGGTTTGAGAGTTTGAGCCCCATGTTGGGCTCTGTGCTGACAGCTCAGAGCCTGGAGCCTGCTTTGGATTCTGTTTCTCCCCTCTCTCTGTCCCACCCATGCTCATGCTCTGTCTCTTTCTGTGTCTCAATATAAATAAACATTTAAAAAATTTAAATTTTTTCTCCTATACTCATTTTCTCCACCATCTCTAAAAAATTGTATTGTCAGCAAGAAATTCTGATCATATCATTAAAAGCTTGATTCTGTCTCCCATTGCATAAATATGGATATATACATATATCTCTATGTATTATGTATACAGTATATAGTATAGTTTTTATGTATGTCTATATAATCTATATAGATTATATATTATTAATATATATATATACACATATCATTTTTATTCCTGTTAAAACTACCTAAATTTAAGCCAAGTCTTCCTATAGTGGTTACTTTTTGTAATAGAACTATTATAGCAAAAAAACAAAACAAAACACAGTGTCATTGGTAAAAGGAATGTCAAGCTGCTTTTGATTTGACTAAACACAACTGATGTCCTTGAGGATTCTAGTATATTAAGACCCTGCCTTGTCAATCTGTTTAGCTACTGACACTTCACCATATGGAGTCAGAGTGGTTTCCCACATAATGCCAAATGACCTAGAAAACCCTGTAGCATTTGTATTGTGAATACTTGCTAAAGAATTAGGCACAGATGGGGAGGTTTTAGTTTGTATGTTTGGATTTGTTGTCATTAAATTACTGAATGTCACTTCTATGTATATTCCAGTCATCATGGAAAGATCCATGGTGATGAGACTCTACCTTCTGCTGGGGTCCTTCTCAATGTTAAATGCTCCATTTTCATTTGAACTTAGCAGTTTATAGTGGTGCACATGATTCTATAAATCTAAAGAAGAAGAAAAAACAACACCTTGAGAGAATTATTAGCCAAAGATGTCCTAAGAGACATCTTCCTCAAAGAAAGAGAGAGATCTTGGATACAAATTTGGTAGTGGAAAAAGAAATAAATAATTTGATAGGCCGTAATCACTTTTCTACATGATGGTTCATATAGAATACTTATTTCACAATACCATGTGAAAACACATCTGATATAAAAGCAAGTGGTATAGAGGATGCCAAAGGGCATGTGCAAGACATCAGGACAAAACAGTTTCAGAGTGTTTACAGGATTGTCAGTGAGGGAAATGTCGTTAGACACAGTGAATAATATTTGACCTTATAGACAACTAAGGACAAATGTTGAGGACAATGCACAGAAAAGTAGATACCTAGTTTCAGTGAAGGAGAACAGAAATTGTTCTAGTTAATACTACATATCATGTTGAAAATAAAAATATTAAAATATAGGTAAAAAAAGAGAGTGCTGCTGACATTGAAGAGATTTTTTCATAGGGTCAGAAAGGGCATGAAAATGTAGATGGCAATTAACAGACATGATCTTTATTTTACTTTAATGAAAATAAATGGTGGGGGAGAAGTGAGTGATTCTGAACGGTGCAAGGAGGACAACTAAATGCAAGAGTCACAAGGCATATTATCTAACGTTGATGGAGAAGCCATAGACATTCTTTCATCCATTGCCTCATGCTCTCCCCTGTTAATTTTCTTTTATTTTTATATTGGTTTGCTGATGAATGTATTTTTTTTCCTATTTTATCATCTGTCTCTTAATGATCCACAACCACCTGACCTTGGTCTCTCCTCATGAATAAACCACCACTACAACAAATGTTCACAATAAAATTATAACCTTAAAAAATGTATCCTTTATGGAAAGGTGACCTGTATTCTGCATTTTCAAGAATCCTGAAATCTGTTTAGAATATGAGAGTTTTTTTCAAAGATTATCCTGAACTATTACACTCAGTTCACAAATGCTGCCAAAACCCTAGTGATGAGTAAACCATTTAATTTCAAATAGCTTGGTGATGTCATGTTCTACATGATTTTGCAACTAGTGAGCCTGAAAAATACATGTGTTCCAGTTAAATACACACTAAATCTTATTCTGCTGTCTGATGGGTTATTGGATAATTTGTATTTGGCCTTGGGTTAATGTCTTACTCTTTTTCACTGATGAGAATATTATCTGTTGAATTCTGATTATGCATTAAATTCCCCCCAAATTTTCTAACAAAGATTGTAATTCTTAATTGAACAATTTTAGCATAAACAAAATATTATCTTAAAACTTTATGTTGTAGCCTGGATTAACACAAACACTAATAAACAGTGTTGTCTTCATTTCTGAAATAAATTAAACCATAAGAGTACATGCAGCTCTCACTATCACTAAACCCCAGAAGCCATTGTATGCTGCCTTTTCTGGAGTGAAACAAATTAGGCTTTTTTTCTAAGCTTGCCTGATAGTTTGTAATTCTCTTAGAATGCTGTCCTATGATGCTTTCTTGGATGAAAGAAAATGCTGTACATGAACAAGCTAAAACTTATTTAAGTTTAAAGAAACTGCTCTAAAGAGCAAACTGCCTTCTGGAAACACTTTATTGAAAAAGAAATATAGAAGGCCTTATGAGAAAGAGAAATATGCTCAAATGGAAATTATATAAAGACGGTTTGCAGAAACATAGAACAAAAGGAAAAAAAAAAAACTCATGTACTTTAAATTGAACAGTATCCCTTACAAAAGGGGGTCTGTGAAGGTAAGAAAAAAAATCAGAGGAAACAAACTGTACTTTCCATATATGTATGCTACCTTGCATATTCTTTTATAATGGCTCACTAAGAGATAAAGGTATGTGTTTCCAGTGCCTACCTCCATGTAAATATTTCAGCATGTAGTATAGAATAAAATTATAAATTTATGTGCTAAGGAGATAACTGCATGCCTCTTAGCATGCAAAAGAACAACTTGGGTTTAGAATGAAACATCTGTGTGCAAACTCTTACCTCTTGAATTTACATTACATAATTTAAGGAAACACATTTTTCCAACACATCAGCCAAGGTTAAACTTCCCAGTCCCCACTACTCATACTCACACAAAGTGTTTTTGATGTGTAGATACAGCAGTCACACTGAACTTCTGTAAATGACATAGAGGCATCTTAGTTGCAACCTCCTTCTGATCTATTAAGCATCCCAAGGAAAATTATTAGAATATAACAAACTTTCTTCTTTGGCACGCACAAGAAGAAGAGTTTGTGAAGAGTAAGCTATGACATAAGGTTCCTGAGTAAACATAGGCCAATGAGGAAGTCTTTGGCCAAGCAATCTGGTCAAAAGGCCCAACTGCCCTGTGCTGTGTGTGTGTGTGTGTGTGTGTGTACATTCATTTTTAACTATACTTTATCAGACTTATTTATAGAATTTTTCTGGATCACTTTAATTATGTGATTGATTCATGAAAATCCTTCCTGAGATGCTAAGGATCTGAGTGGGGTTTTATAAATTGAATCATATCTAGAGGTTTTTTTTTGGAGTGGTTGTCAATTATATATTTGTCAATCATATACCAAATATATCTTTGAGGAACACATTCTTCTGAAATTATGGTTGTATGTGTGTGTTTAGAATAATCATCCAATCAGAGAATGGTTTATATAATGGACTTTCCCACACTTTATGATATAAAGTAGACCATTCAATCATTTGGGGCATATTTAAGCCAAATATATACATGTACATCTTCCTAGTAGCAAGGTAAGAGAATTAATGTTTATAAAGCACACCAGGATTCTAAGATGTAAGGTCTTAAAGAAACACAAATTATTAAACTTCCCAAAAAAACATGTTCATCATGAAAGGTTTAAGACTAATGAGCAGCAGAAAGTTTATTCTTTGAGGTCTTTCTCAGCTTTAGTTATTAAGGTAAGAAACAAATGTTACTGGCAGAGTCAGATAGTTAGCCTTCTAAATACCAGCAATTATAATTGCAATTTCTCTTTCTTCTTTCTTCTTTCTTTCTTTCTTTCTTTCTTCTTTCTTCTCTCTCTCTTTCTCTCATGCATGCACACACACACACACACACACAAACAAATTAAGGAAAATGATTCAATTTTTCATTAATAAATAACAATAATTGGGTGCCTGGGTGGTTCAGTTGGTTGAGCATCCAAGTCTTGATTTCAGCTCAGGTCATGGTCTCACAGTTTGTGAGACTGAGACCCGCATTGGGCTCTGTGCTGATGGCATGGAGCCTGTTTGGGATTCTGTCTCTCCCTCTGTCGCTGCCCCTCCCCCCTCTCTTTCTCAAAATAAATATACTTAAAAAAATAAATAATGGTATGCCTCAAACTCAGCACTTTCATTCTGTTTAATACTATCTCTAACTCTTGACTTGTTACACAACATAGTCTTTTTTACTTCTTAGAAAGACTTAATTTTGAAATGCATGACTTATTAAAACTGCACCTTTTGGGGGTACATGGGTGGCTCAGTCAGTTAAGAATCCAAATTCAGCTCAGGTCACGATCTCACTGCTCTTGAGTTTGAGCCCTGCATCAGGCTCTGTGCTGACAGCTCAGAGCCTGGAGGCTGTTTCAGATTCTGTCTCCATCCCTCTGCCCCTCCGCTGTTCGTGCTCTGTCTCTATCTCTCTCAAATATAAAAAAATACAACATAAAAAATTAAAAAATGCACCTTTTGAATGGTATTTTGAGAAATAAGTAACTGCAAAAATTCCCCTTGTTATTTTCTGCAACTACATAATCAATACAAACAAAATAGCTGAAATGGAATTGTACCCATTTTCACATCTGTAGCATTTAGTATATGAATGCACTGGGACTAATCCCAGTTTGGTCACTTACTAGGTATATAACCACGGAGACGTTTTTTAACGTTCCATTTCCTTATCTGTAAAAGTGGTTAAAAAAACATTTCTCAGAGGCTGTCAGCATGAAGAGTCAACTTGTTTAAAGTACTTATCATAGTTGCTAAATAGCACTTAACAAAGTAAAACATCCATTTGTGATAAAAACCCTCAACAAAGTAGGTTTAGAGGGAACATACCTCGACATAATAAAGGCCATAGCTGACAAAGTCACAGCTAATATAATCTTCAATGGGGGAAAACTGAGAGTTTTTCCTCTAGGGTCACGAACAAGACAGGAATGTACACTCTCACGACTGTTATTTAACATAGTTCTGGAAGCCCTAGCCACAGTAATCAGAAAACAAAAAATAAATAAATAAATAAATAAATAAATAAAAGGCACCCAAATCAGCAAGAAAGAAATAAAACTTTCACTAATTGCAGATGACAGGATACTCTATTTAGAAAACCTGAAAGACTCCACCAAAAAATTGATAGAACTGATACACAAATTCAGTAAAGTCACAGGATACAAAAGCAACCGAAATCTGTTGCATTTCTATACACCAATGATGAAGCAGCAGAAAAGGAAATTAAGAAATAAATCCTATTTGCAATTACACCAAAACTCATAAGATACCTAGGAATAAACCAAACCAAAGATGTAAAAACCTGTGCTGTGAAAACTATAACACACTGATGAAAGAAATTGAAGATGACACAAAGAATAGGAAAGATATTCTATTCTTATTAATTGGAAGAACAGATATTCTTAAATTGTCTATACTACCCAAAGCATCTACACATTAATGTAATCTCCATCAAAAAACCACCAGCAGTTTTCACAGAGCTAGAACAAACAATCCTAAAATTTGTATGGAACTACAAAAGGCCCCAAATAGCCAAAGCAACCTTGAAAAACAAAAGCAAAGCTGGAGGCATCACAATTTCAGACTTCAAGATATATTACAAAGCTATAGTGATCAAAACAGCACGGTACTGGCACAAAAATAGACACATAGGTCAATAGAACAGAAGAGAAAATCACAAAATGAATCCACAACTGTACGGTCAATTAATCTTTGATAAAGCAAGAAACACTATCCAATGGGGGAAAAAAACAGTGTCTTCAACAAATGATGTTGGAAAACTGGATAGTAACATGCAAAAGAATGAAATGGGACCACTTTCTTACACCATACACAAAAATAAATCTAAAATGGATTCAAGACCTAAATGTGAGAAAGGAAATCATTACAAATCTAGAGGAGAACACAGGAAATAACCTCTTTGACATGGGTCTTAGTAACTTCTTTGTAGATAGTCTCCTAAGGCAAGGGAAACAAAAGGAAAAATAAATTATTGGTAACACATCAAAATAAAAAATCTTCTGCACTGCAAAAGAAACAGCCAATAAAACTAAAAGGTGCCTATGGAATGGGAGAAGACATTTCCAAATGACATATCTGATAAAAGGTTAGTATCCAAAATATATAAAGTAAGTATAAAATTCAACACCTAAGGAACAAATAATACAATTAAAAAATGGGCAGAAGACATGAATAGGCATTTTTTCCAAAGAAGACATACAGATGGCCAACAGACCCATGAAAAAAATATCAACATAACTTTTCATCAGGGAAATAGAAATCAAAATTACAGTGGTATACCACCTCACACCTGTCAGAATGGCTAAAATCAACAACACACAAAAAAATAAAAAAACAACAAGTGTTGGTGAGGATGTGGAGATAGTGGGACTTTCTTATACTGTTGTTCAGAATACAAACTGGTGCAGCCATTCTGGAAAACAGTATGAAGTTTCCTCAAAAATTTCAAAATATAACTACCCTATGATCCAACAATTGCACTACTAGGTATTTACCCAAAGAATACAGAAATACTAATTCAAAGAGATACATGCACCCTGATGTTTGTAGCAGCATTATTTACAATAACCAAATTATGGAAACAGCCCAAATGTCCATCACCTGAAGAATGGACGAAGAAGATGTGTGTGTGTGTGTGTGTGTGTGTGTGTGTGTGTGTGTAATGGAATATTACTCAGCCATAAAAAAGAATGAAATCTTGCCCTTTGCAATGACATGGATGGAGCTAGAACATCTTATGCTAACTGAAATAAATCAGTCAGAGAAAGACAAATACCATTTGATTTCACTCATATATGGAATATAAGAAACAAAACAAATAAGCATAGGGACAAGAGACAAAAAAAGACAATCCAAGAAACAGACTCTTAACTGTAGAGAACAAACTGATGGTTACCGGAGGGGAAGTAGGTTGGGGGATGGGTTAAATTGGTCATGGGGGTTAAGGAGTGCTCTTGTGATGAACACCGAATGTTGTATGGAAATGTTGAATCGCTATATTGTACACATGACACTATTATTCTGTATGTTAACTAACTGGACTTTAAATAAAAATCCGGGATGCCTGGGTGGCTCAGTTGGTTGAGCATCTGACTCTTGGCTTTGGCTCAGGTCATGATCTCATGGTTCATGAGTTGAAGTCCCATGTTGGGCTCTGCACTGACTGTGCAGAGCCTGTTCGGTACTCTTTTTCTCTCCCTGTGTCTCTCTGTCCCTCCCACGTGCTCTCTTTCTCTCTCCTAAAATAAATGGATAAAGTTAAAAAAAGTAAATAAAGTACATATCATAGTGCTTGGTACATGGTAAGTAGTCACAAACACGTTAGGTATTTCTATTATTAGCAGTATTGCTCCTACTTCTACTGCTATAATTTCTGTTATTCCTGTTATGCTGCTACTATTACTACTATACCACTATTACTGCTGCTATCACTACTACTCCTACTGTACTCCTACTACCCAGTAATACTTCAATTAAAGGTCATCTCAAAATATTTTAATTTGTCTTGGTATAAGCAACTTATACTTCTCAGGTAAAGTTGCTGCCACATTGTGATCTCTGTGTAGTAGGTGCCGACTGGAATTTTTTTTTCCTTGCAGGTACGGATTGCATTATTTTCTTCTCTGGAACAAGTTGAGCTTTCTGCCTCTGCAATTCTGTCAGCACAGACTGCACAATGACATGGTAGACAGGTATCAAGTCAAGTAGGAATAGGAAAGGGCACATAAGTTAACTGTAACAACAACAACAACAACAAATACTCAAAAGTGTCTGTCTTATTTCCCCATTATCAAAACCACAAAGAATCCTGCTTTCAGCTTTGTGAGAAAGCCACATGTGTAACCATAAACTTCAGGCTGTTATCAGTCAAATAAACCTCTTTCATCAGATTTCTGAGAAACATGCTACAAACCTAAAGACACAATTTATTTCCATGAAATGAGTGAATGTTTTATTCTCTCATTTTGACAATGACAAGGGATTTCCCAAATGAACAAGTCCTCCTATTAAAACTTGCTGTCTTACCTGATCTATGCTTGAAGAAGGGAACAGTGCAAGCTTTTTGTCAGAGCAGAAATGCGAATAAACTTTGGCTTAGTTGGACGACAAGGAAAGAAACTTTGTGTTTATGCTCAAATGCTTTGCCATTTGCAAAAACTGTTCTTTTAGATTTGCATTTGTGCAGGCAGATGGCAAGTAGATTCTAGTGAACTATTTGTCAGGAAGCCTAAATGGAAAGTGGTTAATATATAGAGAAGTTAAACTTCTTTGTCTTGATTTCTTTATTTCTAAAATGAGATCGTCATAAAGCATAAGAGACTGTTAAAAACTGAGAACAAACTGAGGGTTGATGGGGGGTGGGAGGGAGGGGAGGGTGGGTGATGGGTATTGAGGAGGGCACCTTTTGGGATGAGCACTGGGTGTTGTATGGAAATCAATTTGTCAATAAATTTCATATATAAAAAAATAAAAAAATAAAAAAAAACCTTCAAAAAATAAATAAATAAACGTTAAAAAAATAAATAAATAAAATAAAATGAGATCGTCATAATATTTAGTATCCATAGACAATAGTGCTCTTGGGAAGATTGGGTTAATAATTTAACAGATTTTGAGATCCTTGATTAAAAGGTATGATGTAAGGAAAAGTAATGAGTGCAATTACACTATCAAACAGGAAGAATCTCAATTTTCTTCTGTGCAATAAGCCTGCAATATGGACCACATTTTCAAAGGAAAGTGTAATCGGTATGCTTACCAATTTCATGTATATGCGTTATACCCTCAAAAGCATATAATTGCGTATGCAAAATGGATAATTGCATACAAAATTGCCCATTTGTGTGTGCAATTATCCATTTTATGAACACAAATGCTTGTTTGAAAATCTGGCCCTAAAACTCTAGCAGTAGAGGAAAATTCAGCTTGCACACATGCTTTCTGAAACAGAAATTACGGCATGGCTTGACTATATAACTGCTGTCAAGTATTTAAGCTGTCTTCTTTTCAGAGTTGAATCAGAATGTATTTCCAGACTGCATAACATGATAGTCACTGGAAAGATAATTTTAAAAGATAAACA
This sequence comes from Prionailurus bengalensis, assembly GCF_016509475.1. Taxonomy (NCBI): domain Eukaryota; kingdom Metazoa; phylum Chordata; class Mammalia; order Carnivora; family Felidae; genus Prionailurus; species Prionailurus bengalensis. The sequence continues at coordinate 79,818,934 of NC_057361.1, read as the reverse complement.
TTGTAACTTCTTATCCAGCTGCCAGTGAAGATCCTGATACAGCTTGTGGTACTAGCAGCCAGTGAGGCTGTGTAATCACTACTAGGTATAAGAGGCTATTGTACATAAAGGAAAGGGAATCATATTTGATCAAAAGTATGAAGCATTATGTTTTAAAGATCCTCACTTTTCTATGGTATAAGATGACTGAAAACAGTCAGTTAAATATTGGTCTTTTTAAAGGTAAACTGCTTTTTTTGTTGTTGTTGACTAAGAACTGGAATTTACATAACCCTTGAGATTTCTTCATTATAAAAGATCCATCTATGACCTAACTATCTTCTGTAGTATTTAGGAACTTAAGAAAAGAAAATAATAGTGGTGGGGTGGGGGTGCTTTGTAAGATTAATTTATAAACTTAGAACTTGAATTTAAGCCATTATTTATTCTAGGTATTTCTTTCAACAGAATAATCATTGTTATAGAAGCTAATCTACAAAATTCTCATCACAGGCCTGGTTATTTCGCTTTCAGAGACCTCTGGTTATACTGTTCTTTTCCTAATTAATAATACATCCTGTCTTCAACTCTATAGTGGCTTATCCTTGTTTCCCCTACTCAGACCACACTTGCTCTCTACTAAAACAAAACAAAACAACAACAACAACAACAACAACAAAAACTTTCATTAGGCTATGTCAAACTTCCTGAAGTGCTCCTTTTCATGGTTTCCTTTTGGCCTGCTATCTGAGCTCATTCTTTTGTCAATCTCACTGTGTCTTGCATCCAGTTGTCTTATTTTTAACTTCCTGTGTTTTATCAGAAAATCCCTATCATCTCAAATTGGCAATCATTCTTATTCTTTCTTTTCAAAACCTCTACTATGTCACTAAAAAATACCTCCATCCAACCTGTTTTATTTGTTGGGATAAACTTCATTTCACAAAAATCACAAACATAAAAAATAGTGTAGCCAGTACGGCTGTAGATTCTTGCTGCTAAATTATCACCTCGTAAATCATATGTGCAAAAGAGTTCAACTTGTTTTAATGAAAACTCCTGTAAAGGAATAGAGGTGAGGAAATGGGAACACTTAGTACCATATATGTAGTGAGCATATTACCTGTCTCAAAAAATACTTTTGTTTCAAAATCATTTTACCAATTCTAGTAAGCTTCTAAATATATGGTGCAATTACTTTTTCTTAACAATTCCAGAAGAGGGTAGATGAAGTAGTCAGAGTCATCTTTAGACATGGTAAGTTGAACTTCAGCAAGAGTTTTACTTGACCAAGAGATTGTGGCTTATTACTGGTGGGTCCATGATTCTGATCCAGATTTTGTGAACTGCAACACCTTCTTTCTCCTCCACAGCACTACCAACATTTCAATAATTATATATGCACAGAATGAGTAATAGAAAATAGCATACTCTCACCCTCTATCAGCAACACCACAAGTCCCTGGTGAATAAAATTACTAACGCTGCAGGAGTATCTGGAAATGAATTAATATTTACTCTTTAAAAGAAAAAGCTTTATCCAAAAAAGACACCTTGCCTTTACTTGCTAGAGGTTCTCTCACAAGCAGAGATATGGCCTTAATTTCTATATGTTCTCTTACTCTCAAGTATAATTTTTTCCAGTCAGAGAACAAATCTCAAACTACAAGTAATAGTGAATGAGGCAAGAAACCACACATTCAATCAATAGTTTAGTATTGTAAGGTGGGAAAAAATATGCTACTATCTTGGTAACTTCAACTGTAGTTGAAATGGTTTCTACAGATATGATAAGAACAATTATTCTTGGGAAATCCAAAATCTAATAGTCCATTGGTAAAGCAGAAATCATTGGTAGATGTGAACACTGACTTAGGAGCCATTTTCAAGTTTAAGGCACGATTTCATTCAGAGTATGGACAAAAAATCAAGTGTATACAAAATAGAGCACTTAAGATCTGAAGAATATCCTCTAGTGGAATTTAAACATAAAAGTTTTTTTTTCAATATATGAAATTTATTGTCAAACTGGTTTCCATACAACACCCAGTGCTCATCCCAAAAGGTGCCCTCCTCAATACCCATCACCCTCTCTCCCCTCCCTCCCACCCCCCATCAACCCTTCAGTTTATTCTCGGTTTTTAGGAGTCTCTTATGTTTTGGCTCCCTCCTTCTCTAACCATTTTTTTTCCTTCCCCTCCCCCATGGTCTTCTGTTAAGTTTCTCAGGATCCACATAGCAGTGAAAACATATGGAATCTGTCCTTCTCTCCATGACTTATTTCACTTAGCATAACACTCTCCAGTTCCATTCACATTGCTACAAAAGGCCATATTTCATTCTTTCTCATTGCCACGTAGTATTCCATTGTGTATATAAACCACAATTTCTTTTTTTTTCAATATATGAAATTTATGGTCAAATTGGTTTCCATACAACACCCAGTGCTCATCCCAAAAGGTGCCCTCCTCAATACCCATCACCCACCCTCCGCTCCCTCCCACCCCCCATCAACCCTCAGTTTGTTCTCAGTTTTTAAGAGTCTCTTATGCTTTGGCTCTCTCCCACTCTAACCTCTTTTTTTTTCTTCCCCTCCCCCATGGGTTTCTGCTAAGTTTCTCAGGATCCACATAAGAGTGAAAGCATATGGTATCTGTATTTCTCTGGATGGCTTATTTCACTTAGCATCACACTCTCCAGTTCCATCCACGTTGCTACAAAAGGCCATCTTTCGTTCTTTCTCATTGCCCTGTAGTACTCCATTGTGTATATAAACCACAATTTCTTTATCCATTCATCAGTCGATGGACATTTAGGCTCTTTCCATAATTTGGCTATTGTTGAGAGTGCTGCTATAAACATTGGGGTACAAGTGCCCCTATGCATCAGTACTCCTGTATCCCTTGGGCAAATTCCTAGCAGTGCTATTGCTGGGTCATAGGGTAGGTCTATTTTTAATTTTCTGAGGAACCTCCACACTGTTTTCCAGAGTGGCTGCAACAGTTTGCATTCCCACCAACAATGCAAGAGGTTTCCCGTTTCTCCACAACCTCTCCAGGATCTATAGTCTCCTGATTTGTTCATTTTGGCCACTCTGACTGGCGTGAGGTGATATCTGAGTGTGGTTTTGATTTGTATTTCCCTGATAAGAAGCGACGTTGAGCATCTTTTCATGTGCCTGTTGGCCACCCAGATGTCTTCTTTAGAGAAGTGTCTATTCATGTTTTCTGCCCATTTCTTCACTGGGTTATTTGTTTTTCAGGTGTGGAGTTTGGTGAGCTTTTTATAGATTTTGGATACTAGCCTTTTGTCTGATATGTCATTTGCAAATATCTTTTCCCATTCCATTGGTGCCTTTTAGATTTGTTGGTTGTTTCCTTTGCTGTGCAGAAGCTTTTTATCTTCATTAGGTCCCAGCAATTCATTTTGCTTTTATTTCCCTTGCCTTTGGGGATGTGTCGAGTAAGAGATTGCTACGGCTGAGGTCAGAGAGTCTTTTCCTGCTTTCTCCTCTAGGGTTTTGATGGTTTCCTGTCTCACATTCAGGTCCTTGATCCATTTTGAGTTTATTTTTGTGAATGGTGTGAGAAAGTGGTCTAGTTTCAACCTTCTGCATGTTGCTGTCCAGTTCTCCCATCATCATTTGTTAAAGACACTGTCTTTTTTCCACTGGATGTTCTTTCCTGCTTTGTCAAAGATTAGTTGGCCATACGTGTGTGGGTCTAGTTCTGGGGTTTCTATTCTATTCCATTGGTCTATGTGTCTGTTTTTGTGCCAATATCATGCTGTCTTGATGATTACAGCTTTGTAGTAGAGGCTAAATTCTGGGATTGTGATGCCTCCTGCTTTGGTCTTCTTCTTCAAAATTGCTTTAGCTCTTCGGGGCTTTTTCTGGTTCCATATGAATTTTAGGATTGTTTGTTCTAGTTTCGAGAAGAATACTGGTGCAATTTTGATTGGGATTGCATTGAATGTGTAGATAGCTTTGGGTAGTATTGACATTTTGACAATATTTATTCTTCCAATCCATGAGCAGGGAATGTCTTTCCATTTCTTTATATCTTCTTCAATTACCTTCATGAGCTTTCTCTAGTTTTCAGCATACATATCTTTTACACCTTTGGTTAGATTTATTCCTAGGTATTTTATGCTTCTTGGTGCAATTGTGAATGGGATCAGTTTCTTTATTTGTCTTTCTGTTGCTTCATTGTTAGTGTATAAGAATGCAACTGATTTCTGTACATTGATTTTGTATCCTGCAACTTTGCTACATTCATGTATCAGTTCTAGGAGACTTTTGGTGGAGTCTATCGGATTTTCCCTGTATAATATCATGTCATCTGCAAAAAGCGAAAGCCTGACATCATCTTTGCCAATTTTGATGCCTTTGATTTCCTTTTGCTGTCTGATTGCTGATGCTAGCACTTCCAACACCATGTTAAACAACAGCGGTGAGAGTGGACATCCCTATCATGTTCCTGATCTCGGGGAAAAAGCTCTCAGTTTTTCCCCATTGAGGATGATGTTAGCTGTGGGCTTTTCATAAATGGCTTTTATGATCTTTAAGTATGTTCCTTCTATCCCGACTTTCTCAAGGGTTTTTATTATGAAAGGGTGCTGTATTTTGTCAAAGGCCTTTTCTGCATCGATTGACAGGATCATATGGTTCTTATCTTTTCTTTCATTAATATGATGTATCACGTTGATTGATTTGTGAATGTTGAACCAGCCCTGCATCCCAGGAATGAATCCCACTTGATCATGGTGAATGATTCTTTTTATATGCTGTTGAATTCGATTTGCTAGTATCTTATTGAGAATTTTTGCATCCATATTCATCAGGGATATTGGCCTGTAGTTCTCTTTTTTTACTGGGTCTCTGTCTGGTTTCGGAATCAAAGTAATACTGGCTTCATAGAATGAGTCTGGAAGTTTTCCTTCCCTTTCTATTTCTTGGAATAGCTTGAGAAGGATAGGTATTATCTCTGCTTTAAACATCTGGTAGAACTCCCCTGGGAAGCCATCTGGTCCTGGACTCTTATTTGTTGGGAGATTTTTGATAACCGATTCAATTTCTTTGCTCGTTATGGGTCTGTTCAAGCTTTCTATTTCCTCCTGGTTGACTTTTGGAAGTGTGTGGGTGTTTAGGAATTTGTCCATTTCTTCCAGGTTGTCCAATTTGTTGGCATATAATTTTTCATAGTATTCCCTGATAATTGTTTGTATCTCTGAGGGATTGGTTGTAATAATTCCATTTTCATTCATGATTTTATCTATTTGGGTCATCTCCCTTTTCTTTTTGAGAAGCCTGGCTAGATGTTTGTCAATTTTGTTATTTTTTTCAAAAAAACAACTCTTGGATTCGATGATCTGCTCTACAGTTTTTTTAGATTCTATATTGTTTATTTCTGCTCTGCTCTTTATTATTTCTCTTCTTCTGCTGGGTTTAGGCTGCCTTTGCTGTTCTGCTTCTAGTTCCTTTAGGTGTGCTGTTAGATTTTATATTTGGGATTTTTCTTGTTTGTTGAGATAGGCCTGGATTGCAATGTATTTTCCTCTCAGGCCTGCCTTCGCTGCGTCCCAAAGCATTTGGATTGTTTTATTTTCATTTTCTTTTGTTTCCATATATTTTTTAATTTCTTCTCTAATTGCCTGGTTGACCCATTCATTCTTTAGTAGGGTGTTCTTTAACCTCCATGCTTTTGGAGGTTTTCCAGACTTTTTCCTGTGGTTGATTTCAAGCTTCATGGCATTGTGGTCTGAAAGTATGCATGGTATAATTTCAATTCTTGTATACTTATGAAGGGCTGTTTTGTGACCCAGTATGTGATCTATCTTGGAGAATGTTCCATGTGCACTCGAGAAGAAAGTCTATTCTGTTGCTTTGGGATGCAGAGTTCTAAATATATCTGTCAAGTCCATCTGATCCAATGTATCATTCAGGGCCCTTGTTTCTTTATTGACCGTGTGTCTAGATGATCTATCCATTTCTGTAAGTGGAGTGTTAAAGTCCCCTGCAATTACCACATTCTTCTCAATAAGGATGCTTATGTTTGTGAGTAATTGTTTTACATATTTGGGGGCTCTGGTATTCGGCGCATAGACATTTATAATTGTTAGCTCTTCCTGATGGATAGACCCTGTAACTATTATATAATGTCCTTCTTCATCTCTTGTTACAGCCTTTAATTTAAAGTCTAGTTTGTCTGATATAAGTATGGCTACTCCAGCTTTCTTTTGGCTTCCAGTAGCATGATACATAGTTCTCCATTCCCTCCCTCTCAAACTAAAGGTGTCCTCAGGTCTAAAATGAGTCTCTTGTAGACAGAAAATAGATGGTCTTGTTTTTTTTATCCTTTCTGATATCCTATGTCTTTTGGTTGGAGCATTTAGTCCATTTACATTCAGTGTTATTATAGAAAGATACGGGTTTAGAGTCATTGTGATGTCTGTATGTTTTATGCTTGTAGTGATGTCTCTGGTACTTTGTCTCACAGGATTCCCCTTAGGATCTCTTGTAGGGCTGGTTTAATGGTGACAAATTCCTTCAGTTTTTGTTTTTTTGGGAACACCTTTATCTCTCCTTCTATTCTAAATGACAGACTTGCTGGATAAAGGATTCTCGGCTGCATATTTTTTCTGTTCATCACATTGAAGATCTTCTGCCATTCCTTTCTGGCCTGCCGAGTTTCAGTAGAGAGATCAGTCTCGAGTCTTATAGGTCTCCCTTTCTATGTTAGGGCACGTTTATCATTGCTGCTTTCAGAATTTTCTCTTTATCCTTGTATTTTACCAGTTTCACTATGATATGTTGTGCAGAAGATCAATTCAAGTTACGTCTGAAGGGAGATCTCTGTGCCTCTTGGATTTCAATGCCTTTTTCCTTCCCCAGTTCAGGGAAGCTCTCAGGTATTATTTCTTCAAGTACACCTTCAGCACCTTTCCCTCTCTCTTCCTCCTCTGGGATACCAATTATGTGTATATTATTTCTTTTTAGTGTATCACTTAGTTCTCTAATTTTCCCTTCATACTCCTGGATTTTTTTTTATCTCTTTCTCAGCTTCCTCTTTTTCCATAACTTTATCTTCTAGTTCACCTATTCTCTCCTCTGCCTAGTCAATCCGAGTCGTGGTCGTTTCCGTTTTATTTTGCATCTCGTTTAAGGCGGTTTTCAGCTCCTCCTGACTGTTCCTTCGTCCCTTGATCTCTGTAGCAAGAGATTCTCTGCTGTCCTCTATACTGTTTTCAAGCCCAGCGATTAATTTTATGACTATTATTCTAAATTCACTTTCTGTTATATCATTTAAATCCTTTTTATCACTTCATTAGCTGTTGTTATTTCCAGGAGACTCTTTTGAAGGGAATTCTTCCGTTTGGTCATTTTGGATAGTCACTGGAGTGGTGTGGACCTGCAGGGCACTTCCCCTGTGCTGTGGTGTATAACTGGAGTTGGTGGGTGGGGCCGCAGTCCGACCTGATGTCTGCCCCCAGCCCACCGCTGGGGTGCAGTCAGAATGGTGTGTGCCTTCTCTTCCCCTCTCCTAGGGGCGGGATTCACTGTGGTGTGGCGTGGCCCGTCTGGGCTACTTGCACACTGCCAGGCTTGTGGTTTTGGGGATCTGGCATATTAGCTGGGGTTGATAGTTAAGGTGCACGGGGGCAGGAGGGGCAGGCTTAGCTGGCTTCTCCTTAGGTGATCCACTTCAGGAGGGGCCCTGTGGCAGTGGGAGGGAGTCAGACCAGCTGCCTGAGGGGTGTCTCTGCAGAAGCACAGCCTTGGGTGTTTGCACGGAGCAAGCAAGTTCCCTGGCAGGAACTGGTTCCCTTTGGGATTTTGGCTGAGGGGGTGGGCGAGGGAGATGGTGCTGGTGTGCGCCTTTGTTCCCTGCCAAACTGAGCTCTGTCGTCCAGGGGCTCAGCAACTCTCCCTTCCTTTGTCCTCCAGCCTTCCTGCTTTCGCTTTCCGAGCAGAGCTGTTAACTTATGACCTCCCAGATGCTAAGTCCCGCTTGCTGTGGGAACACAGTCAGTCCGGCCCCTCCACTTTTGCAAGACAGACTCAGGGCTCTGCTTGGCCAGCGGGCCGCCCCTCCACTCCGGCTCCCTCCCGCCAGTCTGTGGAACGTGCACCGCCTCTCTGCCCTTCCTACCCTCTTCCGTGGGCCTCTCTTCTGGGCTTGGCTCTGGAGAGCCGTTCTGGTAATCCTCTGGCAGTTTTCTGGGTTATTTAGGCAGGTGTAGGTGGAATCTAAGTGATCAGCAGGATGCGCGGTGAGCCCAGAATCCTCCTATGCCACCATCTTCCTTTTCCTAAACATAAAAGTTTTAATGTTCATAGTATATAGATAATAATTCTCTGATCCAAAACATAAAGTTTATTATAGATATGAACAGTTTATCCTACAAATTTTATAAACATTGCTACTTAAATGGTAAACTAACACATATTTAGTATATCAATTACAATTAAGAAGACTAAATTAGCCATGTCTATACATTTTTTTAATTGCCAACAGAAACACTAAAAATTTGCATAGTGTTTTTAACCAGATTCTTTAGTAAACATTTATACATTTCTCAACAGGTGTTAAAATTAGTGACAATATATGGTATTTTCTTAATTTCACTTTTGAAATTTATCAGATCTCAAGACAACATCTTTTTAAGGAGTAAATATTATGAAATAAGTATTATTCAAATATTGTCATATTTATCTTTTAATTATATAATGTTACCTCCTGATTTTGTATTTGTAAATAAAAACATTTAAATAATGTATTTTTGTTTAAATAAGTACATTTAAATAATTGCATTTGTATTTTGTAATTGTAAATAAATACGTTTAAATAATAAGTAAAATATATATGCCAAGATTGCTATATTAATCTGTTATTTGGTGAAAATTTACCTAAGACCAATGTCAATGACTAATTTGTTAATATAAGTAATATTAATTACACACAGTGTAGTTTATTTCACTTTATAAATTTTATTCTTAAAATAATTGCAAGCTATTACATTTGTAGTTTTTATACAATATGCTTATTCACCGAGAGAAAAGTAGTTGAATATAATACCAACTATTGTTGAAGAAAGTTTTCATGTGAGCTTGATGTAACATGCTTTCAGTAATTTTTCTTTAGGGAGTTTAAAATAATATGCCAAAAATATCAATTATAAATTAGAATATGATAATAATTGAAAAAAAATGATGCCACATCAAGAGGTTCTATTGAAATTAAAGCCAAGACTTAACTGAACTTGATTGCTGAGGACACAGTTCTAATATGGGTGGGATTAAATTTTATTCTATTTCCATGATTACAGTAAGCTGTCCTCACAAGCAAAATTGGGCTCTGGATGTAAAGGGAAGTATGATCAATATAAATCCACTCCAACAACTGAAAAACTAGCTCAAAGTATACATCGTATTGATGGTTCAGAAGCATTTGTTCTTACACAAAGCATGATGCTATTATTTGAATAAACAGAAATATAGGAAGCCTACTGAAAAACACATTACAAAGATGACAAGCTTAGGACATTTTTAGTGTTTTTATAAAATATAATTTGAATTATTTTCTACAAGAGAGATTACAACAGGCATAGAGAAGATTGATAGGGTGAAAGTGAAAGCTGTAATTTAGCTCTTGTCATCTTCCAAATGTGTTTTGTAGAGCATAACACATTTGGTTTCCAGCTATATTGTTTAAAATGAGAATGTATAGACTTTAGATTGTGGGGGCACTATTAGTAACAAGGGTACAGTCTAAATGAAAGAACACAAGAATGCTCCTAAAATGCCTGTCACATTCCACCAAATTGTGGTTATGGATCTACACATATACTGGTTTTATCACATCATAATCTTTGCACATGTAATGAGAAGATCTATTTCAAATTTGCATATCTGGTAAATGATAAACTTGCCTTGATCCTCTCAATATTGCGTCTAACCCTTTCTTCCTCACCCTTCAATGGATGACACATACACTTTGAACACACACACACACACACACACACACACACGTTCACATGGAACATCACAACTGGAGATAGTATTCAGGGCTGAGTTGTAAGTATACATTCCAAATCTGAGCAATCATGATCCCCTAACTCCTAAGCATTACCATTCTTTGGGAAAACAAAAAGCATAAGTTATCTGTTACCATAATAATGTTAATAATGTTACAAAACAAACTATTCCAAAGCTCAACAGCCTAAACTGGTAACCTTATAATATTGTTTGTAAGTCACTGTGTTGGTTAGTAAGTTTCTCTTGTATCTGTTGAGCTTGATAAGGCTTATTCATGTATCTTCAGGTCAACTGAGAAACTTTACTGATCTTTGCTCTCTCTCATAGCTGAGACCTGATCTGGGGGCACTTGGCTGAAAAGTTTCCACTCCACATGGTTTTCATGTCTTCCAGCAGGAAACCCTAAATTTGTTCTTATGGAAGAAACAGGGATCCTAAAAAAATAATAATAAAAATAAAAAATAAAAAAGGTAGAAGTGTGTGAAGCCTCTTGAGGCCTAGACTCAGAACAGGCCCATTATCTGCTACATTCTTTTGACCAGAAAAAGTAACAAGATTAGCCCAGATTTAAGGGGTGGGAAAATAGCCTCTTAACTATTGATGGGAGGTACTATAAAATCACATTGTTAAGGGCCTAGATGCAAAGAGAAGTGGAGAATTGGGCCATTTTTGCTATCAATATACCACAAGAATATTTCAACTATGGAAGATCTGAAAAATTGAAATTCTCCAATTTACAAAAGTTCTGAATACCAATTAGGCAGGCTTTCAAATGGAAGACCAGGGCATATCTGCCCCCAGATGTCTTCATGACTTCTTGTCTCAAATTGTTTACTTTCTCCATAAACCTCATCTTTTCATAGAGGCCTTCCCCAACTACCCTTCATCCTAAATAAAATTGTGGACCCTATTCATACTCTCTTTATAGTGCTTAAGTTTTTTTTCCTAAAACTCATCAAACCCTGACACGCTATTTATTTGTTTGTTTGTTTATCTGTCTGTCCTAACTAGGATGTAAGTTCCTTGAATCCAGGAATTTTGTCCACCTTGTCCATTTCTGTATTACCAGCACTTTTAGAACATTGCTTGGCAGAATAGATGCTCAATCAGTGTTGAATAAATGAATGTCTTAATATACCAGGACTATTGAAGTCCCACAGCCACTGCCTCAAAAGTTAGGCATGAAAGCCACAAATCCTACTGGTAGCTATATTTGGTTCTGACTTGGGCACTGGCATATGATCAAGCCATATCTCTATTTCTCACTTCTCTTCAATAAGTCTCATCTACTGATTCTGTAGTGATCTGTTTTGATCCTGAAGCATTATATCATCTCAATACATTCTATTTTGACTCCTGTCCCAGCATAGCCCTTAATTTTATATAACTGTAAATCCATATGGTTCTCATTTTGTGAAACAATGCTTCTTGCTTTAGGAACATGTTATAGAATGGTGAAAAAGACTGACTTCTGAGCATAAGGACCTGGGTTAAAAAACCATTTCTGCTATGATGGTGACTTTGGAGGTGTTACTTACTCTACTGAGACTCATATTTATTTCATCTATAAAATAAATTATAATACATACTATAGCTAAGCTTATACTGATCCCTTTAATAGAAACTCTTGTCCAAGTAAGTGGACCACCAGTAGCCATGTTTTTACTAGATGAACCTCCCCATTCATATATGATTGGGTTGAATCTAGCCCACGTTGAACCTATTAGCCTCTTCCTATGTACCCCCATGCTTAGAATTGGAAATGAAGTTTATGAACTTGGGATCTGTGGAATGCCATGAAGACTGAGTAAAAGAACTATTCTAAAAAGTGAGAAAGATAATGCAGGCCTGCAGAAAAAAATCAGAGGCAAGAAATGGAGCGAAAATATACCCTTATTTCCCAACAGCTTCCAATTTTCTCATTCCAATTTTTTCCGATTCTTTTCTATGTACATCTTTGGGTGTCATGAAATATTCCTGGTTCCAAACAATGAAAATCCCATTTCCTTGTGAATCTAGTTAGTTTATTTCCGTTACTTAGAACCAAAAAATCCAAATAAATATACCTACTGGTTTTTTTTTCCTTTAATTTTTTTGTTGTATCTTTTGATTTTCTGCTTTTTTTCAATTTTTTAAAAATTATAGTTAGATAACATATAGTTTAATATTGTTTTCAGGAGTAGAATTTAGTGACTCATTTCTTACATATAACACTCAGTGCTCAATACCACAAGTGCCTGCCTGAATACCCATCACTATTTAGCCCATTCCCCAACCACCATTCTCCATCAACCCTCAGTTTGCTCTCTATCATAAAGAGACTTATGGTTTGTTTCCCTCTGTCTTTTTTACCCTTCCCATGTGTTCATCTGTTTTGTTTCTTAAGTTCCACATGAGTGAAATCATATAGTATATGCATTTGCCTGACTGACTTATTTCACTTAGCATAATATACTCTAGCTCCATCTACATCATTGTAAATGGAAAAATTTCATTTTATTTTTAATTTTTATTAAATTTTGAGAGAGATAGAGAGCATGAGTGTGGAAGGGACAGAAAGAAAGGGAGACAGAGGATCTGAAGCAGGTTCTGTGCTGGCAGCAGAGAGCCAAACATGGGGCTCATACCCACAAACTGCTAGATCATGAAGTTTAGCCAACTGAACCATCCAGACACCCCAAGATTTAATTATTTTTGGTTGCTGAGAAATATTACATTGTATATAAATATATGTACCATGTCTTTTTTATCCATTCATCAACGAATGGACATTTGGGCTCTTTCCATAGTTTGACTATTATTGATAATGTTGCTATAAACATCAGAGTGCAGGGGTGGCTGGGTGGCTCAGTCAGTTGAGTGCCTGACTCTATTTTGGCTCAGGTCATGATCCCAGGGTCGTAGGATTGAGCCCCACATTGGGCTCTGCACTGAGCGTGGAGCCTGTTTAAGATTCTCTCTCTCTCTCTCTCTCTCTCTCTCTCTCTCTCTCTCCCTATGCCCCCTCTCCCTTATTCATGCTCTGTCTCTCTCTAAAAAAATAGACAAACAAACAAAATATCAGGGTGCATGTACCCTTTCAAATCTGTATTTTTGCATCCTTTGGGTAAATACTTAATAGTGCAATTGCTGGTTGTAGCATAGTTCAATCTTTAACTTTGTGAGGAACCTCCATACTGTTTGCCAGAGTGGGTGCACCAGTTTGCATTCCCACCAACAGTGCAAGAGGGTTACCCTTTCTGTGCATCCTTACCAACGCTTGCTGTTTCTGTATTTTTTTTTTATTTTAGCCGTTCTGACAGGTGTGAGGTAGTATCTTATCATAGTTTTGATTTCTTTTTCCCTTATGATGAGTGATATTGAGCATTTTTCCATATGTCTGTTAGTCGTCTAGATATCTTCTTTGTAAAAGTGTCTATTCATGCCTTCTGCCCATTTCTTCACTGGATTATTTGGTTTTTGGATGTTGAATTTGATAAATTCTTTATAGATTTTGTATACTAGCCCTTTATCTGATACGTCATTTGCAAATATCTTCTCCCATTCCATAGGCTGCCTTTTAGTTTTGTTGATTGTTTTGTTCACTCTGAAGAAAATTTTATCTTGATGAAGTCCCAATAGTTCAGTTTTGCTTTTGGCAAATATTTCTGGCAACATGTCTAGTAAGAAGTTCCTCCAGCCAAGGTCAAAGGGGTTATTACCTGTGTCCTCCTCTAGTATTTTGATGGTTTCTTGTCTCACATTTAGGTCTTTCATCAATTTTGAATTTATTTTTGTGTATGGTGTAAGAAAGTGATCCAATTTCATTCTTCTGCATGTCATTGTCCAGTTTTCCCAACACCATTTGTTGAAAAGGCTATGTTTTTTTCAATTAGATACTATTTCCTGCTGTGTCAAACATTGGTTGACCATATAGTGGTGGGTAAATTTAGGGGTTTCCTGTTTTGTTCCGTTGATCTATGTGTCTGTGTTTGTGCACATACTGTACTTTATTAACTACAGCTTTGTAATATAGCTTGAAGTCTGGAATCATGATGCTTCAGCCTTGTGTTTCTATTTCAGGATTGCTTTGGCTACTTAGGGTCTTTTCTGGTTTCATACAAAATTAAGGATTGTTTTTTTCTAGCTCTCTGAAAAATGCTGGTGTTATTTCGATAGCGATTGCATTAAATGTGTAGAATTCTTTGGGTAGTATATATAATTTAACAATGTTAAAATAAATTTAACAATTCAACAATGTTCTCCCAATCCATGTGTTTGGAATATCTTTCCATTTCTTTGTGTTCTCTTCAATTTCTTGTATCATTGTTCTATAGTTTTTTCAGAGTACCGATCTTTGGTTAGGTTTATCCCTAGGTATCTTATTCTTTTTGGTGCAATTGTAAATTAGTTTGATTCCATGATTTCTTTTTCTGCTGCTTCATTATTGGTGTATAAAAATGCAACAGATTTCTGTACAGTAATTTTGTATCCTGTGACTATGCTGAATTCATGTATTATTTCTAGCATGTTTTTTTGGTGGAATCTTTCATATTCAGGTTTTCTGCATAGAATAGCATGTCCTCTGCAAATGGTGAAAGTTTGACTTCTTCCTTGCTGATTTGGATGCCTTTGATTTATTTTTGTTGTTTGGTTGCTGAAGCTAAGACTTATAGTACTATCTGAAATAGTAACGGTGAGAGTGGGCATCTCTGTCCTGTTCCTGATCACAGAGTAAAAGCTTTCAGTTTTTCACCCATTGAGGATAATATTAGCTGCGGGTCTTTTGTATGTGACCTTTATGATGTTGAGGTATATTCCATCTATCCCTACTTTGTTGAGGGTTTCATCAAGAACAGATGCTATATTTTGTCAAATGCTTTTTTCTGCATCTATTGAGAGGATAATATGGTTCTTATCCTTTCTTTTATTAATGTGGTTTATCATGGTGATTGATTTGCAAATATCAAACCACCCTTTCAGCCAAGGAATAAATCCCACTTGATTGTGGTGGATAATTCTTTTAAAGTATGGTTGTATTCAATTTGCTAGTATTATTTTGATAAATTTTGTGTTTACGTTCATCAGGGATATTGGCCTGTAGCTCTCCTTTCAAGTGGGGTATTTTTCTGGTTTTTGAATCAAGTTAGTGCTGGCATCATAAGAATAGTTTGGATGTTTTGCTTCCATTTCTATTTTTTTGGAACAGTTTGAGAAGAATAGGTATTAACTTTTCTTTAAATGTCTATTAGAATTCCCCTGGGAAGCCATCTGGCCCTGGACTTTTCTTTCTTGGGAGATTTTTGACTACTGATTCAATTCCTTTGTTGGTTATGAGTCTATTCAAATTATTTATTCCATTTTCAGTTTTGGTAGTTTGTATGTTTCTAGGAATTTGTCCCTTTCTTCCAGATTGTCCCATATGTTGGCGTATAGTTTTTCATAATATTCTGTTTTAATTGTTTGTATTTCTGTGGTGTTGGTTGTGATCTCTCCTCTTTTATTCATGATTTTATTTATTTGGGTCATTTCTCTTTTCTTAATCTGGCTAGGAGTTTATCAATTGTATTAATTTCTTTAAAGAACCATGTCTTAGTTTTATTGAACTATTCTGTTTATTTTGTTTCCATGTCATTTATTTTAGCTGCAACCTTTATTATTTCCTTTTTTCTGCTGGCTTTAGACTTTATTTGCTGTTACTTTTACAGCTCCTGTAGGTGGAAGGCTAGGTTTTGTTTTCGAGACTCTTCTTGCTTCTTGAGGTGGGCATGTATTGCAATATGCTTTCTTCTTAGGCCTGCCTTTGCTGCATCCTAAAGGTTTTGGACTGTTGTGTTTTCAATTTAATTTGCTTTCATGTACTTTTTTTAAAATTCTTCTTTAATTTCCTAGTTAACCCATTCATTCTTTAATAGGATGTTCCTTAACCTCCATATATTTGTGGTTTTTCCTCTTTTTCTTGTTGACTTCAAGTTTCATAGCGTTGTGGTCTGAAAATATGCCTGATAGGTCTTAACATTTTTGTACTTGTTGAGGGCTGATTTTTGACCAAGTATGTGATCTATTCTGGAGAATGTTCTATACGAACTCAAAAGGAATGTGTATTCTGCTGCTTTAAGATAAAATGTTGTGAATATATCTGTTAAATCTATCTGGTCCAGTGTGTCATTCAAAGCCATTGTTTCCTCGTTGATTTTCTGCTTTGATGATCTGTCCTTTACTGTAAGTGGGGTGTTAAAGTCTCCTACTTTTTTTTTTCAAAGTTTTAAATGTTTATTTATTTTTGAAGGAGATAGAGATAGACTGTCCATAGAATCTGAAGTGGACTCCAGGCTCTGAGCTGTCATCACAGAGCCCAACAAAGGGCTCAAACTCACGAATTGTGAGATCACAACCTCAGCTGATGTTGGATGCTTAACTGACTGGGCCACCCCAGGCGCCCCTAAGTCCCCTACTATTAATGTGTTATTATTATTATTACTGAGTTTCTTTATGTTCATTATTAATTGATTTATATATTTGGCTGCCTTCAAGTTGGGGGTCATAGATATTTACAATTCTTGGATCTCCTTGAAGGATAAATCCCTTAATTATGATGTAATGGCCTTCTTCAACTTTTGTTACAGTGTTTGGTTTAAAATGTAGTTTGTCTGATATAAGTAAGGCTACTGTGGTTTTCTTTTGACATCCATTAGCATGATAAATGGTTGTTTATCTCTTCATTTTCAATCTGCAGGTATCTAAGGTCTAAAAAAAGTCTCTTATAGGCAGAATATATATGGGTCTTGTGGGGTTTTTTAATCCATTCTGAGACACTATATCTTTTGATTGGAGTATTTAGTCCATTTACATTCAGAGTGATTATTGATATATATGAGTTTAGTGCCTTTTTTGCCTTTAAAGTTGGTGTTTCTGGTGATGTTCTCTGTTCCTTTCTACTCTTGTTGCTCTTGGTCCTTTTTTTCCCTTCAAAGAGTCCTGTTTAATATTTCTTGGGCTGGTTTAGTGGTCACAAACTCTTTTAGTGTTTCTTTTTCTTTTTCTTTTTTTTTATCTGGGAAACTTGTTATCTTTCTTTCTATTCTGAATGACAGCCTCACTAGATAAATAATTCTTGGCTGCATATTTTCCCATTCAGCATGTTGAGTATATCATGCCATTCTTTTCTGGTCTGCTATGTTTCTGTGGACAGATATGCTCTGAAACTGACTTTTCTTCCCTTGTATACAGTGTAAAGACTTTTTTCCTTTGCTGCTTTCAGGTTTCTTTCCTTGTCTGTGTACTTTTGAATTTTACTATGATATGTCTTGGTAATGGCTGGCTTTTTAAAAATTTAATATGGGTTCTTTGTGTTTCTTGGATTTTGATGTCTGTATCCTCCCTCAGTTTAGGGAAGTGTTCTGTTATAATTTGCTCAAATAAACTTTCTGCCCCATTTTCTCTCTCATCTTCTGAGACTCCTATGATACAAATATTATTACATTTTAAAAAGTAACTGAGCTTACCAAGTCTACATTCATGATCCAATTACCTTCTTTCCCTCTTCTTTCCAGTTTCTTTATTTTCCATAATTATGTCTTCTATATAACTGACTTGTTCTCTGCTTCATCCATCCTCGTCATTATAACCAGTTAGCTTTGCACCTCTACTATAGCATTTTATATTTCAGTCTGATCAGTTTTTAGATCTTTTATCTCTATAGTAAGGGATTCCCTAGTGTCTTCTATACATTTTTCAAGCCAAGTCTGTATCCTTATAATTATTGTTTTAAATTCTAGTTCAGACATCTTACTTATATCTGTATTAATTAAATCACTAGCTGTTACTTGTTCCTGTTTTTTTTTCTTCTTTTGGGGTGAATTCCTTCCTCTTTTTATATTGCGAAAGTCAAATATATATATTATATATGTAACATAGTATATTATATAATATATATAAATTATATATATAATAAAATTTAAAAATTGCTTTTTTATGTATCCCATTAAAAAAATAACAAAACAACAAAAACAGAGGAAGATAGATCCAACTTCCCCTACAGCTAAAGCTTTTAGCACCTTATGATCAATAGACTTGGTGTGTTTAAGGAGTTTGTGCTAATCTGGGTTTGAGGCCTGATTCTCAGGTGGACTTGCCCTAGTGGAGATGCACCTATAGGGTATGTGTGGGTGGGGCTTGGTGTAAGCGGCTCAGGCTTCCACTTGGTAGCACTGTTTTGCTCATTGAAGTTGGTCAGTGCTGATGGGAGGGGTGAAAATGGCATTGCCCCACTCTCTTGTCCCCAGAGAGGTGAGCTCATGTCTGCCACTCTTCAGGAAGCCCTCACAGAAGAGCAAACAATCAGCTGTCTTGTGTTCCAGTCTTCCACCAGATCCCTGCCTTCACCCTGCCTGCATCCGAGCTGTCAGTCTGCCAGACAGCACAGCACTCCTATGTTTATAGCACTCCTGTGTTTATTTCAGGCCTGCAGGTAGGTTTCAAAACTCCAAAATTTAGGAGCGCCTGGCTGGCTCAGTTAGTTAAGTGTCTGATTTCAGCTCAGGTCATGATGTCACAGTTGGTCAGTTCAAGCCCCACCTCGGGCTCTGTGCTTACATCTCAGAGCCTGGAGCCTGGTTCAAATTCTGTTTCTCCCTCTTTCTCTTCCCCTCTCTCACTTGCTCTCTCTCTCTCTCTCTCTCTCTCTCTCTGTCTCTCAAAAATAAATAAACATTAAAAAACAAACTCAAAAATTTAGAGATCTGCATGGCCCAGACCCATGCTGATGCTCTGTGGGAAGATCTCCCTCTGCTCTGGCTGATGCTGGCTTGTACCAGAAATTGGTTGCATGACTGCACAGCAGTTTGGAGTTAATAGTAAATCACTGCAGAAAGACATCATAAAGTCTCATTGCCGAAGCCCTCATCCTCGTTCTGTGTTAGAGATAGAGGCAGCTCAATGGCTCCTGCTTGGTCTTTTGCCTCTGGAGAGGCTGTGCCACCTTTCCCAAGTACACTCCAAGCTGGAGAACTGCTTCACCCCCATGTGATCCAGGGAATCCTAAGACCACTTCTCCTGTTCATGAGTCTCTGCCAACCTTCCCCACAGCACTGCTAAACCCTCCAAGGAACTACCCTGGCAATGGAGTGGACTCTGAAACTTCAGACTCTGTATTCTGCTGTTTAAAAACAATTGGAGTATTCAGCTCCACACGTCTCCCCAGTCAATGGTTTTGGTGAAGAGTTTTTCTTGTAAATTCCCCACACACACTTTCATTCTTTCTCTCTCTTTCTGTCTCTCACTCCTCTTTCTGTGATCAGAGCTCCCTCCCTAGCACAGTACTCACAGCTCTTCTCTCCCCCAAGTCAACTCTCAATAGCTTCTACTTTCCATGATATACCTTTTTTTTTTTAACTCTAGTTATGCGTTTTCACTCTTTCAGTCCTCATACCAATTTCTTGGGTGTTCAAAATGATTTGATATTTATCTAGCTGTGTACAAGGAATGAAGCAAGCCTAGGGTCTTCCTACTCTTCAGCCATCTTAAATCTTCTCAATATACCTACTCTTTGAGTTGTTGCAAAGATTAAAAGATATAAGGCCTGGGGCACCTCGGTGGCTCGGTCGGTTAAGCGTCCGACTTCGGCTCAGGTCATGATCTCACGGTCTGTGAGTTCGAGCCCCACGTCGGGCTCTGTGCTGACTGCTCAGAGCCTGGAGCCTGTTTCAGATTCTGTGTCTCCCTCTCTCTCTGCCCCTCCCCTGTTCATGCTCTGTCTCCCTCTGTCTCAAAAATAAATAAACGTTAAAAAATTTTTAAAAAGATATAAGGCCTGAAAAAGGTCTTTGAGTTGTTGCAAAGATTAAAAGATTAAAAGATATAATTAATCGTACCTCAACTGTTATCATTTAACTCTACTGGAACTATGCCTATCCCTAACTCCAGTCAGTCCATTGCTCCTACCTGTATCCTCAATGACCTTTCTCACTGCTGATTTAGTGAGACTGAGCAGATTCGTGTAATGAACTTTTTTCAGGTTTATTTAATAGTGTATTTATGCACCTATGCTTTGATCCATGCATTTTTAAAGGAAATATACTTACATTGTTTCCCCAGGAAGATATACCTCAGAGACAGATTACATGTGTTCTCACTTCCCTAGAGATCTTACTCCTATCTTCATAGCATCCAAACTGGTTGAAACTGCTAGCTATGTAGATGTGTATAAAATACTTAACCCATCTTGCCTCTGTTTCTCCTTCTGTAAAATGGGATCAACAATAGTACCCACTAATTAAACTGTTATAAGGCTTTAATGATATAACATGTGGAAAACATTTTAGAACAGCTCTTTGATAGTGAATTAAGTTACTCCTAGAACACTTTGGGTCTTTCTCAGTTAACAGATGCCCCTGAACAGAGTTAACAGACTGCCTTTAAAATATAATTCATTATTTCTTGATAATAACTAAAATCCACACATATGAACACTTCTATTCTTATTATTACTGTTATTTGTGATCACATTATTGTCTAGACCAGGTTAAAAGAAAAAAGAAAAAGAGAGAATTACTTACTAAATTAGTTATTTCCCCATCCAGTATTGACAATTTTCTAAAGGAAGAATAGTAGAGATAAATTGTTGGATTTATTGATGCATCTTTGCACTTAAAATCCCCCAAACACACAAAAAATTAACAAAACAAGTCCTGTTATCATTTATGTTTTCTGTTTTTGAATGACCAAGGGTACATGGAATGAAAAGCCTTTTTTTTTAAATTGGGGACCTCAGTTTCAATGAATTACATATAAAACAAGAAATGTGAATGCTAATAAATGTTATGGTAAATGGGGTATAGGAGAGTGTGTTACATGTTAATAAAAACACAATTTCTGACTTTTTTTTAATTGATTGAAAATTGTAACTTTGCAAATTGCATCAGGATAAACTTCAAGCAGTTGCATTTTTTATGAAATACTATTTCCTTTCATCAGTGCAGTCTGGACTCTTTTATATGTATGATTCTCAGCCCACTACATACTATATATTCCCTTTTCCAAGAAGTGATTACTGCATCTTAAGAAAAAAAGAAAATTAATTCTTATATGTATGCAACACTGCCTTAAAGAAGAGTAGTTCAAGGTTTGAAAATTATAAAGTCTCTTAGATTCTGGTTAAGAGTGGTGGAGCAATATTGGGACATGTGGGCTGTTCAGTCAATTAAATGTCTCACTCTTGATTTCAGCTCAGGTCTTGATCTCAGTGTCGTGAGTTCAAGCCCCACGTTAGGTTTCACATTGGGCTTGAAGCCTACTTAAAAGTGCTGGAGCAATATAAATATTAAGGAGAAATGCTTTGAAAATTACTCTGGTGGTGCCTGGGTGACTCAGTCCGTTAAGCATCTGACTTTGGCTCAGGTCATGGTCTCACAGTTCGTGAGTTCAAGCCCTGCGTCATGTTCTGTGCTGACAGCTCAGAGCCTAGAGCCTGCTTTGGATTAATGTGTCTCCCTTTCTCTCTCTGTCCCACCCCTGTTTGCACTCCGTCTCTCTCTGTCTCTCAAAAATGAATAAACGTTAAAAAAATTTAAAAAAAAAGAAAAGATAACTACTCTGGATTAGTGTCTTAGTTTTCAGTTCATTTATTTTAATAAGACTTGCAATTTCTATATTGCATCTGTGTAGATGTTTTCTTTTGGCTATCTGCCACACTAGAATATATCACTCTGTAATAGAATGATGGCCTTAATACAAAATCTTGGAACTCAAGAGGGTGAATATTTTACTTCTGTGGTATGTGCATATCTTTAGAGTGCAACATTTATTTGTATATTTAATAACTTTATTAAATAACTACAGTATGTGGACCCACCTCTAACACTTGTGGGGTCTAGAGCAAGAGTATAAATATGTTTAAATATTTAAAATTTATATTAACAAATACACTATCATAATGAAAAAATTGTAAATGTGTAAAGCTATAATTTTCATATAACTGAAAGTAGGAAAAATATAAAATCTTGCCATATTAATCATTATTCTCATGTTGGGTCATCATTATTCTGTTTGAATTAGTAATGTATATATAATACATGAACTATATCTTCTTCCATAAAATTGATTTTTCTTAACTTTTAGTATAATCACTTTGTTGTAATTAAATTTTCACATAACTGGTTACTGACACTTATGATCTAAAGAGTCAAAAAATAAAATGTTATTTTATTCAAAGTGTACAAAATTGCATCTATTTTATCAAAATGTAAATAAGTAATGTATAAAATAAAAAATTAAATTTAGTTTTCATACATATGGCAATAAATTATTTTTGATCTAAAATATTCAAAATATTTATTATATTTAAATAACAAAACAAATTATATTTAATGAATAGTAACATTTTAAAGTGATTTTGTATGAGTAAAACTGAAATTCTATCACTTTTGAAAATAGGAATTTTATTACATACCTTTGTGAGTAAAACTCTTCATAATTAATTATTCAATGTAAATCAACATCACATTTAATATGTGTTATATCTCTACCTCGTAATTACAAATTTAAGAATTATACGAATTATTTAATATTGCAAAATATTCCTGAGCTGCCATGTGCGAAAGTCACGCTAATACGCGAATATCCCCAAAGCACTGAAACAGCAAATTGGACACAGACTACTGGGAATTTATATTTCATTTTGCAAGAATCTATTATATTTGTGATACCTGAGAGGATGGATTTTATTGTTTACTTTTCATTGAGTTTATTCAAATAAGATCAGTACCAAGATCCTAATAGATATATTTGACAGAGGCAAAAGTTCTGAAAAGTTGTTTCACCCAAACGGAAATAGATAAAACAAAATAATATATGGAAATCTGTTCATTTGACTAGTAATAAAAGTAATAATAATTACAATAAAAGCAAAGTCTTAGTCTACTCCTACTAAATTAGAAAATAATTCTATATTTTTAAAAAAGCCAGATAATGGGAGAACATAGGAAAGCTGGCATATCACACTTTTCTGATGATGAGGTAAATTAGGATGATTATTCTAACAATTTGAAATTTAATCAACATATCAAGAGACACAAAATTGCTTAAGCTTTTTCTTTTGATAATCTACTCTCAAATAATTACTCTAGGAAATCTATTCCAAAAAAAGGAAAAAATCCCTATATACAAATGTATTTATGTTTATATTAGAAAACATTTATGTTTATATTAGAAAACAGAGACAGCATAATAATTCCACATAAGGGAAGTATTAAGTAGATTATGCTATATCAAATGAGCAAAGCATCTATTGAAAATGGTGAACAAAATTGTAACAAATGAAATAAAAAAATACTAAGTAAACAAACCAAAGAAATGAAGGCACAGTATGGTTAAATAATGTAAAATATACATACATATGGCTAAAGACTTGCCAAGGAACAGAGACTTAAAAATAGTTGTTAGAATATGCACATTTTTTCTTTTCTAACTTTCTTGACAATATAAGTAATTTTATTTTAATTTTCATTTATACTCAGTTTACATGGCATCGCCTATCATTTCAATATATCTAGTGCCAACCCAGAAAATGTCCTGCTCCCTTATCTTCTCTTCATAACTACGCAGCCAAAATCCCAACCCTAGATAAAACCAAATATCTACTATCCCTGCACTTACATGCAGGCAACAAATCACTGCTAGGGGAAACAATATGGCTAGGATTTTGGTAGGACTGTAATGATTACCAACCTCCATTTGGCCTCCAACCACTCTGGCCATTTTAATGATGTGTTTTTTTTTTTTTTTTCTCAGCTGGCCTTTCTATGCTCTATAAAAAAAAATATTTCCAAATTAGCTGCATTGACTTCAAATATCTGACCTCTCCCTCTCACTTTCAGCAGATTATTTCTCAGGGGTAAAACAAGCCATTAATGGGAATTATCTCAATTTCCATACATCACATTTAAAAGCCTACCTGAATGTAAGATATAGCATAGCATAATGATTAAGAACATAAGGTCAGAAGGTGGAACTTCTGAGTCTAAAGCTACTTACTAGGTGTATGATTAGGGGAATGTTATTTAACCTTTCTGTATTTCTATCTCCTCACCAGTAAGATAGGGATAATAATATCATATATAAGGTTGTTATAATGCAAGAATTTAGTCTTGTGAATATATTAGAATGGTATATGGTGTATAATAAAACTTCAATACATATTAGCTATTTTTATCTGAACCCATTCTTCTTTCCTTTTGATTTTTACAATGCATAAATAACCCTCTGTTTCGAATTGTGATTAAATTCCATCATCTCATAACTCTTTAAGAACATTACCCAGTGGAATTTCTTTTTTACTGATATATTTTCAATAATTTCTGTAGTACAGACTATTTTCTATAAGTATTTAAATATGATTAGGCATCTTCACCTCACGACTAAATTTCTCAAAATAATTTTCTCTACCATTTGTTCTCATACTTGAACATATATCAAAATCAACTGGAGGGCTTGATAAAACAGATTTCTGGGCCCTCCCTCAGTGGACCCAGAGAATTTGCATTTCTAACTAGATTTTATATGGTGTGTCTGCTACTGGTCCAGACACCACACTTTGATAACTTCTGAACTACACTGACCACCCACATACTTTTACCTCACAAATTTCACTTATACACATCTTTAGAACTGGTCTATATAAGATCAGCAAAGACTTCCAGGTTGCCTTTATTTACTTACTTTTGCAACAATTATTACTCACTCTTCTTCTTTTTGTCCTAGAGAATATGTATTGTGAATTTCACCCTAAATATTGTTAGACATGATTTAAAAAAAAAACAACCATAACTTCCAAATTATGTTGACTTTAACAATGCAAAAAAATGGGCTCCTGGGTGGCTCAGTCATTTAAGCATCTGAGTCTTGAGTTTGGCTTAGGTCATGATCTCACAGTTTGTGGGTTCAATACCTCTGTTGATCTGTATGCTGTCATTCTCTATCTGCCTCTCTCTCTCTCTCTCTCAAAAATAACTAAATCAGCTTTTAAAAAATAAAAATGCAAAAATAGCAACAGCCTTTCAAGGATTTAGAAGAACAAATCAATTAATCAATTATACCTAACAATCATACAAAAGACATCAAAAACTATGGTGTTCTCAGTGATGTGAGCACCATACCCATAGAGTGGGAATCAAAATTATTCTTCGTTCATAAGACTGCCAGGTTATATTGATGCAAGTGGACCTTGAACCATACTTTGAAAAATTATGACTGTCAAAATAAAAACAAACGTGTTAATTTGGGTTAAAAGTCTGTAAAAGGTACAGCTCTAACAGATTGATGATTTTGTAAAGTGTGTGTTCAAAGTTTTGCCCATTTTCCTACTGTGTGCTTTTGTTCTCATGAAGTAGTAATAGTTTCATATATTCTGGGTATGAGTGCTTTGTTGCAGGTATATGCTATGAATATTTCCCACACTGTGAATGGGTTGCCTTTTCACTTTCTTAACGTTGACTTTGATGAAGTTCTTTCTTGTATTACAGACAAATTTGGTATTTCTTTTCACTTAAGATTAGTACTTTCTGTATATTAAGAAATATTTACTTTTTCTAATGTCACAAAGATGTTCTATGTTTTCTTCTGAAAGAATTATGAATTTCTTATTCATAATTATATATTAAGTCATTAGGAATGGATTTTGTTGTATGGCAGTGATTCTCAGGTTTTAGTTTCAAAAGTCCTTTAAAGTCTTAAAATTAGTGAGGACTTCAAAGTGATTTTGTTTATGTGATATATACCTATTGATACTTATCCATAATAGAGAATAATAATGAGAAAATTTTAACATATTTATTAATTCTATTACAAATAATAAAATTTACATGTTAATAACATTAGCATATCTTATAAAAAATAATTATATTTTCCAAAGCAAGACACCTATTTAGTGAGAAGAGTAGCATCATTTTTTTTTTACATTTTTGTAAAACTCTTCAATAAATGACTTAATAGGAACAGTTAGATTCTCATATTTGCTTTCCCAGTCTGTTAAACTATGCTGTTTTGGTTGCAGCTTATGATGAAAATTTAGTCTCACACAGATTATAGTTGGAAAAGGGAAGAGTATTATAATATCTTTCAAGATAACTATACAAATTCTTTGATACTACTCTTGACAAGTGGTAGTTCCTTAATTTTTTTTTAATGTTTATTTTTGAGTGAGACACAGAGCATGAGAGGGTGGGGGGTGGAGCAGGGACAGATGGAGACACAGAATCTGAAGCAGGCTCCAGACTCTGAGCTGTCAACATAGAGCCCAATGCAGGGTTCGAACTCATGTACTGCAAGATCATGACCTGAGCCGAAGTTGGACACTTAACTGTCTGAGCCACCGAGGCTGCCCAACAAGTTTCTTAAAGTTTCTTAAAGGTTAGTTGTATACAGAATACAAAAATATAGTCATAAACATTTTGTACTCTGCTATTTATTTATTTATTTATTTATTTAATTTTTGGAGGGAGAGAGAGAATGCACAAGGAGGGGAGGAACACAGAGGGAGGAAGAGAGAATCCCAAGTAGGATCCACAATATCAGCATACAGCCTGACATGGGGCTCAATTCCAAGATCTATGAGATCATGATCAGAGCTGAAATCAAGAGTTGTATGCTTAACCAACTGAGCCACCCAGGTGCTCCAGTACTCTGTTATTATAAAGATAATTGATGTATCTTTCATGTTGGATGAATATTTGACAAATGAATAATATTGTAACATATTGATCATTTGGAAAATATTTGTTGATTAATTTATGCATATCTTCCAAATGTTGACACATTTTGCTATATAGCATTTAAAATATCACATTAGTTAATGTTATCACAGATCTCAACAAAGAAATATTTAAGTACCTGGATGATATCAGGTTCACAGTGGAAGATACAAGTTTTCCATAATTCCAATTTTTACTTGAAGGTCACATTTTATCATAGGCAATAAATATTATGAATTGTTTATCTTTAAGTGACAGGCTGACTTCATTCATTTTCTGGAATATTGTCCACCAAATAAGAAAGTCTCAAAAACCATAGTTTGACGATCATTCCCTCAAGTAAATTTACATGGCATCCCATGTAAAAAATGACTAGTTCAGCTGACAACTCAATCACTCAACTGTTTTGCCTTCAGAGAACCATCATAAGTACACAGCAGTATTTTTTTTTAATTTTTTAAACTTTTTAAATTTATTTTTGAGACAGAGAGAGACAGAGCATGAACGGGGGAGAGGCAAAGAGAGAGGGAGACACAGAATCGGAAGCAGGCTCCAGGCTCTGAGCCATCACCCCAGAGCCCAACGCGGGGCTCGAACTCACAGACTGCGAGATCGTGACCTGAGCCGAAGTTGGACGCTCAACCGACTGAGCCACCCAGGCGCCCCTTCACAGCAGTAATTTTTATATACTTTCTGCGTCATCATATAAAATATTACAAAGATGTATATTAAAATTTAAGATTTAATAAAGGTCATAATTTTTGCTACTTCATCAAAAACATTCTTAAGTGAAATTAGCTTTTGTTTTTATTGGGAGTGTATGGTGACAAATAATACAATGAATACTAGTATAGTTTTCTGCCATTAATTTAATTGGTGCTAATACACCATAAGTTTACCTCTTACTTCTCTTTGTGCCACCATGTCAAATGTCAACACAGTGAAAAAGGTAAAGAATGTCTCAATATAGTTATTAAAAGAGTTTTTAACTCAAAGATTCTCTGAAAAGAACTTGGGACTATTAAGGGTTCATGGAGCACACTTTGAGAATCATTAGTGATTGTCCTAGATAATTGTTTTTTTCCATATGGATTTCCAATTTACCAATCATAATTTACTGAAATGTTACTTCTTTTCCAATTGCATTACTATATCATCTCTACCATAAATCAGGTGACTATCTATATTTAAGTCTATTTCTTGCCTCTTTTCTCTGATCTATTGGTCAGTTTATCTATGCATGTGTCAGTATCACACAGCGTTAATTCCTACTTTTATAATACATCTTGATATCTGATAGTTTATATCCTCAAGCTTTGTTTTCTTCTCCAAAATACCTTTGGCTACTCTTGGTTTTGTCTATTTTTGTTTTATTATTTTTTATTGTTTTTTTTTAACTTTTAGTGTTTATTCATTTTTGAGAGAGAGACGGACAGGGCATAAGCAGGGGAGGGGCAGAGAGAAAGGGAGACACAGAATCTGAAACAGGCTCCAGGCTCCAAGCTGTCAGCACAGAGCCCAATGTGGGGCTCTAAGTCATGCACTGCGAGATCATGACCCGAACTGAAGTTGGACACCCAACCTACTGAGCCACCTAGGTGCCCCTCCATTTCACTTTTAGAATCAGCTTAATAATTTCCTCAAAAAAAAACTGCCAATATTTTTCTTGTGATTATATTGAATTTATGGAATAATTTGGAAGAATTGACATATTTATCGTTTGGGATTTGTATTTCTCTACAGATCTTCCTTGACTTATGATAGGGTAATCCAATAAAACCCATTATGAGTTTAAAAATCGTAAGTTGAAAATGCTTTCAATGCACTTAACCTACTAAACATCATAGCTTAGCCTGACCTACCTTAAACATGCTTAGAACATTTACATTAGCATATAATTGGGCAAAATCATCTAGCACAAAACCCATTTTATAAAGTGTTGAATATCTTATAATTTATTGAATACTGTACTGAAAGTGAAAAACAGAATGATTTCATGGATACAGAATGGTTTTAAGAGTATCAGTTGTTTACTTTTGTGATCCCATGGCTAACTGGGAACTGTACCTTACTGGCATTGCCCAGGATCACAAGAGTATTGCATTGCATATCATTAGCCCAGAAAAAGATCAAAATTCAAAATTCTAAATAAAGTTTATTTTTTTTAAATTTTTAATGTTTATTCATTTTTGAGAGAGAGAGAGAGAGAGAGAGAGAGAGCATGAGTGGGGGAGGGGCAGAGAGAGAAGGAGACACAGAATCCGAATGGGCTCCAGGCTCTGAGATGTAAGCACAGAGCCCAATGTGGGGCTTGAACTCACAGATATGAAATCATGACCTGAGCTGAAGCTGGGTGCTTAACCGACTGAGACACCCAGGTGCTCCTAAGTACAGTTTCTATTAAATGCATATTACTTTAACACCATCGTAAAACTGAAATATTCTAAGTTGTAATAACTTACTATTGTAAGTTGGGGGCCATCTGTAGATATTTCTTAGTTTCTCATATATATATATATATATATATATATATTTAGTTTTTAATGTAGAAATCTTATACATCTGTCATTTAATGGAGTCCTAGATATATGATTTTTTAATGTTTTGGGGTACTATTTTTATTAGTTTTTATCTTTTTTTTTTTTTTTTTTTTTAATTTTTTTTTTTTTTTTTTTCAACGTTTATTTATTTTTGGGACAGAGAGAGACAGAGCATGAACGGGGGAGGGGCAGAGAGAGAGGGAGACACAGAATCGGAAACAGGCTCCAGGCTCTGAGCCATCAGCCCAGAGCCTGACGCGGGGCTCGAACTCCCGGACCGCGAGATCGTGACCTGGCTGAAGTCGGACACTTAACCGACTGCGCCACCCAGGCGCCCCAGTTTTTATCTTTTATATTGGTGTAAAACATACATAACATTAAATTTACCATCTTAGTCATTTTAACTGTACAGTTTAGTAGTGCTATATATATTTACATTGCTGTGCAACTTGTCTGTAGAACTTCTTCATCTTGCAAAACTTCCCATTAAATACCCTCCCATGAGCTATTCTTCCCAGCCCCTAGTACTACTGTTACAAATTCTGTCTCAATAAATTTGACTATTCTAGATAAGTCACATTAGTGCCCTCATTCAATATTTGTCCTTTTGTGTCTGGTTTATTTCACTTAGCATAATGTCTTCAATGGTCATCCAGATTGTGACATACCAACATTTCATACCTTTTTGTGAATTAATTTACATTTTATGCATATCCCATTTTTGCTTATCCATTAACCTGATGGATGCAGGTTGTTTCTACATTTTGGCTATTGTGAATACGCTGCTATGAATACTGCTATACAAGTAATCTGAGTCCCTGCTTTCAATTCTTTTGAGTATATAGCTAGGAGTAAAATAACTGGCTCTTAAGGCACTTCTCTGTTTAACTTTTTGAGGAACTATCAAAATTCTTTCCATAATGACTTCAGTATTTAAATTCCCACAAGCAATATTGGATACAACTTTTTAAAATTGAAAAAAATTAATTTTAATCCAAGTGTATGTGATGTAGTGTGTTGTAGTAGTTTCAGGTGTACAATATACTGATTCAACAATTCCATATGTAGTGCTCAACCAAAGTAGTGTACTCTTTTTTTAATTTTTTTTAATGTTTATTTATTTCCGAAGGAGAGAGAGACAGAGCGTAAGTAAAGAAGGGGCAGAGAGAGAGAGAGAGAGAGAGAGAGAGAGAATCCAAAGCAGGCTCCAGACTCCGAGCTGTCAGCACAGAGCCAGATGCGGGGCTCAAACCCACAAACCGCGAGATCATGACCTGAGCTGAAGTCCAACGCTCAACCTACTGAGCTACCCAGGCACCCCCAAAGTAAGTGTACTCTTAATTTCCTTCACCTATTTCACCCATCCTCTAGCCCCCTCCCTTCTGGTAACCCTGTTTTTTCTCTTAACCCAGTTAAGAGAATGTTTGTTGGTTTCTCTTTTTTTCCCGTTTGTTCATTTTATTTGCTTCATAAATTCCAAATATGAATTAAATTATATGGTATTTGACTTCCTCTGGCTTCTTTTGCTTAACATTATAATCTCTAGATCCATCCATATTATTGCAACTGGCAAGATTTCATTCTTTTTTTTTGTGGCTGAATAATATTTCCTTGTATTCATGTAACACATCTTTTTAAATTTTAATTCCAGTATTAATAACATACAGGGTTACATTAGTTTCAGGTGTGCAATATAGTGATTCAACAATTCCATACATCACCCAGGTCGCATCACAACAAGTGCATGCCTTAATCCCTATCACCCTTTTTCACCCATCCACCCACCCACCACTCCTATGGTAACTAACGATCAGTTTGTTCTCTATACTTAAGAGTGTGTTTCTTGGTTTGTCTCCCTCTTTCTCTCATTTTTTTTTTCCTTTGCTCATTTGTTCTCTTTTTTATTATGTTTTAATTTAAATTCCAGTTAATTAACATAAAGTGTAATATGAGTTTCAGGTGTACAAATTAGTGTACAACACTTACATGCAACACGTGATGCTCATCACAAGCACACTCCTTAATCCCCATCACCTATTTCACCCATACTCCCACCCCGCTCCCCTCTGGTAACCATGTTTGTTCTCTACAGTTAAGAGTCAGTTTCTTGATTTTCCTCTCTCTTAGTTTCCCCTATTATCATTTTTTTAAATTTTTAGTTTTTTTTTTCATTCCAAGCTTTTATTTAAATTCCAGTTAACATACAGTAATATAAGTTTCAGGTGTAGAATTTAGTGATTGATCACTTACATACAACACCCGGTGCTCATCACAAATGCTCTCCTTATTACTCATCAACTCTTTAATCCATCCTCCCCCCAATTCCCCTCCAGTAACCATCAGTTTTTTCTCTACAGTTAAGAGTCTGTTTCTTTATTTGCCTCTCCCCATGCCCATGTTCATTTGTTTTGTTTCTTAAATTCCACATATTAGTGAAACCATATGGTATTTGTTATTCTCTGACTGACTTATCTTGCTTAGCATAATACTCCCTAGCTCCATCCATGTCATTGCAAATCTTAAGATTTCATTATTTTTTTTGGCTAAGTAATATTTTGTTTATATATACCACAACTTCTTTTTCTATTCATCAGACAATGGACATTGGGGTTCTTTCCGTGATTTGGCTATTTCTTGATAATGCTGCTATAAACATTGGTGTGCATGCATCCCTTTGAATTAGTATTTTCATATGGCTTGGGTAAATACCTAGTAATGCAATTACTTAAAATTAGGGTAGCCTGATTTTTAGTTTTTCTGAGGAAACTCCATCATGTTTTACAAAGTGGCAGCACCAGTTTTCATTCCTACCAACAGTGTAAGAGGGTTCCCCTTACTCCACATCTTCACCAACACCTGTAGTTTCCTGTGTTGTTAATTTTCGCCATTCTAATTGGTGTGAAGTGATATCTCATTATACTTGTGATTTGTATTTTCCAATGGTGAGTGACATTGAGCACTTTTTCATGCATCTGTTGGCCATGTGTGTGTCTTCCTTGGAAAAATATCTATTCATATCTTTGGCCCATTACTTAACTGGACTATTTTGGGGGAGGGTGTTGAGTTTTATAAGTTCTTCATATATTTTGGATACTAACACTTTATCAGATATGTCATTTACAAATGTCTTCTCCCATTCTTGTAGGTTGTCTTTTAGTTTTGTTGATGGTTTCCTTCACTGTACAGAAGCTTTTTATCTTGATGAAGTGCCAATAAGTTTTTCAGCTTTTGTTTCTCTTGCCTAAGGAGACATATCTAGTAAGAAGTTGCTAGGGCCTATGTGAAAGTGGTTACTGCCTGTGTTCTCTTCTAGGATGTTAATGGTTTTCTGTATCACATTTAGGTCTTGATTCAATTTTGAATTTATTTTTGTGTATGGAGTAAGAAAGTGGTCCAGTTTCATTTCATTATTTCATTTCATTTCATTTCAT
Organism: Prionailurus bengalensis; assembly: GCF_016509475.1. NCBI lineage: Eukaryota > Metazoa > Chordata > Mammalia > Carnivora > Felidae > Prionailurus > Prionailurus bengalensis. The sequence goes on along the minus strand of NC_057361.1, from coordinate 79,786,224 downwards.
TTCATTTCATTTCATTTCATTTCATTTCATTTCATGTTGCTGTCCAACACTGTTTGTTGAACAGACTTACTTTTTACATTAGTTATTATTTCCTGCTGTGTCAAAGATTAATTGACCCTATAGTTTTGGGTTCATTTCTGTATTTTTTATTCTGTTCCATTGATCTATGTGTCTGTTTTTCTGCCAGTAGCATATTGTTTTTATCACTACCCTTTTGAAATATAACTTGATGCCCAGAACTGTGATGCCTCGAGCTTTGCTTTTCTTTTTAAAGATTGCTTTGGCTATTTGTTGTATTTTAAGATTTAATTTTAGGATTGTTTTTTTCTAGCTCTGTGAAAAATGCTGGTGGTGTTTTGATAGGAATCAAATTAAATGTGTAGATTGTTTTGGGTAATCTAGACATTTAACAATATTTGTTTTTCCAATCCATGTTCATGGAATGTTTTTCCATTTCTTTGTGTCGTCTTTAATTTGTTTCATCAATGTTTTATAGTTTTACCCCCTTGGTTATGTTTATTCATAGATGTCTTATGGTTTTTAGTGACATTGCAAATGGGATTGATTCCTTGATTTCTTTTTCTGCTGCTTCATTATTGGTATATAAAATGCAACAGGTTTTTGTAGGTTGATTTTATCACCTGTGACTACTAAATTCATGTATCAGTTCTACCATTATTTTGGTGGAGTCTTTTTGGTTTTCTATATAGAGTATCATATCATCTGCAAATAGTGAAAGTCTGACTTCTTCCTTGCTGATTTGGATTTGTTGTCTGTTTGCTGTGCCTAGAACTTCCAGTATTATGTTAAATAACAGTGGTGGGGTGCCTGGGTGGCTCAGTCAGTTAAGCTTCCTACTCTGGATTTCGGCTCGGGCCATGATCTTATGGTTCTTAGGTTCAAGCCTTGCATTGGGCTCTGCACTGATGGTGTGGAGCCTGCTTGGGATTCTGTCTCCCTCTGTCTCTGTCCCCCCCCCCCCCACTTGCTATCTGTCTCTCAAAAGAAATAAAAAATAAACTTAAAAAATAAATAATAGTGGTGAGAGGGGAAATCTCTCTCTTATTCCTGAATGTAGAGGAAAAGCTCTAAATTTTCCCCATTGATGATATTAGCTGTAGGTTTTTTTTTGTATATGGCCTTTCTATGTTAAGGTATGTACCCTCTATCCCTACTTTGTTGAGGGTTTTTACCAGGAATGGGTACTGTACTTTGTCAAATGCTTTTTCTGCATCATATAGTTCTTATCCTTTATTTTATTAATGTGGTGTATCACCTTGATTGATTTGTGAACATTGAACCATGCCTGCAGTCCAGGAATAAATCCCACTTGATTCTGGTGAATGATTCTTTGAATGTACTATTGGATTCAGTTTGCTAGTATTTTATTGAGAATCATTACATCCATGTTTGCCAAGAATATTGGCCTGTAGTTCTCCTTTTTAGTGGGGTCTTTGTATGGTTTTGGAATCAATGTAATGCTGGCCTCATAGAATGAGTTTGGAAGTTTTCCTTCCATCTATTTTTTTGGGAACAGTTTCAAAAGAATCACTATTAATTCTTTATTTGGTAGAATTCCCCTGGGAAGCCATCTGGTCATGGACTTTTGTTTGTTAGGAGATTTTTTTTCTTTACTACTGATTCAATTTGTTTACTGGTTATGGGTCTGTTAAGATGTTCTATTTCTTCTGTTTCAGTGTTGGTATTTTACATTCTTCTAGGAATTAGTCAATTTCTTGCAGGTTGCCCCATATGTTGGCATATACTTTTTCATAATATTCTCATAATTGTTTGTATTTCTGTGGTGTTAGTTGTTACTTCTCCTCTCTTAGTTGTGTTTTTACTTATTTGAATCCTTTTTTGTTTTGATGAGTCTCATTAGAATTTTATTGATTTTTTAACATTTTCAAAGAAACAGCTTCTTATTTTCTATTGTTTTTTTTTATTATCTATATCATTTATCTCTAATCTTTATTATCTCCCTTCTTCTGCTTGCTTTAGGCTTCATTTAATTTTTACTTTTTTGGCACCTTTAAGTGTAAGGTTAGGTTGTTTATTTGAGATTTTTTCCTGATTCTTGAGGTAGACCTGTATTGCTGTATACTTCCCTGCTATGATTGCTTTTGTTGCATCCCAAAAGTTTTGGACAGTTATGTTTTTATTTTCATTTGTTTCCATGTACTTGTAAATTTCTTATTTCATTTCCTGGTTCACCCATTCATTGTTTAGCAGCATGTTGTTTAACTTCCATGTATTTGTGATCTTTCCATTTTTTTTTCTTGTGGTTAACTTCAAGTTTCATAGTGTTATAGTCAGAAAACATGCATGGTATTTTAAAAATATTTTTGTACTTATTGAGGCCTCACTAATGATCTAGTATGTGATCAATTCCAGAGAATGCCCCATATACACTTGAAAAGAATGTGTATTCTGCTGTTTTAGAATATAATGTCTGAATACATTTGTTAAGTCCATCTGGTCCAGTGTGTCATTCTAGCCATCGTTTCCTTGTTGATTTTCTGTTTTGATGATCTGTCCATCTATGTAAATGTGGTGTTAATATCCCCTACTTATGGTATCACTGTTGACTAGTTCCTTTGTATTTATTATTAGCTGTTTTATGTATTAGGTGCTCTCATGTTGGGTGCATAAATATTTACAATTGTTATGTCTTATATGATTGTCCCCTTAATGAGTATATAGAGCTTTTCTTTCAGTCTTATAACAGTGTTTGTTTTAAGACCTTTTTTGTCTGTTATATGTATTCCTATCTTGACTTTCTTTTGACTCCATTTGCATGATAAATGATTCTCCATCCCTTCACTTTAAATCTGAATGTGTCTTTAAGTCTTAAATTAATCTATTTTAGGCAGCATATAGATGGATTTTGGGTTTTTTTATACATTTCATCACTCTTGTCTTTTGGTTGGAGCACTTAGTGCATATACTCTCAAAGTAATTATTGATAGGCATGTATTTATTGCCATATTGTTATTTGTTTTGTGGTTGTTTTTGTAGTTCCTTTCTTCCCTTTTTCTCTTGTTTCACCAAGAGTTGGATTTCTTTATTTGTGTTCTTTTCTCTTTATTTTTTGTATATTTATTACTGTTTTTTTTATTTGTGGTTACCATTAGGCTTGTATATAGCATCCTTGGCATATAGGAATATATAATAAGTTGATGGCACTTTGAACACATTATTTTCCTTTCTCTTCCCCTCGTTTAGGTATATGGTATGATACTTTAATCCTTTTATTTTGTGAGTCCATTGAGTGATTTTTACAGATATACTTGTTATTGCTTGTGCGGTTCCTACTTTTCTTAATCTTACTTATGGTCTTTCCTTTCTACTGAAAGTGCCCTTTAACATTTCTTGCAGGGCTGGTTTAGTGGTCGTGAACGCTTTTAGCTTTTATTTTGCCGAGAAACTCTTTATCTCTACTTCTTTTCTGAATGATAGCCATGCTGGTTATAGTATTCTTGGATGCAGATGTTTTTCCCCTTTTGGTACTTTGAATATATCATGCCACTAACTTCTGGCCTGTAAGTATTCTGTTGAAAAATATGCTGATACCTTTATGAGTTTTCCCTGTATGTAACTGTTTTCTTTATTCTTGCTGCTTTTAAAATTCTCTCCACATCACTACTTTTTGCCATTTTAATTACTATGTATTTTGGTGTGGTTCTCTTTGGGTTGATTTTGTTGAGGGATCTCTTCCCCTTGGGTGTGGATATCTATTTCTTTACCCAAATTAAGGAAGTTTTCAGCTATACATTTTCTGTCCCCATTCATCTCTCTTTTTATTCTGGGAACCCTATAATGGAAATGTGATTATGCTTGGATGGAGTCGCTGAGTTTCCTAAGTATTTTCTCATTTTGCATATTTTTTCTCTTATTTATTCACCTTTATTACTTTCTATTACTCTGTCCTCCAGGTCATTAATTCATTCTTCTGCTTCCTCCAGCCTGCTATTTATCAAGTGAATTTTTATTTTATTAATTGTGTACTTAATCTCTGATTGGTTCTTTCTTATGTTTTTTTTTTTCTTTTTTGCCTATTTGTTAAGGGTGTCACTGATGTCCTCCACTCTTATCTTAAGTCCAGTTTGTATCTTTGACTGTTACTTTAAATCCTATACCAGACATATTATTTATATCTGTTTGACTTAGGTCTCTTGCTGTTGTTTGATCCTGTTCTTTCATTTAGGACATATTTCTCTCCTTCCTGATTTTGTTTAACTCTTTCTGTCTCTTTCTGTTCATTGGAAAAGTTATTTATATCTCCTACTCTTGAAAGCAGTGGGCAGGGCATTCACTTTTAACAAGGTTGTGGTGGTACTTTGCCAGAGGTGACATACAGCTTCTGCAGAGAGCAGGGCCTACCAGGGCCACTCCACGAATTGCATGGGCATGACACTCAGTGTCCACAAGTTGTATGCACTGATCATCTTCCACTAGTACAGCCACCTCTAAGACGGGGATGGACAGGGCATGATCCACAAAGTGCATGGGGCAGGTTGTGCAGTTCTAGAAAGATGCAAGGTTTCTCTTCAGGAGTTAGTTGACTAGCTGCCACACCTCCAGCACTGAGTCAAGATTGGCAGGAGGGTGCAGCACACAGTATAAGCAAGTTATGTGGTGTATGCTGGCAGTGTGCTGGTTTCCACAGTTGGCTGTGTTTTATGCTAGGGGTTGGGAGGGAAATGGCACCTGTCAGCTCCTCTGTTCCTGGAAAACTCTACCAGTAAAATCTGTCCTTCTGAGACACATTCTGTATTAGTAAATAACTCTCCCTCCCCTACAACCCAGGTGTTTTCAAAACACTGCTTATATGCTGTCTCTCTGCCAGCTGTTTTTTCTGCTATCTCTATAAGGGCAGGTAATCAGTTTTCTATCACCTGCCAGGCTCTCCCAAAGCTGAGTCCATTAATTTTTAATGTTCTAGGGTTTAAGTCCTGCTGTTTGTAAGAACTCATGAAATTTGGCCCCTTTGGCTTTCAAAGCCAAATGCTATGGGGATTCATCTTCCTGTATGGGATCTCTGGTGTGAGGGACCTTGTAAATGGCCCTCATCATGCCCATTTCTCCCTCCTGTGGATGTCCTGACAGTCTGTTTAGCTCCTGACTGCATGCCCACCCTTCTTACCTTCTTTGGTGTGGCTTGTTTTCTACATTTAGTTGTGGAGTTTGTTCTTCCAGTATTTGGAACACATTCTGGGTTATTTAAACCTATGTTAGTGTTATCTAGTTGTATCCATGGGATGAGGTGAGCTCAGGGTCCTTCTCCTATGTAATTTTACCCACAAGTCATTTGGATGTTATTTTTTAAGAAATGTGTTTCTGGACACCTGAGTCGCTCAGTTGGTTAAGCATCCAACTTCAGCTCAGGTCATGATCTCATGGTTCATGAGCCTGAGCCCCATGTTCGGTTCTGTGCTGACAGCTCAGGGCCTGGAGCCTGCTTCAGATTCTGTGTCTCCTTTTCTCTCTGTTTCTCCTACACTTGCACTCTGTCTCTCTCAAAAATAAATAAAATGTTTTAAAAAGTAAAGAAATGTATTTCATTTTATATGATGCTGGTACATAGCCACTTTTGGATTTTCTAGGTATAAAACTAATGAGGGTTTTATTTGCTTTCCAAACCTTATACCTTTTTATTTATTTCTCTAGCATTCTCAAACAGACTGGATTCTTTAGTAGAGTATTGAATAAAATCAGTGGTAGTGGGTAGTCTTGTCTCATTTCTGAGTTCAGTAAAAATGTTTCCAATATTTCCGATTACCATGTTTTTTTAGATGTCTTGCAGTGACCAGTACAATCCTCCATAAATGTCCATGCCTTATCTCTGGAATCAATTAATATATTAGATTATATTGACAAAGGGACTTTGTAACTATAATTAAGACTACATACCTTAAAATAGTGAGATTATCCAGGTGGGCCCAATCTGATCTCATGAGTCTTTAATAGCAGAGCAATTTCTCTACCTAGAGTTATAGAGAGGAAGTGAAAGAGAAAGCAGGAGAAATGCAACAGAGGAACTCAGATGCTAAGCATGAGAAGGGTTCACCACATCATTGCATTGGAGTCATTTACAGGGGCCAAGAAGAGACCTCTAGAAGGTAAGGCCAGCCCCCAGGTGATAGCTTTCAAGGAAACAGAAACTTGTTTCTGCAATACTGAGAAACAATTTCTTGCTATTGCAATACTGAATTCTTCCAAAAACCTGAATAAGGTTGGAGGCAGATCCTTTCTCAGAGCTTTCAGTAAGAAAAGCAGACTGACCAAGTATTAATGTCAGCCAAATCCAACTAGACTTCTGATCACAGAACATATGAGATAATAAATTTGTGTTATTTTAGGCTGCTAAATTTATAGTAATTTGTTTTTTGCAGTAGTAGATAAATAAAACATGGTCTTTACCATATTAAGAAAGCTTCTGTCGGGGCGCCTGGGTGGCGCAGTCGGCTAAGCGTCCGACTTCAGCCAGGTCACGATCTCGCGGTCCGGGAGTTCGAGCCCCGCGTCAGGCTCTGGGCTGATGGCTCGGAGCCTGGAGCCTGTTTCCGATTCTGTGTCTCCCTCTCTCTCTGCCCCACCCCCGCTTATGCTCTGTCTCTCTCTGTCCCAAAATAAATAAATAAACGTTGAAAAAAAAATTAAAAAAAAAAAAGAAAGAAAAAAAGAAAGCTTCTGTCTATTCTTAATTTGCTTAGAGTTTTATCATGGATAGTGCTGAATTTCTTCAAATATTTTGTCTGCATCAATCAGGATGATCATATGAATTGCCTGAATTTTTTTTTCTGTTAATGTAACTGATTGACTGTAAAGCACTTTTAAATACACATATGATACAACATAACTAAAATAAAATTCAGTTTGATACAATGTATTATTATTTTAATATATCAATGATTTTAATTTGCTAATATTTTATTATTTTGGCATATATGTAGGTAAGAGAGACTGATCTGTAATTTTTCTTTCCTGCCATGCTGTCAGACTATAGAATTAGGTTATGGTGTCCTTAAATAGATTAAAGAAGTGTTCCTTCTTCTCTTTTCTGGAAGAGTTTATACAAAATTGGTGATATTTATTTCCTAAATATTTGAAGAATTTATTAGTAAAACTATGTGACTGTGTGTGTGTGCTTGTATGTGTGCTTGTGTATGCATGTGTTTGTGTATGCATGTGCATGTGTAAGAATTTAACAGAATTATTTTCTTTAATAGAAGTCAGTGTATGAATATATATATATTTTTATTTTAAAAAATGTTTATTTATTTTGAGAGAGGGTGCACAAGTTGTGGAGGAGAAGAGAGAGAGGGAGAGAGAAAATCTAAAGCAGGCTCCGTGCTGTCAGCACTGAGACCAATGAGAGGCTTGAACTCACAACCCGTGAGATCATGACCTGAGCTGAAATAGTCAGACACTTAACTGACTGAGCCACCCAGGTGCCCCTAGAAGTCAGTGTATAAATATTTCTAATATTCTCTGTCAGTTTTGATAGTTGATGCTTTTTGAGGAGTATTCCATTTCATGCAAACTGTTAAAAGCATCTACATAAAGTAATTCTAATTACCTCTCATTATTTTGAAATATCTGTAGAATCTGTAATGTCCTTGTTCTCCCTTTCATTTTCTTGACCAATCTTTCTAGACATTTATCATTTCTATTAGTGTAAAAAACCAATATTTGGCTTCACTGGTTTTTCTCTCTTTTATGTCTGCTTTCCAATTAATTGATTTCTACTTTATTTTTTTCTTCCTTATGCCTAATATTTCCCCTAGATTCTTGAGATAGAAACTTAAATCATTTAGTTTTAGTTTTTTTTTTCTTTTCTGATATATCACTTAAAGTAATGAATTTCCCTCTAGACACTTGATTAGGCTGCGTCCCCCAAGTTTTGTTTTGTCATACCATATTGTTATTTCTTCCAAAATATTTTATAACTTCTGTTTGAATTCTTTTTTCACCCACGAATTATTTGGTAATGGGTTGCCTGGAGCACCTGGGTGGCTTAGTCAATTGGACATCCAACTCTTGATTTTGGCTCAGGTCATGATCCTGGGGTCATGGAATCAAGCCCCACATTGGGCTCCATGCTCAACATGGAGACTGCTTGAGATTCTCTCTCTCCCACTGCCCCTTTCCCGTGCTCATGCTCTCTCTCTCTCTCTCTCTCTCTCTCTCTCTCTTTCTCTCTCTCAAATAAAAAAAAAAACTGGATTGCATAATTTCCAGCAGTGGAATTTTATATAATTTTTACTTTCTTTCTGAGTTTTAGTTTAATTCAATTATGGTCAGAAAACAAAATCTGAGTGATTTGGTACTTTGAAGTGTATTGAGACTTTATGGATTAGTCTATGGTTTATGTTAATACATATTGGGAAAGAAACTGAAGTCTGTCATTGTTAGGCACATGTTCTATATGTCAATTAGGTCAACTTAACCGTATAGTTCAAATCCCTGTATCATCATTTTTTTCCTTGGTGTTCTACTATGAATTGAAAGAAATATGATAAAGACTATTACTATATTTGTGAGTTTTTACATCTGTTTTTATTTTTGTTAATTTCTGCTTTATATACTTTTAGCTATGGTTCTAGTTAAAGAAAGATGTGGAGTTATGTTATTTTGCTGTTAGACTAACACCTTTCTATTATGAATGCCCCTGTATATCCGCAGTAATGTTTTCCTCTAACATTTACTATGTCTGATGCTAATAGAGCTATACCAGGTAACTTTTGATTAGTTGTTTATATGGAGTATGTTTCTTTTTTATTTTTCTTTTAAGCTTGTTCTCTTTTCTTATTTAATTTTTTTTTATTTTTTAAAATTAACATATGACTGAGTCTTATTTTTTAATAAACTATGATAATCTTTTAACTTGGATTATTTTGCCCATTTTCATTTAATGTAGCTTTTTATATAGTTAGGTATATTTACTTTCTTTAACTATATAGCTCATATTATTTTAGTATTATAGTAACTAACCCAAAGACTATAATTCATATGCCTTACTTATCATACTGTGTAAAAATTATTATTGTAACCACTTCTTTGATACTTAACAGAAACTTAGAATATTTAAGCAAATTATGTCCACCCCCTTGTTATATAATCTTATACACATATTTAAAATTCTTTATAACATTGTGGTTGTCTATTCAAGAATCAATATTCATTTATATTTATTCACATATTTGCCCTTCTTGGTGTTAAACATTTCTTTCTGCATTTTCAATTTCCATTTGAGATCATTTTCCTTCTTTCTAGTTACCTTTAATTTTTCTTTTAGTATGGAATTACTGTCAAAAAATTATTTGTTTTTATCTCTGAAAAAATGAAATTATTTGACCTTTACCTTTATGATTTGTATTTAAACTTATTTTATGTTTTATATTTTTATTTTAAAATTAATTAAAGAAAATAACATTAAATAAATATATACTATAAAACAAATATCCTCTTATAACCATCACCATAGCTCAAGAAATAGAATTTGTTCAGTTATCCAAGAGTTCCTATCATGTGCTTTATTTTTATCACAGTCGTTACTCTCTCTCAAAAAATACCACTATTTTGACTTTTACAGTAATTTCTTATTTGCTTTTCTTGAGTTTTATTACCCAAGTTTGAATCCCTAGATATTATAGTTTAGTCTTGCCATTTTTAAAAGTATGTGATATGTGATAAATTATGTGAAATAATTTGTCACTTACAATCAATGTATCCCCCCATCCTTCATTTCTCTTTTATAATTTACTTGCTAAAAACATGAGCTATTAAAAGTGTAGACTTTCCCATAGTCAAGATTCTATTGATTTAACACACATGGTGTAGCTTAAAAAATTCTTTTGGGGGGCGCCTGGGTGGCGCAGTCGGTTAAGCGTCCGACTTCAGCCAGGTCACGATCTCGCGGTCCGTGAGTTCGAGCCCCATGTCGGGCTCTGGGCTGATGGCTCAGAGCCTGGAGCCTGTTTCCGATTCTGTGTCTCCCTCTCTCTCTGCCCCTCCGCCGTTCATGCTCTGTCTCTCTCTGTCCCAAAAATAAATAAACGTTGAAAAAAAATTAAAAAAAAATTCTTTTGTATTTCCTGAAGATTGGCAACTAGATCCAAGGTCTGATCAAACTCAGGTTCAAACCTTTCATCAAGAATGGAGGCAATATTTTGTTATTTTATCAGGAGTCACATAATTCTTGATGTTCTCTCAAGTTTTCTCTTTCTCTCTGTCTCTCTCTCTCTCTCTCTCTCCCCCACCATGTCCCACTCCCTGTCCCTCATATAAGCAACCAATGATATTCAAAGCATGCATCTATTAAATAATTTGAGAGGTAAAATTTGATATATATTAATTCAATTATTTTATATTCACTTATTCATTGGAAGAATTTTATAAGGAGACAATTCCTCTCATATAGTGTTCTGTTATCAATTGTTAGATTTTACATGGGAAAAGCAGTATAAGCACATTTCATTCCATTTATCCAACCAATTTCCAAGATAATGAATCAGTTCTGTCATCCTCAGATGGATTTCACCCTCTGAAACCCATCATAATTTTCTTGTTCAATATAATTTAAAACTCAAGAGATGAAACACAATTCTTAGATTTCAATCTTTCAATACTTACCTATTGAAGCTAAAAGTTTTCTTATTTTTGACCACTGGGGCCTCGCCAAAGTTATCTTTTGAGTCCTTTTGACATGACCCTTATAATAACTGATAGCTTCCTATCTGATATCTCAGAATGTCCCAGGTCCAGTATCTATATTCCCTCCCTTAGTCCTGGAATCAGTAATTTCCCCAACAAGTCCTGGTTTCTTCGAATGGAAACTATATTTCAAGGTTGCAAACTGAGTTCACTAGTGATATTACTACTGGTTTGTAATTATTTCTAAGACTTTTCAGGGAACAAAGATAGGATTATAAGGGAATTATTATTATTATTATTATTATTATTATTATATAATATAGATTATAGGTACATAGATAAATAGATAGATGATTTAAAAAAAACCATAAAACATAGAATACCAAAAGTGTCTCTCATATACTTTCCAATTTATATCATTCAAGAGGTAGTCACTGTTCTGCTGTCAATCCCCATATGTACTAATTTATGTCTTATTTCTCTGTCATCATTATATCTGTGAGGGTCATCCATGTTGTGTATAGCATTACTTCATTTTATTGCTGTGTAATATTCCATTGTATAAATATACTGCAATGTATTCTACTATTATTAAACATTAAGGTTATTTAAAATTTTTGGCTCTTAGAGATGATACTGCTTCAAACATATCTACATTTTGGTGAAAATAAACACTCCTTCTATGGTTATTCGCCCAAGAATGGCATTTCTAGTCTAAATGGTTATTTGCCCAAGAATGGCATTGCTGGTCTATATGATAGATATGTTTATCTTTGATAGATTCTTCCAGTTTTTTCACACTTCTACCAGCAATGTATGAATGTTCAACTTGATTCACATTTTTGACAATACTTGATATTTTCAGTCATTCTAATTTTATCCATTCTGGTATGTGTGTGTGTGTACATGCACATGTATGTGTTTGAGTGTGTATATATGTATGTGATCCTATTCTGTTTAAAATTCCATTTTTTTAAGTTTATTTATTTATTTTTAGAGAGATAGCATGAGAGAGGGAGAGGGGAAGATGGAGGGAGGGAGAGAGAAAATCACAAGCAGGCTCTGAGCTGTCAGCACAAAGCCTGATGTGGGGCTCTATCCTATGAACCCTGAGATCATGACTGGAGCCGAAATTAAGAGTCAAACACTTAACTGACTGAGCCACCAAGGCATCCCCTAAATTTCATTTTCTTAATGAACAATAATGTTGAGCATTTTTTCATATGTTTGTTGGCCATATGGACTATGGATTTTAACAGCTGGAATTTTCTGGCTTTTTTGCCACCTTCCTTGTCTTTTCACTCTCCATTCTCTCTATAGTTTATCTCATCTAGTCCCATAGATTTATTACTATCCATACATCCCTGACTCTTAAATCCATAGTTATATCCAAAACCTTGCTACTGGGTCCTAAATTCTTATAATTGCCCTCTCTACAATTACCATAACTTCTTCACCTTTCTCTTTTTGCCTCTTTACTTGTCTTCCATCTTGACAGTAACGTTGATGTGAAGCCTGGACACACAGCAGTTATTTTGCAACCATGAGACAATAAACACAAGAACAAAAACCAACACACTAAGAATGGCAGAAGACAATGATGAAAAACAAAAGGCCATTTCTGGCACTGTGGAACTGCAGAAACCTAGGCATCTTATTGTAAGAGACAAACCACAATATTGTTAGGCCACATTGATAAGATTCCCTGTTTTTTAAGTATGATAAAGTGTTGACACAAGTGGGACCTCAGTAATTATGATTGAAATTTGATTCCATTACATTTGAAAAGAAACTGAAAAATTTGCTCTACAGATTGAGATTACTTGTATAATCTAATAGGAAAATTTAGATTTAAGGAGTTTGTCAGTTTTGTTTTGTCATATCTTTAACATTCATGATTTCTTATAATTCCTAGTGTACACATTTTTATCAATATGTGTGTGCATACACAAATATGTATATGTATATGATCTTTTTATGTCTTTGCAGTTATAATGTATGTACACATATGATGTATTAGTCAAGGCTCTTTCAATTGAAGTGAGACAAAGCCAACCCAAACAATTTTAAGGAGAAAGGGGATTTATGGATTCCTATATATAGAAAGGTCAGACTTATATCTAGCCTCAGAAAAAACAGTATTCAGAGTCTCAAACAATATGACTAATTCTCTCTCTCTCACTCACTCAATTTCTTTCTCTCTCTTTTCATCTCTTGATCTCTCTCCATTTCCTTTCTGTTTCTCTTCACTTAATGAAGGAAACATAGAACATTTCTATGTGTTAGCTTACTTCCTTCATACCATCTGGGAGCTTCCTGTACCCAGAGGTAGATTCAGGTTTATATCATATCAGCTTATGATATAGAGAAAAAATATATCTCTTACTCTTAGCTACAGAAAATATATCAAATGGCAAGTCTCTATTTGACCCAGTGTTAGTGATTCACCTAACTTTTGGGTTCATGGGAGTAAATATTATGTGTGTCGGAGTGTGGGAGAAGAAATTCACCAAAAGAAACATGATGTCTGATACTGTTTGAAGGAGTGAAAAAATGCTGAGCAAGTGATATCTGCTAAGTATACTATAATGTGTAATATCTGCTAATTATACTATAATGTGTATGTTTAAATATATGTTTGTATTTGTGTCACATAAATAAGCATAAACCTTGATTGATTTATCTTTCAAAAAATAATAATGTCATCCAAGAAATACATTTTATAGATAATATAACTATAGACCAAACAAAATAAGTAATCACTGGCCTGACAAGTCAATACAAACGAACAGTGATTCTCATGTTGAACATTAATTATTTTTTTTTTTGAGGGAAAGAAGTTACAAATATGGAATGGCAACATGAGGAGCTCCATGAACCTGCTCCCTAATAAAACAATAATATTGGGTAAAATGATAGACAAATAGATAAGATAGACAAAGGTATAGATTAGATATAGCTATACATAGATATATACATACAAATATGTACATATCTATATATTATCTATACATCTATAGATTAGATATAGATATAGACATATCTCCATATCTATATGTAATCTATACCTATCTATTTATATAGATCTGTGAGGAATAAGTTTAGGGATTTCCTGAGCTCGCACCAATGGGTTAACAAGGTTTAGGACAAAAACTCTGAGAATAGGTAAACAGGGCTAAAGCACCCCCAGTATAGCATAAAAACTTAGAGCAGAAATCTGCTTTCACAGGACAAAAGCATCCAGAATAGGTAAAGAGGGTGATACACTACTGCAGCAGGGTGAAATTGCCTGGAGCTATTTAGCTAAAAAAAAAAAAAAAAATGACCTGAGATAGCATGCTTTGTCTTACCCCCTAGGCAAATTGGTGCCTGTTGAAAACAGCCATCTACTTGGCACCAGAATTTTGTTTTGTATTGACCCAACCCCTAACACTGCATATCTTTGAAACCCCTTTCTCTCACACGCTTGAGTTAATGATCACTGTTTCATTGTCTCTTTCTACAGGTCGATCACGTTTGTAAGCCTTTTGATCCTAATAAATATGGAGCAAGGACCCTTACTTGGGGCTCTTGTCTCCTCCTGGACATTAGCTTTTCTCATATTCAATTCTTCATCCGCTCTCTTGCTGGACAATAGAGAACTCCAGACTCAAAGTCTGCAGCAGATGGTGGTTATGATGTGACTAGAAGTCGAGATGACTAGAAGCCGACGTGGCCAAAGAGCGGTAAGACTCAAGGACCTCAGAATGCCACAGAACGACTAAAGAACTCCACAAAAAATGCACAGGACTTCAATCTCTTCCCGATGAAGTAAGAGAAAAGTGAAACTATATTAAGATTCATTGCCATGGAACTTTTTTTTTTAAAATTTTTTTTCAACGTTTATTTATTTTTGGGACAGAGAAAGACAGAGCATGAACGGGGGAGGGGCAGAAAGAGAGGGAGACACAGAATCGGAAACAGGCTCCAGGCTCTGAGCCATCAGCCCAGAGCCCGATGCGGGGCTCGAACTCACGGGCCGCGAGATCATGACCTGGCTGAAGTCGGACGCTTAACCGACTGCGCCACCCAGGCGCCCCGCCATGGAACTTTTGAGAGACTTATTATGGGAGACTCCCTATCCCCAGAGCAGAAACAATACATTCGTATTTTATAATCATTGGGAAAGGTGGCCAGCACTATCCTCAATCAGAAAGCACTCCTTAAATTATTAATTATTACCTAGCAACACTTTCCTTAGTTCCCAAAACAAGGGACTTGTGATCTTGATATTTGGGAACAAGTAGGGAAAACATTAAAAGTTTGGCATTCTGAGGGGGCTAATGTCCCCCCTGACGTAGTCCTCGATTGGTCCATTGTCCGTACTGCCCTTCTCCCCTTAACTTCAGACGATGTATATAAAGATGTAGAATTACCCAAAATAGGGGAAAAACACGAGCTTTTTTATAGTCAGCCTGTGATTACCATGCCTTTACAGCTGAAAGATACTCTCCCTCCCTCAAAAAGATAGGACGATATGGAACCTCTAAAAACCTCACCGGCTGGTTGTAATAAGGTCCTCACCCCAATGCAAAAGTACATTAAGGAAGTCCATAAGGCCAGTGAATTCCAGCTGTTTCCCGTTATCAGGCAAAATGGGTAATATGTCCATAAAGGCTTGCCCATTCAAATAGTAAAAGAATTTCAGAAATCAGCTCATCTGTATGGCCTCCACAACCCTTTTGCAATTAGCATTTTATAAACTATTTGTGGCAATTATTCTATGTGTGTCTGGGTCTGGGGCTCTCTTATAAAAAATATTTTGACCCCAGCCCAATATGCTATCTATGCCCAAGAGTTTCATGATGCTTGTTTGATTTGTACTATGCAAAACTTTGACGCTGCTGTTGCAGTGTCTTTTGAACAACTGTCCAGCACAGGGCAATATATCCAATCAAAGCAGCAATCCCAGCTTCCAGTCATTGTCAGTAAAATAATGGACTAAAATAGTGTGGTGTGTTTTACACAGGCCATCCCTATTGAGGGGGACTCTGACTCTCTCTCTCACCGTTTCTCCCAATACACTCTGGTTATTCTAACTACATGTGGGGGCTTCTCCCTTATTCATTTCTTGGGTTAATAACTATGATGATTAGAGCCAATTGTCTCTGGTTAGCCTATCTCAGGATGGAGACTTTAAGGAATATTCCCAAGCAGCTGCCCAAACTCCTTTTGCTTAGGGGAACTTCCCTCTCTTCTCTGTCCTGATAGGGATTGCCTAATTCCACTAGTGGAAAGCAAAACCAAACCAAATAAAACAAAAATGTGTATCTGTTCATCTGTCTAAGCTGACAGGCTCTGGGACCAGGAGAACTCTTTCTCTGCCCTCTGTACCTTTATCTGCCTCCAGGCCTCTTGGTGGTACCTCACCTTTTCTGCCTTCCTTTCCCCCTCCTCCTGTTTCTGCACAACCTGGGGTGTGGCCTGCATATCTGACTCTCCAATGCCTCATTCAGCATCAGCTCCTCCTTCCCACATTGTCTAGGAGCAAAATATATCCTCTTAGACTTATGCCATCCACTTCAGATTTCCTTACTGGCTTCCTGGGAAAAAAAATTGACACTGGTAAACTTATGAGGAGACACAGATGAAATGTAAGTGAGATAAACATGTCTTTTAAATTATCAGACTTAAATAAAACTTTATTCTACTAAGGTTTACTGAAGGTCAAATAAGCTCATGTTATTTCTGTTCCCATTTGTTAGCAAAAGGATGACTTAAAGTAATGGTTAACTTTATCTGTCTCATAGTTTTCATGGGTAATTGTTAAAATAGCTTTCAGGGTCCTTGGTAATCTGAAACTTTAACATTTTTCTTGAATTATAAGTTGAATTAAGTTCATTGTACATTTAGGCATGTTCCAAATCACACGGAATGCTGAATCATTGCTTATTAAACATAGGCTTGTGCTCCTGGGTTTCTATGGCAAAATAAACCTAAGGATAGTTAAATCTATTAAAAAACATGCTGTATGCTTAATGAATCCATAAGTCTGCCACCTAAAAAAAATTATGTTGTAATGGTTCACAATTGGTTACTACTTAGTTTTCACTGGAGACTAAGGTTTCTAAGAGTTAAAATTCTGCTAAATGTAATTAAGGCTAATGGAAATAAGGAAAGTAACTCTGTATTAAAAAAGTAGGAGATATTAATAAAGATATTAAAAATGAGAATAATTTTTTAAAGGTAATAAATAAATAAATAAATAAATAAATATGATTTTAACAAAAAAGGTACAACACACCCTTTTGAGCTGTTTTACTCAAGCCTTGGTTGGAATTACCCACTCCTTATAATCCACAAGGCCAAGCAATTATAAAATTAGCACTTAATATTCTCAAAAATATGTTAAAAAAACAAAAAAAGGGAAATACCCATAGCTGTCTACATTACAAATTCAACTTCTCAATTGTACTAGGATTACTTTTAACTTTTTAAATCTTGACCCTCAAGGACTAATTGCATTTGAAAGTCATTTTTCAAAATCTGATAAATCTTCTCACCCTATGGTGCTATACAAAACCCCTGAATGGGGGGACCACATGGAATGGGCCCACTAAACTTGTAACCTGGGGTTGAGGATATGCTTGTATTCTTTCAGATTTCAGACTTCTGTGGATTTACTCTCATTTGGTGAAGCCATTCCATGGCACGGTGAAGACTCCCAGGATATCTTACAATGAATCAGAACATCCAGAGAATGACTGAATAAGCAGCCACTTCCTCCCCCCTTTTTCAAGATGAAGAAGGCCCTTCATTGACTCCTCACCCTGAAGCCCCTCCACAAATGCAAATCCTTGCCTCTGATATAACATGGAGAAGCATTAAACACCTGTCTAGCCAGGCCAGCATCCTCTTATAATACAATGTTATTGCATATACCCCTGATTCGCATCTGATGGCCATGATTTCCATCATTGACAGAAATTCAATATGTGTAACCGTGATTCTTCTGCTTGCCCTCATTTGTCCAGGCCAAGCTCAATATTCATATTGGGCTCATCTTCTTAATCCACCTATATTTGACAGCTTAACACTCCTAGACCAGGATATTCTTATTAGCAATAATGACACTGAGTTCATAGGAGGAGCCAATCTTACCCTGCCCTTCCAAACTGAACAAGAGCATTGGCTTTATATGCCCAGACCTCACTGGTGGCTTACTCCAGCACTTCCCATGTGTGTTACCAAACATAGCAACTTATCTGCTTGTCTCAAACCAGGAATCAACTGGCTTTTACATGTACAGTTAAAAACCTCTACAAGGCCAGACAGTTTTACTTTTTTCTCAGCGACAAGCTTTGATATACCTCAAAAAACAAACATATCTCACACTCCTAATGTTCTGGTTTGCCCTAGTCTCAAGTATTCAGACCACCCTGGAATAATATTCCTTGGACAACCTGTTATAGAGAGACTGAGCATAATCTTCACTGGGGCAATTGGACTATTACTGACAGGGGTCCTAAAGGACATCTTGAAAGCAAAATATTCAAATAAGACCATATTGTTTGACCAATCTACTTGGAGAATATTTTTTGGAAAGACAGAGGCTTGTCAGGCCCTATAATTTCTGCACATAAAGGGAAATTAAAAGGACCTTGGTTTGTTAATATTTGGAAGCTATGCCTTCCCTTTATTTGTACTATTAGCCACAGTGAAATTTATATAAATTGACATATTAACCTATTTTGGATCTCCCTACACAACGATAAATTTGCATGGACCACTATTTGTGTCCCTTCTTCCTACCTTCTCTTTGCTACCTCCATCTTGCAGATCAAATAGAAGATAATTACAACATTTCTACCTCCCAGGGATGGTTCATGTCCTGAGTAAATAATGATATTACCCAATTAAATATCTCCTCTTTATTAGTACTTAGCGTGTCTCAGCTTGGGTTCCTGTTAATAGCTCTGAGGCCTATATGCATCCATTGGGACTAGGCACACTTTACAAGATTGCTCAACACTAGTACTCAGCTGTAAGAAAAAAAGATTTGTTGGCCTGTTAATTATAGGCATCCTAGCAGCAGTAGGTGTTATCACCTCTGCCACTGTCGCTGGAGTCAGCCTGAATCATACTATCCAGACAGCCCATGTCCTTAATAAATTTATGGTCAAC
Source organism: Prionailurus bengalensis (assembly GCF_016509475.1). NCBI lineage: Eukaryota > Metazoa > Chordata > Mammalia > Carnivora > Felidae > Prionailurus > Prionailurus bengalensis. The sequence continues at coordinate 79,767,402 of NC_057361.1, read as the reverse complement.
ACTACCAAAGAATTAATAAGCCAGACTTCTATTGATAGGCAAGTTTTGGCTCACCTCGAAGCTCTTGAGGCTACAGTGGAATTTATTGGAAAAAGTCTGGAAGCCTTGTTCCTCCACTCTAAACTGCCCTGAGACCCTAACTACCAGCATATTTGCATGACTGGCAGTCCTTACAATCACTCCCAATCTTGGGATGCTGTACAGACACACCTTCACAGTGTTTTTTTTTTTTTCTTCCTACTGCTCTAACAATAGAGAAAATTTAGATGTGACATTGCACCAACAGCTACAATATGCAGAAGATCAACTTAGAAATGAATGAACTGATTCCTGGGCAGTGTGGCATGACCTAAATACTTTATCACTTATAGCCAGCACCCATCTAAATTTCTGGTTAACTCTGGGAAGTGGAATGCTTTTACTGTTTCTCTTTTTATGTCTTTGAGAATCATCCTCCAAACCACCTGAAAACAAAAAAAAGGACCAAGAGCTCATCATGATGGTCCTTGAACACAAAACTAGAAAAAATAAAACAAAACAAAACAAAATGCGGGGGGAACTGTGGGGAATAAATTTAGGAATTCCCAGATCTTGTACCAATGGTTTAACAAGGCTTAGGACAAAAGTGTCTGAGAATACGTAAACAGGGCAAAAGTGCCCCCAGCGTAGAACAAAAGCATAGAGCAGAAAGCTGCTTCCACAGAATGAAAACATCCAGAATAGGTAAGCAGGGCTATAGACCACTACAGCAGGGTGAAATTGCCAGGAGCTAATTACAAAAAAAAAAAAAGTGTTTTGTTGACCCTGAGGTAGCATACTCTATCTGTCTTATCCCCTAGGCAAGTTAAGATAAATAGACATGGTGCCTGGTGCTTGCTGTAAATACCCATCTGCTTGGCTCCAATTTTGTTTTGTAATGACCTAAACCCTTAACCTGCATATCTTCGAAGCCCCTTTTTCTTCACCCACATGAGTTAGTAAACACTGTTTCCTTGTGTCTTTCTGTACGTTGATCACGTTTGTAAGCCTTTTGATCCTAATAAATATGGAGCAAGGACCCTTACTCGAGACTCGTGTTTCCTCCTGGATATTAGCTTCTCTCATATTCAATTCTGTGCCCACTTTCTTGCTGGGCAAGAGAGATAGCTCCAGACTCAAAGTCTGAGACATAGATCTATATATCTATAAATCTATATCGAATTTATATCTAGCTATATTTCTATTTATCTATCATCTATCTATGTTCAATCTCTATAAATAGGTCTAGGGGTATATTGCAAGTGAAGAAATTTTTCAAGAAAATATACTAAAACTTGATAAGAACAACACAAGTCTTTAACATTTAAACCATTACTCCATCTCTTATCCCTCCCAGCTCAGTATCATAGAAACTACATCTCCCCTCCAGGTGAATGTAACCAAGACCACAGGGCTAATTCTCTTCCTATCTCTCAGTCAAGGGCTATAACATCATCTGGTAAGAACAGACTACTTAATTTCTCATCCTCCTCCAAGCTACTCATTGCAGAAGTTAAATTCTAGGTGAATGTGGTAGAGAGGTTGGAGGTTCATTCCTCTTCCAAGTCCCCATTCATAGAGTAAAGGCTCTATTCCAGTTGTTACAGGCAGAAAGCCCTGGGATCCTGATCCTGGGGTATTCAACCCAGCTCACTCAGAGAACACAGGTTAAACACTGAGTAGCAAGCAGGGTAAAAAAGGAAGCAATCACAGAAGCCTTGAGGCTACCAGCATGTCCAGCATCTAGAGCAGTTTTCCAGAATTTTTTTTTTCCAGGGGTAGAGAAAGTTCATAAGAGCAGAGAGCTCTGAAGAACTCCATAGATGAACCAACTGTATTTGAAACAGAGTGGGGGAAAGTTCAAGCCTAAGAGCCCTCTTGAAAACAATGGGCATTTTGGTGGTAAACAAATAAAAGGAGACTGGTAGCTCCTTGAGACCAACAATCTAACAGTTCGGATGCTTTATCAGAGAAAACCAGGAAAGGAGGTCACTAAGAGCTGTCCTGGCATAGGAAGAAACTTCAAATACCTTCCTCAACAACCATCCTTGCAAAGAGGGTCCCAATGTAATTGGATCAGTGGAGCAATTTAGGGTCCAGGGCATTTTCAAGAAAATAGAACAATGAAGGGGCACTTGGGTGACTCAGTCAATTAAGCATCTAACTTTGGCTCAGGTCATGATCTCATGGTCCGTGGGTTCGAGCCCTATGTCAGGCTCTGTGCTGACAGCTTGGAGCCTGGAGCCTGATTTGGATTCTGTGTCTCCCTCTCTCTCTTCCCCTTTCTGGCTTGTTCTCTCTCTCTCTCTCCCCCTTTTTCTCTCTCTCAAAAATAGAACAATGAATCAGCAATTAGTAAAGCCTAACAGCTGGATAAAGGGAGAATCAAAGCAATGACTGCTAAAATGCCATGCTAATGACACTTGGCTAAAGTACTGCTGCAAACACTATAATTCCAGAGTGACTGCACATGCCCAAGCAACACTTTCTGAGGATTTATATAAGATAATTCACACTTCCGGGGAAATAGACTTCGCTAAAATAGTCCAGATAGCCAAGCAAACAACAAAAAATGCCCTGGAATGTGGTTCTCATTATCCAGATTTGCTACAATATATAATATAAAACTCTTTTTTTATATTTATTTGTTTATTTTTTAACGTATATTTATTATTGAGAGACAGAGAGAGAGCATGAGCATGGGAAGGGCAGAGAGGAGGAGACACAGAATCCGAAGCAGGCTCCAGGCTCTGAGCTATCAGCACAGAGCCTGATGCGGGGCTCGAACTCACGAACTGTGAGATCATGACCTGAGTCGAAGTCGGACGCTTAACCGACTGAGCCACCCAGGCGCCCCTATTATATAAAACTCTTAAAAAATGCATGTAAATCCTCAAGATCTTGAATTAGGCAATGATACCTTGAATTAGATATGATACCTAAAGCACAAGTTACAAAAGGAAAAAAATAAATTGGGCATAAAATTGAAAATGGGTTTCAAAAAGCATTATCAAGAAAGTAAAAATCTCCCATATAATTGGACAAAATATTAGCAAAACATATATAATAAGGGATTAAGGGATTATAGCCAGGATATAAAAATAAGTCTTACAACTAAACAATATAAAGAAAAATGATTAGCAAATAGGCAAAATAATAATAATAATAAAGCCTGAAGACCCATTTTTCCAAAGAATATATGAAAATAGTCAATAAGCACATGATGAGATGCTCAGCATCATTAGTCAGTAGGGAAATGGAAATCAAAAGCACAATGAGATACATACTCCCACTAAGATGTTTTTAATGAAAAAAATATAAAGTAACTGTTGATACAGATGTGGAAAAATTGGAATTATCTTACACTGCTAGTAGAAGTATAAAATGGAGTGGCTACTATGAAAAACGTCTAGCAGTCCTCAAAATTAAACATAAAGCTTCCATATGACACAGTAATTCTACCCAGCAAATCCACCAAGAGAATTGAAATGATATGTCCATGCACATACTTCTACATGGATATTTATAATAGCATTATTCATAATAGCCAAAAAATGGAAATATCTCAAATATCCATCCACTGGTGAATGTATAGACAAAATTCTATATATCCTTACAAGAGAATATTATCTGGTTAAAAAAAAAAAACAATGATGTCCTGACACATGCTACAACATGGATGAACCTTGAGAATATGGTAGGTGACAGAAGCCAATCACAAAAGACCACATTGTGTATGATCCCATTTATGTCAAATTTTTATAAAAGCATGTATATGAGATAAAATATATACTAGTTGTTGTATAGGATATGCGGGAGGGGAGGATTGAGTATTAATGCCTATATTCATGCAGGGTTTTGGGGGGAGGGTGATGAAAATGTTCTATAACTGATTATGGCTGTGGTTTTACAACTCTGAATATACTAAAAATCATTGAATAATACACTTTATTTTTTCCCTTTCATCCCACCCCAACCTCTTCAAATGATGAATTATATGTTAATTATATCTCAATACAGTGATTAACAACAAAAAGTAAACTTTCAATTATGACACTAATGTATGCTCTGTAATATTAACTTTTTACAACATTTTATAGTGGAATTTTTAATAATCTAAATACTATTTTAGTCTTTACAGTCTCATGAAGAAATATATTTTGTATGTACATACTATTTGTGTGACTTATTCCATACTTGAAAAAGAGGAATCAAATAGTTTGTGTGAAACTATATCCTGTGAGGCTATAATGTAATAATTTTATTAATTTCAGTATATCAGGTGATTCTGGGCTGAATTTTAACTACCATTCATTGATACCATAGTATATAATTACTTCAACAAGTAGAGCTGAATTACAAAGGCTATTTTGCTGTAAACAAATCCTAATCTACACTGAGAAGTTTAATGTATCCAGAAACCTCCTTCTCCCCAAGGAGGTATCGTGTTGTGTTTAGATTACTATGAGAAAATAATTACAAATATACTAATAATAGGTATAACTAATCTAAAATATTTACTTTCAAGATATAACTATTCAATTTTACATTCTTTATGTGTTTACATAATACAATGCATGTTTAAAGCTCAAAATGAAAGAATCTGAATGCCTGGATCAAAACAATAACTTTGAAATTAACAATTCTGAAGAAGAATGCCATGTTCATTTAAAGAATAAATTTGGCTATGCCAATTTTGTTTTCCAAAGTTAGCCCAACTACACTGAAGAGATTTTCAAAAGTGCTTAAAGCAATCAGCTCTTCACTCTGTGAAGATTGTGTATCCCAGGCAGCTGTCCTTAGACTGGAATAAAATTCTTCCTTTCTCTTAAAAAAAAAAGAAAAAAAAAAAAAGAAAAAGAAAGCATTCAGCTCTTAATCTATGTGTCAGGTCAATTAATGTTTTTGGCACTGAAAGGCACCTTACTTTCAGCTGCTCCCATCCTTCAATTAACCACTTGTCACTTTAAATTTAAGTTAGAAAACTCTATGCATCTTGTGTATGATTAGCTTAGGTTGCTCAGGTTTTGATGTCCTTGTTTTCTACCTTTTTGTGTATTTTCAAAATGGTTATGAAGCCTACAAAAGATAAATAAGGTAATAGGAGCAATAGGCAAAACTAAGAAAATGTTTATTTTTGTGTTTCTTTACATTATCTAAGATTACAAATAGTTCATTCTCTACTTGAAAGTACCTAACATATTTATTCCAACATGTGACCTAACATATTACACCAATTGCCTATCAGTAAGAAAAAATGAGAGAGGGAGAGAGCATTTTGAAAATACCTAAATTTTACAGGAAAATTAATACTCCTTTTGAGAAATAAAACATCCATTCTTATACACCGAACACTCAGTATGCAACTTGCTCAGAATCTTCTTCAGGTTGTAATGGGATGGTATATACAAAGCTGAGATGTTTTATTAATTTCTAAATGGAAAGCTGTGACTGTCTACAAGCTGCTACAAATAAGTTGGTGACAAGTAAATTTATTTTGTTTACAATATACCCAAAGTAAGCATAACTGATTTTTTTCTTATTGAATTGCCAAAATTGTCTAATTGCTTGGACAATATATATACATATATATTATATATAGTATTATATATAGTATAGTATATATGTTATACTATATAATATATGCTATTATATACTATATCAATACATAACTATATGTATAATATATGTTTGTATATTAATATGTGCACATATAAACTTTTTGGAACTCAAGGAATTATTCTTGGATCTTTTGTTAGTTTAACAAATATAGCATATTTTCCTTAATACTTACCATAGACTTGAACAGGATACTGATTCAAATTAAACACAATATTTTGTACAGGCACTATTACAGTAACCTAAAGAACAGAGGAGTCAAGAAGTTCATTTTCTAGAATCAGGAAATTTCTATCCAGGGTCAGTCTTCCAAAGCCATGTTAGATGTTAGGAAATGTCATAGTGATGGAATACTTAGCTAATTTTAAAAATATCAGACACATAAATAAGATTTTATTTACTGTCCTGATATTTCTTTTAGACATAAAGTTTATAATAAAATTGCAACAACCAAAGGTTTGAATCAGACCGTGTCACAGATGTTTTTCCATAGCACTGTAATTAATTCTCTTGGCCCATCTCTGATTTCAGCTTCAGTTTCAGTGGACAGTTCCCAGTGAGCTCACTTTCAGCTCACACTGTTTTTTACATCTGTTTTTCATATCTGTTTTCATATCTGTTTTTTATTTTTTCTTCTTGTCTTTCCCACAGGTCTTTCTCTGAAGTCATTGAAGGAAAGAAAACTACAACTGGTTCAACTCCTATCTTACACAATATATTTCTTTGTGGTCACCAGACATCATGGAACAATGTTTTGGACAAATTCACAACATCACACAGTGCAGGTTAGGAACAGAGTATTGGAAAAAAAATTACAACCCAAAGTGCAATAAAATTATTCATTCCCAAACATTAATTTTATTTTTATTATTTTTTTAAAACATTTATTTTTGAGAGACAGAGAGAGACAGCATGAGCAGGGGAGGGGGCGAGAAAGAGAGGGAGACACAGAATCCGAAGCCATCTCCAGGCTCTGAGCTGTTTGTCAGCACAGAGCCCGATGTAGGGCTCGAACCCATGAACTATGAGACCATGACCCGAGCCGAAGTCAGACGCTCAACTGACTGAGCCACCCAGGCACCCCCTCATTTTCTGATAATTGAATTCATTGTACAACTCCTAAATTTTAGATGGAGAAATCTTAACATCAGAAATCTTGACCAATTTATGCCAACTCACCCAATATGTTAATGGTAGACTCCAAGTTAGAAGCAGGTCTTCTAATTCCAAATAAATGTTTATTTCTTATACCATTGGCTCTGAATGGACCACCCAATTGCCAGTAAAAATGCAGATGCCTGAGTCCCATTCCAGCTTTTTCTCTGCTTTTCTGCTCCACATATTTGAAAACATTAATGTCATAAGCTCTCAGGTTTTACAACCTCCTAGGGAGAAACAACTGGGGAAAAATTCTGACTGACCTAACTTAAATCAGGTATCAACCTTGGCATCAATTATTTGGCAGATAGAAAAAAGACATTTCCACATATAAGGATAAACCTCTCCAAAGGCCTAGAGGATACAGAGGTATGAGACATTTATGAGGAAGGAATAATTCAATTTGAAAAGAATGTAAGGTTTATGTAGCTGGAAAATAATGAAAAAGTACCTTGGAATAGATCATAACAGGCTTTGTATGCCAGACTGACCTATTTGAACTTTATTCAGTAGGTAAGGGGAAATCATTAAAGATTGTTTTAGCACAAAGCAACATGTCAGAGTTAGATTAAGGTTAATCTACCAGTAACTAAAGTGAATTTGAGTAGGGATGGCCAAGAACAGTGGCCCTCAAACATACGTGTATGTAATAAATGATGCTACTTTAAAAATGATATTTCAGTCAACTGGCCTCAGAGATTATAGTTCTAGAATATATTACAGGAAACATATATATAATCAGCACCTCAAATATTTCCTACATAACGTACCCTGAGGCCAGGTGTATTATGCATCCATATACATACACACATACATACATAGTCAAATGTTTCATACATACAAATGTTCCTTACACATATAGTATTTGAGAGTTTCTGCTCTGATTTTTGTTCATGCCAATCATCATAACCAATGCACTAGTGATATAATTTGGAGGGGAATATGGTGGACAAAAGAACACAGGCTGTCTTCAAAGCAGGCATCTGTGACTCAGGTCAACCAATTATTGCTATGTAAGAAAGTCAGCCCAGTTTTGTTTGATTATCTGCTTTTTCAGGAAAAATCAGGTATCTGACTTCTTATGGGAATGCTACAAATTTTTAAATGTTCAATGTGATATGTGTGTGTGTGTGTGTGTGTGTGTGCAAACCAAAACAAACCAAACCTAAATTTTGGTTGGATTTGGTTCAAAGGAAGCTAATGTGTGACACTGATCTTTCTTGACTAACTCCACTCAGTTCCAGTTATTATATATATATATATATATATATATAATATCATTTATATCATTTACATAATTATATAATTAGTAAATAAAATTTATGATGATGATGATGTGTTCTTGTCCTCATATTTACATGTACTTCTACGGTGTTGTCTATGTCAATATGACCTTTTTAGACATTGACTCTGTCTCCCTAAGTCAGCCAATAGTTTGTCAAAGGCAGGGACAACATCCTGTATTTCAACTCTGCTGTAATTACAATAAGAACATCATAAGTAAAGTGGGGGGTTGACTTATTCTAGGGCAATAGATGTCATTCGTGGTTACTGTGTTTTAGGGATCATGATCTGTACAACCTAATATTAAATATATATTTGACAAATACTTATGAAGAGGAAAATAGTCAATATGTTATATTTTTACTTAAGTTCCCCTATGTTACATGTATTTATGCATACATATCTTTCTTGCATTATTCTCTTTTCACTTCTTCAGCACAGTGTATGCTGTGTGTTGTGCAAAGGTTTCCCCACACTTACTTTTCAAGTAGTTTTTCAGAGCAGATGTTCCCCCAAGTGTATTTTCTTCCTCTTTCACTAGTATTTCTTTCTATACAAACAACAGATTGCTTTTCAGCTGCCCTTTCAATTTAAGGAGAAAAAAAATAATTCACCACTACTGAAGTTTGCTTCTCTTTCCCTACCCCAAGATTTTTAGCAAAAATTTATAAAGAAATATGCATCCATCCTTTTCTTTTTCCTTCTCTGCCTCCTTAATGTCATATTATAAAGCTTGGCTTTCAAATCTTTTCCACACAGTTATCTTCTTTGGATTTTCTTAAAAAAAATTGCCTTCTTAAGATATTATTAGAAAAAAATGTTGTGTTCAGAGACTCATGAACAAAACTCGTTTGGGGAGCCTGGGTGGCTCGGTGGGTTAAGCGTCTGACTTCGGCTCAGGTCATGATCTCATGGTCTGTGAGTTCGAGCCCCTCTTCGGGCTCTGTGCTGACAGCTCAGAGCCTGGAGCCTGTTTCAGATTCTGTGTCTTCCTTTCTCTCTGCCCCTCCCCTGTTCACGCTGTGTCTCTCTCTGTCTCAAAAATAAATAAACGTTAAAAAAAAATAAAGAAAAAACTCGCTTATCTAAGTATCAACCAAATATAATAGAATACATTTACATTCTCTAAAATTAAAAGGGGGTAATTAAGAGAAATTTTCTTCATCTAAAGTTAATTCTTTTGATCATTATCAACGGAGTTTACAGGACTAAGAATGAAAATACATGTGTCAGGGGCGCCTGGATGACTCAGTCAGTTAAACATCCGACTTCGGCTTAGGTCATGGTTTCATGATTCTTGAGTTTGAGCCCCACGTCGGGCTCTGTGCTGACAGATCAGAGTCTGGAACCTACTTTGGATTCTGTGTCTCTCTCTTTCTGCCCCACCCACTGCTTGCATTCTGTGTCTGTCTCTCACAAGTGAATAAACATTAAAAAAATTGAAAAAAAAGAAAATACAGGTGTCAAATACTGGAATTCACATACCCACTATATATTGCAATAATTACATAATGCAGTTATGTATTACCTAAATCTAACTAGATCTTATATTTGAATAGTATTTTGTAGGTTGCAAAGCATTTTTACCTACACTATCCCATTTAATACTCACACAAGCTAATATGGGGTGTATTTTTCTTAGTTTTACAGGTATGGGCTGAGAAATGATCTACCCAAGCTCACACAGCCAGCAAGCTGGGATGCCAACAATCCAACCTAAATTCAGTTATCTTTATGCACTGGACTACCCTGCCTCTCTGCCACTTCTATAATGACTTTCAAAGCATCCTCAATTGCGTTTTTTTTTTTTAAGTTTATTTATGAGAGAGAGAGAGAGAGAGAGAGAGAGAGAATGAGCAGGGAAGAGCCAGAGAGAGGACAGAGTGATAATCCCAAGCAGGCTCTGTGCTCTCAGTACAGTAAGTTTATTTATTCGAGAGAGAGGTATTTATGAGCGAGAGAGAGAGAGAGAGAGAGAGAATGAGCAGGGAAGAGCCAGAGAGAGAAGGACAGAGTGATAATCCCAAGCAGGCTCTGTGCTGTCAGTACACAGCCTGATGTGGGACTCAAACTCATGAACCATGAGATCATGATCTGAATCAAAGGGAGGATGCTTAACTCACTGAAGCACCCAGGCACCCCCTCAATTACATTTTTAAGTTTTGTTGAAATATAATTCAAACACCATATACTTCATACACTTAAATCATACAATTTAATGGTTGTTAGTATTCACATAGTTGTGCAACCATCACTAAAATCTAACTTTAAAACATTTTCATCACTCCAAAAGGAAACATACTTATTAGCAGTCACTCCCCACTCTCCCGCACTCTGGACTCTGGGAACTACTAATCTACTTTTATGTTTATGGATTTGGCTCTTCTGGGCATTTCATATAGATACAATCATACAATGTGTGGCCTTTTATGTTTGGCTCTTTTCACTTAGCATAATGATGTTTTCAAGGCTCATCTATGTTGTGGCATGTATCAGTACTTCATTATTTTTTATGGCTGAATAATATTCCATTGTATGAACAGTACAGTGTAGGGATAGTAAACTTTTTTGTTTATCCATCAATTAGTTGATGAATGTTAGTGTTTTGTCACTTTCTGTTTATTTCAAATAATACTACTAAGAATATGCAATTGTTTTTTCACATGTAATATATCCTCAGCATTTTTATTTGGTGAGCCTGTTCAAAAGCCTACAGAGGAGTATACTTGTGGCACTTTGGGGTATCTGAAAAAAATTGAGTATGACTGGAAGCCTAGATTAAATATTTTGAAGCAGAGAGTAGTGAAAGTTGAGGTTAGAGTTTTAGGAAGGTGTCAGATCCAGGGAGGCCACAGAGACAATTTTAAGTATTTTATCTTTTTCCAAGGAGCACATTAAAGCCATAAAAGAGTTTTAATCATGCTGGTAGTTATTTGTTTGTAACTTTATAAAGATCACTTTGGTGATACTGTGGAGAAAAGATTGGAGGGAAGTCAGGAGAACTTGTCAGGAGTCTATCTCAGCAATATCTTTAGAAAAATCAAATCTATACATTATCTTCACCTAAAAGGTATTGCTTCATTTCTTTCTTTTTTTTTAATTTTTTTTAATGTTTATTTATTTTTGAGACAGAGAGAGACAGAGCATGAACGGGGGAGGGGCAGAGAGAGAGGGAGACACAGAATCGGAAGCAGGCTCCAGGCTCTGAGCCATCAGCCCAGAGCCTGACGCGGGGCTCGAACTCACGGACCGCGAGATCGTGACCTGGCTGAAGTCGGACGCTTAGCCGACTGCGCCACCCAGGCGCCCCAACATTTCTTTCTAATACTGAGGCTTCTTTACAACTATGGCCAGTATAGTTTCCTATGAAGTAATTATTTAAAGTGCTCTTAAAATATTTCTCTAGCCTACTTTTATTGTTGAAAGTAAACCTCTGCTTTCCAAATAACAATTCTTTGGGCCTTTTGGTGTACATGGCAGTGTCAGAGTGAGAAAGAGTGTCAGAGATCTAATCTGATTCATTAATATTATAAAAAATAAAATGAAGCTCAGAGAGATTGCTTCCTCAAGATCACAACTGTATCTTATTTCTCTTGACTTCCAGTAGAATATTCTTTCCGCTATAATATGCTTCTTTCATATTTAGTATCTATCATTCAACAAGTATTTGTGGAGTACCTATTTAGGGTCTAAAACTGTGAAAAGTGATGTGCTTTTTTGACCCTGAGAAGCCCTTAAAGAGACGAAGCTTATTTGTCTGCAATTCTGGACAATAATAATAGAGTTTACAGATATGGAACAGGGTAAGTTCTAACATGATTTGGATTTTTATCCTTAGGTACAATATCTGTTCAAATACCTGCCTCACAGCTTTTTGTGAGAAATAAATGATATAATGTGTGTTATGTATTTTTCACAATGTCTGGAAAATAGTAAGTACACAATGATGTTAGGATAGAGAATGCATTGAGGACAAGCTAAATAGAATGTCTGAGAAGACAGAGATCAATACAGGCTGGAGTCGCTGGAGAAGGATTCATGGAGGTAAGGGTACTCTGAATTGGGCTTTGATGGAATGGAAAGCACTAGTCACTTTTCTAGGCTTGTCACATAGACTAAAGTTGTAGGTAACAAAAGAGTTCAGGTTCACATTCTAGAGTTTGCATTCTTCCTTTACTTAACATGTCCTCCAACAAAACTTTGGAAATAAATGCTACTAAGAACTTGGGATTTAATGGCTTTTTATCTCTAGTGGAAATATGTACTTATTGGAGAATGGGTCATGAAGATTATAAATGTGTTTCTTGATTATATAACATGACTCATATCTTGGAAGATATATAGGTAGATTTTAAAGAAATCTTTTATGTACTTTGAATTCTTGGTTCAAATTTCCTCTTTGTGGCCTTTTAAGATTAAGTTTCTTAAGGAATTGAAACAATAACCTAATAACTTTAAAAGTTATTGCTGCATGCTTTCTCTTTATTATGTAAAGTAGTGATATGAATTCGACCTCTTAGCTTAGCTTATTTTCTTCTAATGGAAAGATTTGCTAAAATAGAACACATCAGTACAAGACTGACCATATCATCTTCTTCTTGCTTTGGTCTTGAGTCCAATAGCTTGAACTATCACCATTTACCAGTCTTGTTCTATCAGGCTCTTTAGCATGGATCAATGAAATTTCTGCAAGTATCTGCAATTTCCTGTTTTCCTTATGTATTACACAATGACCTAAAGGCCTGTGGTGATTCTAGAATTTCCCAATAAGCAGTTCAAAACTGGGTGCAGACAAGCTTGCTTAATTATTAGCGTTAAAAGTAGAATTTAAAATAAGAATGTCAAATGATGCTTTAAAAATGAGAATTTTGGGGGCCACTGGGTGGCTCATTCAGTTAAGCTTTGGCTTTGGCTCAGGTAATGAACTCCAGCTCTGGAGTTCAAGCCTGGCATCAGGCTCTGTGCTGACAGCTCAGAGACTGGAGCCCGCTTCGAATTCTATTTCCCCCTCTCTCTCTTCCCCTCCCCCACTCACTCTCTCTCTCTCTCTCTGCTTCAAAAACAAAGACTAAAAAATTTAAAGTAAATTAAAAAAAATAAAAATGAGCGTTTTTTTTTCTTTCAAAGTTTTATTTATATCGTACTTAGTAACATTTAATATAATATTGGTTACAGGAGTAGAATTTAGTGATTCATCACTTACATATAACACCCAGTCTTCAACAGGACAAGTGCCCTTCTTAATAACCATCACCCATTTAACCCATTCTCCACCCACCTCTGTCCATCAACCATCAGTTTGTTTTCAATCATTAAGAGTCTCTTAGGTTTGTTTCCCTCTATCTTTCTTTTTTTTTTCACTTAACGTATGATCATCTGCTTTGTTTCTTAAATTGCACATATAAGTGATATCCTATGATATTATATTTCTCTGACTTATTTCATTTAGCATAATACACTGTATTCTCATCCATACTGTCGCAAATGGCAAGATTTAATTCTTTTTGCTGGCTGAGTAATAATCCATTGTATTATTCCATACTATCTCTTTATCTCTTCATCAGTTAATGAACATTTAGGCTCTTTCCATAGTTTGGCTATTTTTGATAATGTTTCTATAAACATCAGGATGCAGGTATCCATGTGAACCTGTATTTTTGTATATTTTGGGTAAAAACCTAGTAGTGCAATGCTGGGTCATAAGGTAGTTTTATTTTTAACTTTTTGAAAGTTTTCCAGACGGGTTGCACCAGTTTGCATTCTCACAAACAGTGCAAGAGGGTTTCCTTTTCAAAAAATGAGTATTTTTGTCAAGTAAATATGAAACAAATGTCAATTCTGTCTTAATGTTGTGACCTGTGACAAAATACCTAACCTCTAATTCTAACCTGTTTTTTTGAAAACTGGCAATAATAAAACTGCCTACATCACAGAGAGCATAAATCATAAACTAAAATAGTGTATAAGAAAAAGCTTGTCACTAGTAAATAAAACAGTTTTCCTTTAACAAGTTCTTACTTTACAAAACACTGTGCTACCTACATGTATTAGTTTCTAGGGCTGCCATAACAAAGTACTGAAAACTTGGTAGCTTAAAACAATAAAAATTTATTCTCTCACATTTCTGGAAGCCAGAAGTCCAAAATCATGGTGTCGACAGGAACATGTTCCCTTTGATGTTTCTAGGAAAAATTCCTTCCTTGCCTCTTCTACCTTCTGGTTGTTTTTGATAATCCTTGGCATCTCTTGCCTTGCATATGCATCCTTCCTATCTCCACCTCTGTCTGCCCATTCCTTCTCCATTGTGTGCCTTAAACTGTTCAAATTTCCATCTTCTTATAAGAGCACCCATCATATAGGATTTAGAGACCATCTTAATCCAATATGACCTCACCTTAACTTACATCAGCAAATATTCTATTTCCAAATAAAGTCACATTCACAGATTCCAAGTGGACATGAATTTTGAATTTCAGGATATACTAACCCAATAGAGGATGCTAAAGCCACTACCTTGCCAAATTTTGTTAATTCTGAAAGGTGGATATTATTATATTTGTTTTAAAGCGAAAAGAATTAAAGTTCAGAATACTTTGACAAGGTCACACTGCTTATAACTTGAAGGGTCAGTATTCTAGTTTATAGCTTACTGGATGCCAAAACCTTTTCACTCTGCCATTATGATGCTTGTACATTATATGAGTATAAGAAAATTTAAAACATATTATCACCATGAAATTGTAGGAGTACTTATTTATATGGAAGACTCATTACAGTATAACATAACTTATTACAAGTATATATTTTTAAAGTATGAATACATACTGAAAAATTGTCCTGCAGAATGATTTACATTAATTTACACTTTATCTAACAAAGTGTTATTACAATTTAATATTTTTTTGCCTTTACCAAAATATTTGGTCAAAAATAATTTTATTTTTAATTCAACACCCAAAAAACAAATAATCCAGTGAAGAAATGGGCAAAAGGCATGAACAGACATTTCTCCAAAGAAGACATCCAGATGGTCAACCGACACATGAAAAAGTGCTCAACGTCACTCATCACCAAGGAAATACAAATCAAAACCACAGTGAGATACCACCTCACAACTGTCCGAATGGCTAACATTAACAACTCAGGCAACAACAGATGTTGGCAAGGATGCAGAGAAAGAGGATCTCTTTTGCATTGTTGGTGGGAATGCAAGCTGGTGCAGTCACTCTGGAAAACAGTATGGAGGTTCCTCAAAAAATTAAAAATAGAACTACCCTAGGCCCAGCAATTGTACTACTAGGTATTTTTCCAAGGGATACAGGTATGCTGTTTCAAAGGGACACATGCACCCCTTTGTTTATAGCAGCACTATCAACAATAGACAAAATATGGAAAAAGCCTAAATGTCCATCAACTGATGAATGGATTAAGAAGATGTGGTTTATATATTCAATGGAATACCACTTGGCAATGAGAAAGAATGAAATCATGCCATTTGCAACTACGTGAATGGAACCAGAGGGTATTATGCTAAGCGAAAGTAGTCTGTCAGAAAAAGACAAATATTATATGACTTCACCCATATGAGGACCTTAAGACACAGAACAGATGAACATAAGGGAAGGGAAGCAAAAATAATATAAAAACAAGGAGGGGGACAAAACATGAGACTCTTAAATATGGAGAACAAACAGAGGGTTACTGGAGGGGTAGTGGGAAGGGGGATGGGCTAAATAGGTAGGGAGCATTAAGGAATCTACTCCTGAAATCATTGTTGCACTATATGCTAACTAATTTGGATGTAAATTAAAAAAAATAAAAAATAAATAAAAATTAAAAAAATATTTTTTACATAATATGTTTATTTGAGTTTTAGTAAGGCTAAATATATTGAAAATGTTTGCTGAACATGTGTGTTCTGATTTTGTGAATTGTCTGTTTGTATATTTAATATATTACTATATTGAGGTGTTCTATTCTACTTATTGATTTATAAAAGTTGGTTATATATTTATGCCATCAATTCTGTATCTTAGTTGTTGCAACTAATTTTTTTACTTTGTGATTTTATTTTATATTTGCTAATTAAAAAAATAATGTTTATTCATTTTTAAGAATGAGAGAGACAGAAAGTGAGCAGGGGAGAAGCAGAAAGAGATGGAGACACAGAATCCAAAGCAGGCTCCAAGCTCTGAACTGTCAGCACAGATCTGGACCTGGGGCTCAAACTCATGAGCCACTAGATCATGACCTGAGCCAAAGTCAGACCCTTAAACGACTGAGCCACCCAGGCGCCCCAGTATATTTGCTAATTTTTAAATAAACTTTTAAATTATAATGCATTGAAATAATTGCTTATATTTATTAATTCTGCATTTTGTCTCTTGCTTAGGAAAACCTTCCCAACTTCAAAATTATAAAAAATACTCTCCTATATTTTCTTCTTGTACTTATATAGTTTAATGTTTACATTGACTCTTTAGTTCGTATGAGATTTTTTTTTAATTTAAGGAATGAGAGTTATATTGAGTTTCAAGTTTTTAAATGGTTTATCAATATTCCCAATAACTAAATAATGTGAAGTGCCACCTTTATTATATATTAAACCTAATTATATAAAAATTTCATATGTACATTCTGATTTGCTCAAGAACCAGTATGATATTATGTAAAATATGATAGTTATATAATAATTTCATTATCTTATGTAATAGGTTACATTGGTTACTCATTTTCCCTCAGAATTTTCTATTTTTATTCTTTCATTTTTTTCAGATTAAATGTTGAATAACATTATTAGAAATACATGGGACCCAGAAGAGCCAGAACAAACTTGAAAAATAAAATAAAGTTGGAGGAGCCACTTTTACCAATTTCAAAACTTACTGCAAAGGTACAGTAATCAAGACAATGTGGCACTAACATAAGAATAGATATATGGACCAGAGGAATAAAATTCAGAGTCCAGAAATAAACTCATAAATGTATGGCCAAACATTTTTCAACACAGATGTCAAGATCATTCAATGGAGAAAGAATAATGTTTTCAATGAATGGTGTTGGACCAACTGGAAATCCACATGTAAAATGATGAAGGTGGACTCCTGCCTCACACCATATACAAAATCTTAAAGTATCAAAGACCGAAATCTAAAAACTAAAATTATAAAACTCTTTGAAGAAAATTTAGGAGTAAATCTGTTCCTTTGTATTAGTCAGTGGATTCTTAGGTACTATAACAAAAACAGAAGAAACAGAAGAAAAAAATAGATAAATTGGACTTCATCAAATTTAAAAACTTTTGTGCATTGAAATATAATATCAAGAAAATGAAAAACAACTCACAGAATGGGAGGAAATATTTGCAAATCACATTTCTGGTAATGGACTTATAACCAGAATTTATAAGTAATACAATTCAACAATATAAAGACTAGCAAGCCAATTTAAAATTAAAAAACAGAGCTACGTATGACACAGCAATAGCAATACTAGGAATTTACTCAAGGGAAACAGGAGTGCTGATGCATACGGGTACGTGTACCCCAATGTTTATAGCAGCACTTTCAACAATAGACAAAGTATGGAAAGAGCCTAAATGTCCATCAATTGATGAACGGATTAAGAAAATGTAGTTTATATATTCAATGGAATAGTACTTGGCAATGAGAAAGAATGAAACCATGCCATTTGCAGCAACGTGGATGGAACTAGAAGGCATTATGCTGAGTGAAATAAGTCACTCAGAGAAGGACAGATATATATTTTCACTCATACGTGGATATTGAGAAACTGAACGGAAGACCATGGGGGAAGGGAAGAGGAAAAAAAATAGATACAAACACAGAGGGAGGGAGACAAACCACAAGAGATTATTAAATACAGAGAACAAACTAAGGGTGGTTGGGGGGTAGGGGAGAGGGAAAATGGGTGATGGGCACTGAGGAGGGCACTTGTTGGGATGACCACTGGGTTTTGTATGTAAGCCAATTTGACAATAAATTATATTCATAAAAATAAATAAAATACAATACAATAATAATGGGCAAAATTTCTAAATAAGCATTTCTACAAAGACTTGTGGCTGATCAATAAGCACAGTAAAAGATTATTAACATCATTAATGATTAGGGAAATGTGAATGAAACCCACAAGATACCACTTCATATCTACTAGGATAGCTATAATAGTGAATAAAAAGGAAAATGAAAGTGCTGGCAAGTATGTGGATATACTGGAACCCTTATACATTGTTGGTGGGTATGTGAAATGGGACAACCACTGTAGAAAACCTTTTGGTTGTTCCTCAAAAAGTTAAAAAAAAAGTTTTACCATATTACTGAGCAATTCCATGTGTGTATATAGATAGATAGATACATACATACACACACACACACACACACACACACACTCAAGAGAACTAAAACCTTAGGCACACACACACACACACACACACACCACTTGTACATAAAACTTCATAAACACATTATTCAAAATAGTTAAATGTGGAAAAAACTCAAATCTCCATCAATTAATGAATGGTTAAACAAAGCGTGCTATATCCATACAATGAAGTATTATTCACCCATAAAAAGGAATGAATTGCTGGTATTTGCTAAATATAGATGAACCTTAAAAACATTATTCTAAGTAAAAGAAGCCAGACATAAAATGTCACATGACATAGGATTCCATTTTATATGAAGTGTTCAGAATAAGCAAACCCATTAGAAACAAAAAATAGTTTAGTGGGTTGTTAGGAATGGTGGGAGAAGGGAATTGAGAAGTATGGCATTTCTTTTGGGGGTGGCAAAATGTTCTGGAATTAGTACTAATATTTGCACAATCATATGAATGGACTAAAAACCACTGAATTGTATGCTTTAAAATAGTCAAAATGGATCTTACATAATGTGATTTTTTTTGCAATGAAAACTATATTAAAGAACATAATAATTCCAGGTGGCAGGTGGCAATGTAGGCAATTTAAGACCCTGAACTCACTTGCTCTATGGAACACACCATATTACACCTAATTCCTCCCAAAGAGAACTGAGAACCAACTGAACAGCTTCAGCACAACAAAATATAGACAGAACATCGAAAGTGAATGACAAGAGAGACCAATACAGTAATGAATGGATCTACAACTCCTTACTGTAAACTCCAGTGGGTAAGGATAGTACTGAGGGACTATGAAGAGATTTGTCTGTCCTTGGGCACAGAAAAAAAAGCTTCAGTTTAAAAGAGCAACTAGCACATAAAGGAGCCAGCCCTAGAACTCCACCAAACTGGGGCAGAGGAACTCTCTCTGGGTCAGGAAAATTGGAAAACCACATGATTTACATGCCCCCTTTCACCTTGAAAGCATAGACCAGAGCAGGATCTGGATGCCATAGCTAGCTTGTTATTTCAGGAAGTCCTGGGTCCCCTAGCCCACACCAGTACAAGTAACACTGGGGCACAGAAAAAAAAGTTGCAGTTTAAAAGAGAAAATAGCACATAAAAGAACCATTCTTAAAACTCTGCTAAAAGATGAGCAGGGAGGAAGAGCTGCTAGAACTCTTTCTAGGTGGAAGGGGCTGATGGACACAGTCTATGCTCCCCCACTCCTATAAAAGCATAGACCAGTGCACAGTTTGGGTGCCCTAACCAGTCTGCTGCCTCAGTGAGCCTCGACTACCTAGCCCACAAGATTTTTAGCCATTCCAAAAGGTTGGCCATGGATTGGTGCACAGGGGAACATCCATGGTCAGTACCCGTTACGTCTCCAGCCTTTGCACCCAGGTGACACAGGCACAAAGCAGTCTGGAAGACTCCAGGAAAACACCATTTTGGCTTCAGATGGTTTTCTAAAGCAGTCCCAGTGCACAGTGCCTTGGAATCTCCCAGCTGATGCTTCAAATTCAGTCACCCTGCCAAGGTGTCCCTACACAGATCACCCTGTAAATCCCAGGTCAATGCCTGCATTCATTCTAGCCACCCTGCCAGGGCACCCCCATTGTAGAGCACCCTGGAAAAAACTCCAACCTCACAGGCTTCTATTCCAGTCCTCGGCAAGTGCACCCTCTGCACTGAGCACCCTGAGACCCCATTGTTTATAACCCATTCAGCTTCAGCTATCTCACCCTCAGTGTACAGAGCCTTGAGAAAACCCAGTTTGCAATCACTTCAGCTTCAGCTGTTCTGCCAGGGCAAACTTTGCAATGAAGAGCCCTGGGACCACACTGGCCCACACCCACTTCAACGTTACCTGTTCTGCCAAGGTGCCCTCTATGCAGAGCACCCCAGAATGCCCCAACCTGTAGCCCACCTTGGTTCCAGCCATCCCTCTGGGTCAGTCTGTGTTTAGAGAGTCCTTGAAAACCCTGGCTTATACTCACTTCAGCCTCAACTATCCTGTGAAGCTGTCCTCTGTAAATAGAGTCCCAGCACCCCCAACCTGCACCCACTTCAGTTTCAGTTATCCTGCCAGGACATCCTCTCTTTCAAGAACACAAGGACCTCCTGGCCTGCACTCTGCCTCAGCTCTAGCCACCAACCAGTGCACCCTCTGCACAGAGCACCCTGGAACAACCTACTTGAACCAATTTCAGCTTCAGTTGTTCTGCCAGAGTGCCCTCAGCATATAGAACACCAGGACATCCAGCCTGTACTCACTTCACCTTTAGCTATCCTGCCAGACTGCCTACTGAGCAGAAAGCCTCAGGGCCTCCCAACAAGCACCCAGTGTCAGATCCAGCCACCTTGCAAGGGCACCCTCTATGCATAGAAGCCCAGGACACTGCAGATAATACCTACTTCAGCTTCAGCTATCCTGCTAATGTGCCTTCTGCGTGTAGAGCCTTGGGGGCATTCAGATTTGCACTCATGTTAGCTTTGGTTGTTCTGCCAGGGCAGCTGCTGAGTAGAGAACCCAGGAACCACACTAATCTATTCTCACTTCAACTCTAGCTGTCCTTCCAGGGACCCCACTCTTTGCCAGGGTCCCCACAAGAGCCTGAGACCCCCAGACCACACCAGCCACAGCTCCAGCAAGCCAAGTCACCAAGCACACACAGTCTACATAAAGGATAAGCATACACAAGACCATTCCTTCAAGTTTAGAAGAAGTAGCTGCTCTGCCTAACCCATAGAAATAAACACAGAAAATCAAGCAAAATGGGGAGACAGAGGAAAATGCTCCAGAAAAAAAATAGATAAGACCTCAGAAAATGAAGTAAATGAAGCAAAGATAAGCCATATTGCTGAAAATGAATTTAAGGTAATGATTGTAAAAATGCTCATCCAGTACAGAGAAAAGTGGCAGAACTCAGTGAGACTTTCAATAAAGAGATAGAAAATATAAAAAGAGACAATCAGAATTGAAGAATACGATAACTGAAACAAAAAAATACCCTAGAAGGAATCAATGGTAGATTATCAGATGCAGAAGAATGTATTAGCAATCTGGAAAACAAGGTAATGGAAAGCACTAAAGCTGAACAACGAAAAGGGAAAATAATTTTTGAAATGAAGATAAGGTATCTCTTGTATAGCATCAAACATATAAACATTTGCATTATAGGGGTCTCAGAAGAAGAAGATAGATAAAAGTGCAGAAAGCTTATTTAAAGAAATAATATCTGAATACTTCCATAACCTAAGGAAGGAAGTAGACATCCAGGTTCAAGAAGCACAGAGAGTTTCAAACAAGATGAACTCATGGAGGTCCACACAGTGGCACATAATAATTAAATGTCAAAGCTTAGAGATAGAGAGAATTTTAAAAGTATCAAGAGAGAAAAGCAAAAAGTTACCTACAAGGGAAACCCTATAAGGCTATCAGTTGATTTTTCAACTGAAACTGTAGGCCAGAAGGGAGTGGCATCATATATTCAAAGTGCAGAAAGAAAAAAAAAATACAGCCAGGAATACTCTACTTGGCAAATCATTCAGATTTGAAGGAAAGAAAACAATTTTCCAAAACAAACCAAAGTAAAAGGAGTTTATCAACACTAAACCAGCCTTATAAGAAAAGTTAAAGACACTTCTTTAAGTGGAAACAAAGGCTATTATCAGACATAAGAAAACTATGAATAAAAAGATGTACAGTATGACAGCATATACATAAAACATGGAGGAGTGAGTAAAAACGTTTGTTTTTAAGAATACCCTTGAACCTAAATGGCCATCAATGTAATAAGACTGCCATATACTTAGGATGTTATATATGAGCCTCATGGTAACCACAAGCCCAAAACCCATAATAGATTCACAAAAAATAAAAAGAAAGAAAGAGAAAATAATAGCACTACAGAAATTCATCAGTCACAAAGAAAGAGAGCAAGAGAAGAATGGAACAGATAAGAAAATACAAAAACATCTGGAAAATAAATAACAAAATGGCAATAAGTACATGCCTATCAATAATTACTTTTAGTGTAAATAGCCTAAATTCTCCAATTAAAAGACATGAGGTGGTGAAATTTATTTTAAAAAGACCCATTTATATGCTGCCTACTAGAGACTCACGTCAGACCTAAAGACACATACAGACTGGAAATAAATGGATGGAAAAACACTTACCATGCAGATAGAAGTAAAAAAAAAAAAAGCCAGGGTGGCAATACTTACATGAGAGAAAATAGACTGTAAGGCAGACTGTAACAAGATACAAAGAAGGACATTACATAATGATAAAGAAATCAGTCCAAGAGGATATAATAATTATAAATATATATGCACCCAACATTTGAACACGTAAATACATAAAGCAAATATTAATGGACATAAAGAGAGAAATAGAGGGGCGCCTGGGTGGCTCAGTCGGATGGGCATCCGACTTCGGCTCAGGTCATGATCTCACGGTCTGTGGATTTGAGCCCCACATTGGGCTCTGTGCTGACAGCTTGGAGCCCACAGCCTGCTTCGGATTCTATGTCTCCCTCTCGCTCTGCCCCTCCCCAACTCAAGCTCTGTCTCTGTCTCTCTCAACAATAAATAAATGTTTTTAAAAAATTTTAAAAAAGAGAGAAATAGAGTTTAATAAAATCATATTAGGGGACTTTACCATCCTACTTACATCAATAGATAGATCATCCAGGCAGAGAATGAAAAATGAAACTGTTTGAATGACACATTAGACTAGATGATAAAAGATGTATACAGAATATTCCATTAAAAACAACAGAATACACATTCTTTTGTAGTGCACATGAGACATAGTCCAGAATAGATCCCATGTTAACTTTTAAAGCAAGCCTCAAAAAATTTGAAAAGATTGAAATCATGCAATGCATCTTTTTTGACAATGATATGAAACTAGAAGTCTATCACAAGGAAAAAAACGGGAAAAAAAAGTAAAAGAAAAAAAAAACTGGAAAAAACATAAATCCCTGCAGGTTAAACAACATGATACTAAAAAACAAATAGGGCAACAAAGAAATCAAAGAAATAGTTAAAAAATACATGGATCAAATGAAAATGAAAACACAACAATCCAAATCTTTGGTACATCACAAAAACAGTTCTAAGAGAGAAATACATAGCAATATAGGCCTACCTTAAGAAACAAGAAAATACTCAAGTAAACAATGAAAATTCATACCAAAGGAACTAGAAAAAGAACAAAAAAACAAAAAAAAAAAAACAAAAATGAGAAAAAAAAAGAATAAAGACCAGAGCAGAAATAAATGGCATAGGGACTTAAAAAGAAAACATTAAAAAGATAATGAAACCAAGAGCTTTCTTTGAAAAGATAAACAAAAGTGACAAACCCTCAATCAAAAGTCATTAAAAAAAGATAAAACCCAAAATAAAATCAGAAACAAAAGAGTAGAGATAACAACTAACATTCCAGAAATACAAAGGAATATAAGACAATACTATGAAAAATTAGATACCAAGAAATTGGAGAACCTAAAAAATGAACAAATTCCTAGACACTGGAAAATTCCAGTTTCTTCCAAAACTGAATCAGGAAGACATAGAAAATCAGAACAAATTGATTAGTCCATAACAAAATTGAATCAGTAAACAAAAAACTACAGAAAAAAAGAAAGAAAGAAAGAAAGAAAGAAAGAAAGAAAGAAAGAAAAGAAATAAAAAGAAAACCCAGGAATAGATGGATTCATAGACAAATTTTACCTAACATTTAATGAATAGTTATTACTACTCTCCATAAATTATTTTTTTTATTTGATTTGATTTTTTTTAATATATGAAATTTATTGTCAAATTGGTTTCCATACAACACCCAGTGCTCATCCCAAAAGGTGCCCTCCTCAATACCCATCACCCACCCTCCCCTCCCTCCCACCCCCCATCAACCCTCAGTTTGTTCTCAGTTTTTAAGAGTCTCTTATGCTTTGGCTCTCTCCCACTCTAACCTCTTTTTTTTTTTTTCTTCCTTCCCCTCCACCATGGGTTTCTGTTAAGATTCTCAGGATCCACATAAGAGTGAAACCATATGGTATCTTTATTTCTCTGTATGGCTTATTTCACTTAGCATCACACTCTCCAGTTCCACCCAGGTTGCTACAAAAGGCCATATTTCATTTTTTTTTTACTGCCACGTAGTATTCCACTGTGTATATAAACCACAATTTCTTTATCCATTCATCAGTTGATGGACATTTAGGCTCTTTCCATAATTTGGCTATTGTTGACAGTGCTGCTATGAACATTGGGGTACAAGTGCCCCTATGCATCAGTACTCCTGTACCCCTTGGGTAAATTCCTAGCAGTGCTATTGCTGGGTCATAGGGTAGATCTATTTTTAATATCTGAGGAACCTCCACACTGCTTTCCAGAGCGGCTGTACCAATTTGCATTCCCACCAACAGTGCAAGAGGGTTCCCGTTTCTCCATATCCTCTCCAGCATCTATAGTCTCCTGATTTGTTCATTTTGGCCACTCTGACTGGCGTGAGGTGATATCTGAGTGTGGTTTTGATTTGTATTTCCCTGATAAGGAGCGACGTTGAACACCTTTTCATGTGCCTGTTGGCCATCCGGATGTCTTCTTTAGAGGAGTGTCTTTTCATGTTTTTTGCCCATTTCTTCACTGGGTTATTTGTTTTTTGGGTGTGGAGTTTGGTGAGCTCTTTATAGATTTTAGATACTAGCCCTTTGTCCGATATGTCATTTGCAAATATCTTTTCCCATTCCGTTGGTTGCCTTTTAGTTTTGTTGGTTGTTTCCTTTGCTGTGAAGAAGCTTTTTATCTTCATAAGGTCCCAGTAATTCACTTTTGCTTTTAATTCCCTTGCCTTTGGGGATGTGTCGAGTAAGAGATTGCTACGGCTGAGGTCAGAGAGGTCTTTTCCTGCTTTCTCCTCTAAAGTTTTGATGGTTTCCTGTCTCACATTCACGTCCTTGATCCATTTTGAGTTTATTTTTGTGAATGGTGTGAGAGAGTGGTCTAGTTTCAACCTTCTGCATGATGCTGTCCAGTTCTCCCAGCACCATTTGTTAAAGAGACTGTCTTTTTTCCATTGGATGTTCCTTCCTGCTTTGTCAAAGATGAGTTGGCCATAGGTTTGTGGGTCTACTTCTGGGGTTTCTATTCTATTTCATTGGTCTATGTGTCTGTTTCTGTGCCAATACCATGCTGTCTTGATGATTGCAGCTTTGTAGTAGAGGCTAAAGTCTGGGATTGGGATGCCTCCTGCTTTGGTCTTCTTCTTCAAAATTACCTTGGCTATTCGGGGCCTTTTGTGGTTCCATATGAATTTTAGGATTGCTTGTTCTAGTTTCGAGAAGAATGCTGGTGCAATTTTGATTGGGATTGCATTCAATGTGTACATAGCTTTGGGTAGTATTGACATTTTGACAATATTTATTCTTCCAATCCATGAGCAGGGAATGTCTTTCCATTTCTTTAATCTTCTTCAATAACCTTCATAAGCTTTCTATAGTTTTCAGCATACAGATCTTTTACATCTTTGGCTAGATTTATTCCTAGGTATTTTATGCTTCTTGGTGCAATTGTGAATGGGATCAGTTTCTTTTATTTGTCTTTCTGTTGCTTCATTGTTAGTGTATAAGAATGCAACTGATTTCTGTACATTGATTTTGTATCCTGCAACTTTGCTGAATTCATGTATCAGTTCTAGCAGACTTTTGGTGGAGTCTATCGGATTTTCCATGTATAATATCATGTCATCTGCAAAAAGCGAAAGCTTGACTTCATCTTTGCCAATTTGGATGCCTTTGATTTCCTTTTGTTGTCTGATTGCTGATGCTAGAACTTCCAGCACTATGTTAAACAACAGCGGTGAGAGTGGGCATCCCTGTCGTGTTCCTGATCTCAGGGGAAAAGCTCTCAGTTTTTCCCCATTGAGGATGATGTCAGCTGTGAGCTTTTCATAAATGGATTTTATGATCTTTAAGTATGTTCCTTCTATCCCGACTTTCTCAAGTGTTTTTATTAAGAAAGGGTGCTGGATTTTGTCAAAGGCCTTTTCTGCATCAATTGACAGGATCATATAGTTCTTCTCTTTTTTTTTTTTGTTAATGTTATGTATCACGTTGATTGATTTGCGAATGTTGAACCAGCCCTGCATCCCAGGAATGAATCCCACTTGGTCATGGTGAATCATTCTTTTTATATGCCGTTGAATTCGATTTGCTAGTATCTTATTGAGAATTTTTGCATCCATATTCATCAGGGATATTGGCCTCTAGTTCTCTTTTTTTACTCGGTCTCTGTCTGGTTTAGGAATCAAAGTAATACTGGCTTCCTAGAATGAGTCTGGAAGTTTTCCTTCCCTTTCTATTTTTTGGAATACCTTGAGAAGGATAGGTAGTATCTCCACTTTAAACATCTGGTAGAACTCCCCTGGGAAGCCATCTGGTCCTGGACTCTTATTTGTTGGGAGATTTTTGATAACCGATTCAATTTCTTCACTCGTTATGGGTCTCTTCAAGCTTTCTATTTCCTTCTGATTGAGTTTTGGAAGAGTGTGGGTGTTTAGGAATTTGTCCATTTCTTCCAGGTTGTCCAATTTGTTGGCATATAATTTTTCACAGTATTCCCTGATAATTGTTTGTATCTCTGAGGGATTGGTTGTAATAATTCCATTTTCATTCATGATTTTATCTATTTGGGTACTCTCCCTGTTCTTTTTGAGAAGCCTGGCTAGAGGTTTGTCAATTTTGTTTATTTTTTCAAAAAACCAACTCTTGGTTTCGTTGATCTGCTCTACAGTTTTTTTAGATTCTATATTGTTGATTTCTTCTCTGATCTTTATTATTTCTCTTCTTCTGCTGGGTTTAGGCTGCCTTTGCTGTTCTGCTTCTATTTCCTTTAGGTGTGCTGTTAGATTTTGTATTTGGGATTTTTCTTGTTTCTTGAGATAGGCCTGGATTGCAATGTATTTTCCTCTCAGGACTGCCTTTGCTGCGTCCCAAAGCGTTTGGATTGTTGTATTTTCATTTTCGTTTGTTTCCATATATTTTTTAATTTCTTATGTAATTGCCTGGTTGACCCATTCGTTCTTTTTTTTTTTAATTTTTTTTTCAACCTTTTTTATTTATTTTTGGGAAAGAGAGAGACAGAACATGAACGGGGGAGGGGCAGTGAGAGAGGAAGACACAGAATTGGCAACAGGCTCCAGGCTCGGAGCCATCAGCCCAGGGCCTGACGCGGGGCTCGAACTCACGGACTGCGAGATCGTGACCAGGCTGAAGTCGGACGCCTAACCAACTGCGCCACCCAGGCACCCCGACCCATTCATTCTTTAGTAGGGTGTTCTTTAACCTCCATGCTTTTGGAGGTTTTCCAGACTTTTTCCTGTGGTTGATTACAAGCTTCATAGCATTGTGGCCTGAAAGTATGCATGGTATAATTTCAATTCTTGTAAACATATGAAGGGCTGTTTTGTGACCCAGTATATGATCTATCTTGGAGAATGTTCCATGTGCAGTCGAGAAGAAAGTCTATTCTGTTGCTTTGGGATGCAGAGTTCTAAATATATCTGTCAAGTCCATCTGATCCAATGTGTCATTCAGGGCCCTTGTTTCTTTATTGAATGTGTGTCTAGATGATCTATACATTTCTGTAAGTGGGGTGTTAAAGTCCCCTGCAATCACCACATTCTTCTCAATAAGTTTGCTTATGTTTATGAGAAATTGTTTTATACTTTTGGGGGCTCTGGTATTGGGCACATAGACATTTATAATTGTTAGCTCTTACTGATGGATAGACCCTGTAATTATTATATAATGCCCTTCTTCATCTCTTGTTACAGCCTTTAAAGTCTAGTTTGTCTGATATAAGTATGGCTACTCCAGCTTTCTTTGGGCTTCCAGTCGCATGATAAATAGTTCTCCATCCCCTCACTCTCAATCTAAAGGTGTCCTCAGATCTAAAATGAGCCTCTTGTAGACAGCAAATAGATGAGTCTTGTTTTTTTTTTTCCATTCTGATACCCTATGTCTTTTGGTTGGCGTGTTTAATCCATTTACATTCAGTGTTATTATAGAAAGATACGGGTTTAGAGTCATTGTGATGTCTGTATGGTTTATGCTTGTAGTGATGTCTCTGCTACTTTGTCTCACAGGATCCCCCTTAGGATCTCTTGTAGGGCTGGTTTAGTGGTGACAAATTCCTTCAGTGTTTGTTTGTTTGGGAAGACCTTTATCTCTCCTTCTATTCTAAATGACAGACTTGCTGGATAAGGATTCTCAGCTGCATATTTTTCCTGTTTAGCACCCTGAAAATCTCGTGCCAATTCTTTCTGGCCTGCCAAGTTTCAAAAGAGAGATCAGTCATGAGTCTTATAGGTCTCCCTTTATACGTGAGGGCACGTTTACCCCTTGCTGCTTTCAGAATTTTCTCTTTATCCTTGTATTTTGCCAGTGTCACTATGATATGTCATGCAGAAGATCGATTCAAGTTACGTCTGAAGGGAGTTCTCTGTGCCTCTTGGATTTCAATGCCTTTTTCCTTCCCCAGTTCAGGGAAGTTCTCAGCTATTATTTCTTCAAGTACCCCTTCAGCACCTTTCCCTCTCTCTTCCTCCTCTGGGATACCAATTATGCGTATATTATTTCTTTTTAGTGAATCACTTAGTTCTCTAATTTTCCCCTCATACTCCTGGATTTTTTTATCTCTCTTTCTCTCAGCTTCCTCTTTTTCCATAACTTTATCTTCTAGTTCACCTATTCTCTCCTCTGCCTCTTCAATCCGAGTTGTCATCGTTTCCATTTTATTTTGCATTTTGTTTAAAGCGCTTTTCAGCTCCTTGTGACTGTTCCTTAGTCCCTTGATCTCTGTAGCAAGAGATTCTCTGCTGTCCTGTATACTGTTTTCAAGCCCAGCGATTAATTTTATGACTATTATTCTAAATTCACTTTCTGTTATATTATTTAAATCGTTTTTGATCAGTTCATTAGCTGTTGTTATCTCCTGGAGATTCTTCTGAGGGGAATTCTTCCGTTTGGTCATTTTGGATAGTCCCTGGAGTGGTGAGGATCTGCAGGGCACTTTCCATGTGCTGTGGTGTATAACTGGAGTTGGTGGGCGGGGCCACAGTCAGTCCTGATGTCTGCCCCCAGCCCACCGCTGGGGCCACAGTCAGACTGGTGTGTGCCTTCTCTTTCCCTCTCCTAGTGGTGGGATTCACTGTGTGGTGGCCTGGCCCGTCTGGGCTACTTGCACACTGCCAGGCTTGTGGTGCTGGGGATCTGGCATATTAGCTGGGGTTGCTAGGCAAGGTGCACGGGGGCAGGAGGGCCAGGCTTAGCTCGCTTCTCCTTAGGTGATCCACTTCAGGAGGGGCCCTGTGGCAGCGGGAGGGAGTCAGATCCTCTGCCGGAGGTTTGGCTCCGCAGAAGCACAGAGTTGGGTGTTTGCGCGGAGGGAGAAAGTTCCCTGGCAGGAACTGGTTCCCTTTGGGATTTGGCTGGGGGATGGGTGGGGGAGATGGCGCTTCCTAGCGCCTTTGTTCCCCACCAAACTGAGCTCTGTTGTCAGGGGGCTCAGCAGCTCTCCCTCCCTTTGTCCTCCAGCCTTCCCGCTTTCTGAGCAGAGCTGTTAACTTATGACATCCCAGATGCTAAGTCGCGCTTGGGGTCAGAACACCCTCCGTCTGTCCGGCCCCTCCACTTTTGCAAGCTAGACCCGGGGGGCTCTGCTTGGCTGGCAAGCCGCCCCTCTGCCCCGGCTCCCTACCGCCAGTCCGTGGAGCACGCACCGCCTTGCTGTCCTTCCTACCCTCTTCCGTGGGCCTCTTATCTGCGCTTGCAGATTAGCCGTTCTGCTAATCTTCTGGCGGTTTTCTGGATTATTTAGGCAGGTGTGGGTGGAATCTAAGTGATCAGCAGGATGCACGGTCAGCCCAGCGTCCCTCTACGCTGCCATCTTCTCTTGCTCCTCCTACTCTCCATAAATTAAAAAAAAAAAAAAAACATAAGAGGAAGTAAAGCTCCTAAGTACATTCTACAAGCCCAGCATTACCCTGTTACCAAAACCAGAGAAGACATCATGAAAAATAAAACTACAGGACAGTATCCCTGATGGGGGCACCTGAGTAGCTCAGTCAATTAAATATCTAACTCTTGGTTTCTGCTCAGGTCATGATCTCAGGTTTTTAGGGTTGAGCCCTGCATCAGGCTTTGCACTGACAGCATGGAGCCTACTTGGGATTCTCTCTCTCTCCCTCTCTCAAAGTAAATAAATAAACATTTAAAAAAATATCCCTGATGAATAGAGATGCAAAAATCCTCAACAAAATAGTAGCAAACCACACTCAACAATACATTAAAAGGATCATTCACAATAATCAGGCAGGATGAATTCCAGAGAAGCAAGGATGGTTCAGTATTTGCAAGTCAATCAACATGATATACCACATCCATAAAATAAAGCCATATAATTATCTCAAAATATGTATAAAAAGCATTTCAAAAAACTCAACATCCATTCCTGAGAAAAACTCTCAACAGAGTGGATTTACAGGGAACATGCATCAACATAATAAAATCCATATATGAAAAACCCACAGCTAATATTATACTCAATGGTGAAAGCAGAGGTTTTTCCTTTGAAATTAGGAATAAGTCAATGATGCCCACTCTTGCTACTTTTATTCTGCATCCTACTGGAAGTCTTAGCTACAGCAATCAGGAAAGAAAAAGAATAAGAGGCATACATATTGTTAAGGAAGAAATTAAACAGTCATTATTTGTAGATGTCATAATACCATACATAAAAAGCCCTCGAGGGGCACCTGAGTGGCTTAGTTGGTTAAGCGCCCAACTTCAGCTCAGGTCATGATCTCACGGTCTGTGAGTTTGAGCCTCCTGCCGGGCTCTGTGCTGACAGCTCTGGGCCTGGAGCCTGCTTCAAATTCTGTGTATTCCTCTCTCTCTGCCCCTCCCCTGTTCTCACTCTGCATCTCTCTCTCAAAAATAA